>NC_137971.1:36654673-37254673 GCF_963924665.1 Micromys minutus
TTTCCACTGTCCCACACTATAAGGTCTTGGCTAAATCGCAGAGAACGTGCTCCACTGTCCTCTTTCCCGAGCTTTACACAGAAGCTTTGTTCCCAGGTGTCTCCCAAGGGACCTGGCAATTTACTTACCCGCCTTCTTCTGAATATTTATGCCCAAATGCTAGGATGTCGGATGCCCGTCCACTCCCATCACAGACCACGACTGGTACAGGAGGGGTGTCTCGAAGGTATTCCAAAACAATTGAGATGACATTGGGTCCTCCTTCCACAATGAGAGCCACCACTGGAACCCCTTGACCGATTCCTGCATTAAAAAAAGGAAAAGAAAAGGAAAAAAAGAGAAAAGAACACAAAGCCAGCAAACCAAATAAACAAAAGAGAGAAAAAAAAAAGCACAAACTGAAATTACTGAGCACGGGGAGGTAATGAGATACGAAGGGATAAAATACTGAGTGACATTTGTAGAAAACTTATTAGCAGAATTCCCACCCCCAGCAAATCTATGTGATTTTGCCCAACCCCCACACTTTATAAAAGGGAGAGTTTACCCCACTTTGCACCCGAGAACCTAGGATACCCAAAGAAGGGAAGGGGGTAACAGAGACACAAACTGGGCTAGCAATCAAAATGTTGGAAGCCATATTCTGATGTAAGAAGTCTCTCAACTATGTAGTAATGTTAAGATTTTCTAATTTCCTGGTTACCACAGAAAGATCTAAATAGCTCTTTTTATTAAAAAACAAACCAGAGTAAAACAAAATATATCACTAAACTCAGTGAGGGCTTGTTGGTTCTACTACTGCCTAGATTTTGGGTCTGGGCTCTGAACATCAGATCTCAGTGACGCTGCAATCAGAAAAGGCCACCACTTGGGTCACATACTTTTCTGCATAATTGCATCCTGCTTTCGTGAGTAAGGTACCAGGTGCACGTCTGTACTCATTACGTATTTGCTGCATTCAGATGAATCACAGGGATTCAGTGGTATCTCCTAACACATTTAAGTGATTTCTTTCAAGCCACAAAGCCTTGTGAGCTTCATGTAACAATTTCTGTAATGTCAGCATCATGTGTGTGATTCATCCTAACATATTAAAGAGAAACACTGAAAACCAATGTTTATGAGAGAAACACCCATCTTCTGTTTATTTCACATGGACACCGGACGCATCATTAGAGTTACTGGAGAACTCACGTTTGTTTGAATTGATACTGTGCCAGGTTAAACTGAACGATGTAAAAATGAGTTGTTCTTCTGGGATGCATACAAGTGTTCTTACAAAAGGCACAATTGAAATTCTGTGCCCTTTGTGTAAACACGAATTTATACAAAACAAAAACAAGACTAAACCTTGGTCATCTCAGTTGTCCTTTGGTGTAATTTTATCTGGCATCAGAAAGCTGCTTCCCACTGACAAATAACAGTCTGCGATTTGGCTTCTGCTCTGCTGCTAAGAGATTTTATTTGACTTATGTGACTCGTCTTCCTTCTAAACTATGAGTGTACCAGTCTCACAGGGTCTTATCAACTCTAAGTCACAGAAGATAAGATTTTTTTTTCTCCATAGTTTGATTTTACTCTTAAAGGAAGGATTCCAAATGTTGGCTGCGTATGAATAGATATTGTTTTAAATCTCCATATAAAATGTGTAGAGGAAAGAATGAATGGTGGTCAAGGTAGGGGTGGTGACTCCTTTTTGTTCTGTAATGAGAACTGGGGGACAGATGAAGCCTGGTTCCCCACTAGCTTTCTGTAAATGGGGAGGAGTCGAGAATTATTCTTTCAAATCTAAGGAGAGGACAGTGGAGCATCCTGAGGCTCTGCCTGGGTGTCTGTGAAGGAAAGACCATCCCATTGCTGCCCTTGTGACTATTTAACAAGCTCCTGAAAGGCATTTCAGGGAGAAGAGACTAAGCTAAGTGAGCCATTTGCACTGCATGCTTTTTTTTAGGGGAAACATTGCTGCCATAAAAATACTATATAGGGATTTGTCCATTAATGTGCTTTGAGAAACATGGCTTATCCAGAGGACAGATCTAGATGCCTTCTTGTCTGAGGATATACATTAGCAGTATAATACTTGCCTAGCATTCACATGGCACTGGGTTCAACCCCCAAATTTTATGGAAATTTCCAAATTCTCTCTCTTTAGCAAAGCTTGAGTCAGTTTAACTTCAAATTTACAGACCAAGTGAACTTTCCTTTCAGATCCATTTAGTGTTGTCATGGAGGGAAAGGTACTAAAATGAGCCTCTAGAATGTTCCCATGTTATAAGATCTAGTGGAAAGATGAGAATCACCCTTCCAAAGGATATCCAGCCACAAGGGATCAGTTTTTGTAGACTAATTTGACTATGATAAATTTCAAGCATTTTTTTGAAAATACATTTGTCAATATATCAATATTATAATCTCTAGAAATTCAGAAATATGCTCAGGATAATAAAAATTTTCATATTTAGAATAAAGTTGGCAATTGATATAGTTAAAAATTTAAATTGAGTTAAATTTTTAAAATCAGTTAAATGCCTAAAATTGGATGAAATAAACACTGAGTATATCAATACCTTCAAATTCTCTTTCCTTTGGATGTTAAAACATGAAGTCCTGTGGTTTAAAAACATTACCTAACACTCAAAAGCATCTTGAGGGTTTTTTTTTTTTTTTTTTTTTTTTTTTTTAATGAGTGGCAGGGATCCTTGTTGTGCTTAGAAATACCGTGCTTACCACAAATAGAATTTGCCAAATCTGGCAACAATAAACTTTTCTCTCTCTCTCTCTTTGGACACACGCATGCACACTGGTCTTGAATTCAGAAGAGTGTTCTAAATACTTAGTAATGAACAAAGCTATGAATGTTAATCTTAGCCTATCTGTAGAGAAAGTTTCATAGACTGTGGATTTCAGTAAAAGTGAGGAACTCTTTTCTTCAGAAAAAGAAGTGCATGTGGGGTCAGAGAAAAGGTGTTTCTATTCGACAATTTTCAGGTCCATGGATCCGTGAAATTCATCAGTGAATTTGAACATAATGAGTCTTATTTAAACACATTGAAACACTCATGCATTCATTTATTATTTTATGATCCTCACTGATACAGGCCCTTGCATTGGTTTTCAAGCTAGATTCTACATCCTAGAAAGCAATATTCCATTTTATTGGTCATTTTATTTGTATTGACTGGACGAAACCTCCCTGGTAAAGCACTGGAGAATATACCCTTTCCCTCAGCATTCTTTCTTTTTCTTGTTCTTGAATTTTTCTCCCCATACTTTGTTTTCTAAGCCACACTTTGGACACAATTTGTTTAGAAAAATCTGTAGAAATGTGAACAAATGACCATCTTTAGCATGTTGTCCACATGGGATGAAATAGCTTTTTATAAGTCAAGCACGATTTATATTTTATTAGTGACACAAATCAAACATTTTGAGAATTTCTTGAATCTGCAGCTGCTCTAGATTTGCTCAGCTTACTGCTCCTTCTTTATGCCTATCAAAAATTAATTTAGATTCCTTTAATGGTCCTTACAAAGCTGTGTCTTGCACAGTCGAAACTTGGCTGCTTGCATTCCAATCACTTTCCCCAAAAGCTACTCAGATTTACACTGGAAAAAAGTCAATTATTTAGGAAAAAGGTTATGTAGATTCCTGTGGGATCTTTGAATTATTATTTTGATTTGGGAGGAAAGTAGGTTAATTGTCTAGTTAATGGTCATTATTTAAAATGTTCTTCTGTATCTGAAGACTTGTAGTAGTTCTTAGGAGAACTCTAGTAGAATGCAAGTCACTTAAGCAAGAAGATGTGGCATACTTGTCATATACTTCAACCTGAGCATTTCTGGAAGTAAGAGCATCATAGCCAACAAAAATATAAGCTTAGGAAATGAGTGCATCAGGGTCTAGTTGACCTTGGCTCTCTAATTATATTCAGAACCCTACTTCTCTCTCAGTAACACAATATACTTGACTTTCTGGCTGGTATGCGAATTCAGAAAGGTTCATTACCCCCTTGTGGGAAGCATCTAAATTGGGGTAAATCAAGACTGAGTTGGGCATTGTGTAGGAGAGGGTTGGCAAAAACAGAAGACTTTAAATTCTACTCATCAAAGCATTGTTTTTATTATTTTGTGTATATGGGTAAGTTGTACCTGCCTGAATGTCTGTGCACCACGTGTGTGCCTGGTACCAGCAGATGCCTAAAGAGGGCATCAGATTCCCCTGGAATTGGAGTTACAGGTATTTATGAAAACTGTCATATGGGTGCTGGGGACAAAACCTGGGTCCCCAGGAAAAGCAGCCAGTGATATGAACTGCTTTGTCAACCTTCTAGCCTTCATGCTTTTTGTTTTTTTCTTTTTTCTTTTTTTTGTTTTTAATGCTTCGCTTCTCCCTTTCCCCCTATATCCTTCTGCCCATCCCTCTGACATGAATTCATAACCTACAAGCAGTTATAAGGTACTTATGAAAGTATCCAGTGTGTTATTCAAAAATGATTGGTCCATTGAGAAGAATTTGTTTACACCGACATTCTGGTTCTGTGTCAAGACTGTCAGATGGGATCTAAAGAGCTTATGAGTCTATGGAATCATCTATTTTCTGCTGAATAACGTTTTTTATTTACATGTGGGTGGAGCACACAAGGTTGATCTTGACCTATGTCTCAAGCTTCTGATATTATACTCTGGGTCATTTAGAAAGGAGGTTCCTGCTCCTTGTATGAGATGACCTCCTAAAGACAGTGCCTAGTTCAAGACCAACTCTGTCACTGGTCAAGAACCAAGGAAAGCTGTGGCCATATCATGAACACTGATAATTTTTGCCTGTGTCAGTTCTGGGAGTATGTGATTCTTAGTGTTTCAAAAGTTTGCATAGAACAAGAATGTATGTGTCTTGAAATACTACATATTGTATTTATTAATACATTTTATGCCACACATATTTAAATTTATATAATAATGACTCCAATTAAAAAATTCTACCTACCCACCAACTCAAATAGCCTCAGCAGTTGATTTTGCCAATAAAAACGTGGTCACCATTTCCTATGTTTAGATTATGTGAGTGGCCAGGAAAACCAAGTAACTCCTTAAACGATTGTACTTTTCAAACAGAATCTCCCACACATTTGAAAGGCATTAGCTACTACTGTAGTGATGGAACCTATACAGCATTAAAACTTTTTTTTTCTTATTTTCTTCAGATTAGAGTCTCAGTGCCTGTGAGTAGATTTGATGTTTCTTCTATGGTCTGTGAAGTCTGAAGTGGGTGTAACAAAATTAATCAAGATTGTAATCAGAGCCAGAGAGATGGTTCCGTGGGCACATTTGATTTCAGGAACCCACATGGTAGAAGGAGAGAACTGAATCCCGAAAGCTGTCCTCTGAGACACACACACACACACACACACACACACACACAGCTATTGATAAATGTGTATCTAACTGGAAAAAAAAAAACTATTCTGTTTTTCTCTATGCTTAAAGCAATTCTTGTAAGTTTCTCTGCTGTAGAGAAATAAATATTCAGGTACAATGAAGAAAGTGTTATGTATAAAAATGGTACCACAGTAAGACTTTTTCAAAAGTAAACATTAGGAATCTCTGAGGTACTTAAAAAACAAAACAAAACAAAAAACAAAACAGAGCCCAGAAAACACTGAGGAACATTATAAGAGAAAAATGCATCTTGTGTTAAGAAGTGTCTCTTAGGTCTTCTATGGAACTAGAGGTATTAGATATTTCCTTCACTTTTGGAAGTATATAGAATCCATTCAATATCCATACAATATAGCTGCAATGTGTCTGACCTTAATTGGAAATGTATAATGAGGCCAAGAATGTTTAGTGAATTGTAATGAAACCCCCAGGTGAAGAATGAAACACAATTTTCTTCAAGTAACTACACAAAATTTATGCCTATGAAAACATTGGGAAATATAATGCCACATAAACTAATAAGCAGCTGAAATAAAACCACAGGTAACAAGATGTTTCAGGACCAAATATGTATGGGTTTTAGTTGGTAGATATTCCTTGTGAGATGGCCAGGGTCTGCCTTTGAGGGTGGAAGTATCCAGAACCCATATCTCAACTCACTTTATGGCCAAGTAGGAAGAAACATGGCATAGACTTGGTTAATGTTCATATCTGCCATTACTGGACTTTAGGAATCCCTTGGGTTGAATTTTAACTTAAAGAAGTCCCTCCACAAATAATCATCCATGTTTTTAAATCATGATCAACCCACCAAAATACACATCTCACATATTTTATCTTAATATGTGATACTTCATACCTTGCCAAAGATAAGGGCTTGTCAAGATACAAAGACAGGGCTTACATTGATTGACTGTTTTCCTCAGACAGTGGTAAAAACTGAAAACTAACAAAGCCTAGCATTTATTAAATTTCAGATAGAGAAAGTACAATCTACTGATATGGTAAATTTCGTTTTCTATTGGTTTTCCTACTGTTACACTAACCTATTTGGGGTGTGATTTATTCCCCAAGTATTTGCATAAGAATTCTAACCTAGCCCCTCCCTACTGGGCATCTTTCATTTAGTCTTCTTAACTCTGTTTTTTTTTTTTTTTTTTTTTTACATCTAGTAACCAGAGGCCAAAGGATAGAATGGTAGAGAGACCTGAGATTGAATGGGAAATCTGGTAAGCCAGCCTAAGTTCTGTGGAGGGTTCCCTGCAAGTGCCCACCACTTATAAGGGAACCACTCTATATTAAACACTGCAGAGGAGGCCTTGACTGACTCCCCTTAAGATCAGTTGGGAAGGAGACTTGCATTAGATCATTTCTCCCATTCAGGAATTAGTGTGCTGAAGCAAATGACTGGCAGGCAGGCTGTGAGAGCATGCTGAGATAGGGGATGGAGATTAACAGTGGCTGTGATGGCGGTAGAAGCATCATGGAGGGAAGAGATTACATGAAGCAAGTGAAACAGAGGAGGTGAAGGTGAGTACATCATTAGAGAGAATGCAGGGAAAGCAGGGAATAGTTTGTCAGCTCTTCCTATAGGCACATTTCTTTCTCATACTGCTTTTCCTTTCTCCTGTTTATTTCTAGAAAATACTCCATGGTAGTCTTCATTCATTTATAACCACTCTTTACTCTGAAGAGACTCAGGGGGCATTTCTAAGTATAGAAACCTAACAGGGAGTTTATAATTGTTCTTGCAAGTTACTTTTGTAATGGGAGTTTGGGAGTGGAATTGTGGGACTTTCATTTGTTTGAGGTGAAGCTGTAAGAAAAATATTGAGGTCAATGATGGGCGTTTAGCTCTTGTCTCTGCTGGTATCAAGTGGGGCTCTGTGTTGGGGCCTAAGTGAGAACCAGGTAGAAACAGTTGTAATGGTCATGGTTTGCTGATGAACTGCTCCCACTGAAAAGGAAGAGTCCCCCATGTACACACCAAGAATAGTTATTCTACCAACAGAGATGAGAGGAGGAGAGTGGGATTTTACTCAATCTCTCTGTAGTAACCTAAGAGCACCATATGTGGTAGTCTAACTCTAAGGATGCCCTTCCCCTCTGCTGATATCCTTAGTGTTTCATAGAGAGTGGTACCTATATCTACATCCCCTCATAATATACTGCTTTCTGCATATACTATCTCTAGGCTTGGGTCTTGCTTTGACTTCAGTGGTTTTCCTGGAAGGAAATTGTTTCACATGTGTTCCATTTTTACTTCATACCATGGAAGTCTCAATGGACTCATTCTGGGAGGACACTTCCTCTTAAGCCCTGGGGGTTTCTGTCTAAAGCTGGGTAGAGCCTCTCATCTCCGTGTTCACAGTTTCCTGATGCAATCTTACCTTCTACCCATTGGGTTTCCCATACATTCGAATTTTCTTTCACAGCCTCTCAGTGTGTATGTCTGCTTCTAGTCTATCCTTTCTTTAGCCACCACAACTAGACACCATGTGAGCATGGCTAAAAGTTGTATAGCATATTAGTTCTACCTAGAAGTAGTTCTGTCCTAGAAGGTGAAAAGGGTAACTTGATGAACACAGATAGACTAAAAATATATTCTGCTATTTTGCACAGGAGGCAGCACACAGAGTAGGTCCCCAATTCCAAGATCATCAGGCTGAGAAATGAACTATTATTTATAAAGCACTTAGAACAGAGCTTGGCACTCAGTAAGAGCTTTCTGGTTAAACATAAACAGAAAGATACTTATTTGTACTTATTAAGCTTATGAAAGGTTTCCTCTTTAAATATATAAATGTGTCATAAATATAAGAAAAGGAATAAAATTATATGTTTAAGCCAAATGGATTTTCTTACCATAAAATACTCTGGAACATGCTTTTCTGAAGTCTGCCTAGTCTACTCTTCAGACCAGCAGTTTGTTGAGAAAGCCACATGCATTTGTCATGTGTCTAGAACCCTAAAACCTCCTGGTTTGAGATAGATAACTTTTTTTAAACCAAAAGATTTATTATTTATTTATTTTATGTATGTGAGTACACTGTCACTGTCTTCAGACACACCAGAAGAGGGCATCAGATCTCATTACAGATGGTTATGAGCTACCACGTGGTTTCTGGGAATCGAACTCAAGACCCCTGAAAGAGCAGTCAGTGTTCTTAACCACTGAGCAATCTCTACTTCCTAATAGATACCTTTTAAATTAAGTTAATTTTTAAACTAGTTCTCAAATACTTCTTTGTGGTTTAGCTAGATCATTAAGTCTTTCTGAGTACAGTGGGTTGAAGAAATAGATGTAAATACTAAATAATAAAACCAATAATCCAAATCCAAGCAATTTTATATGCTTTCAAACTCAGCTTTTGACTTAATGGGAAATGTTATTCCCTTATGGCCTGACAGCTTGGATTGAAATATTCTGTTATTAATGTCAGTGTATTCCCGAGCCATACAAGTGGCATTGCTGTGAATAATTTCAATAGAAAGGGACAGCTAGTCCCACGGGATGTAAAGTGGGTATTACTTTCACAAGAAGAAAAAGCCAGCATTATTTTCTTTGGGGTCACTGTTTGAAGACTGAATTTTTTAATGTAATTGATCTAAGTCTACAAGAAAACTCATCCAAACAAAGCTATAATCTTCATCTCTGTACAGCTCAAAACCCACATCAAAAGGATGACCTTGCCTTCTCAAATGTAGGGTAACCAGAGAAGTTTGAACTCATTCTACTTTAAAATATTTCACCAACACTCTTTTACAAATGTGCCCAGATCCAAATACCCGGCCCACACAAGCATCTGAGCCCTGTGCAGAATGAATAAAAAGCAGAGCTGTTAAGGAAACTACGAATTGTCAGGGCAACTGGAAGTCCTTCTCAGGGAAGGACCTAGCCTGTGATGCAGGACAAAGCTTACTGAGAGAGAGGGAGAGGGAGGAGGAGGGGCAGGAGAGGAAGAGGGGGAGGGGAGAGGGGAAGGAAGAGGGGGAGGAGAGGAAGGGGGAAGGGGGAGGGAAGAGGGGAGGAGAGGTGGAAAGGGGGATGGGAGAGGGGGAGGGGAGAGGGGGAGGGAAGAGGGGGAGGAGAAAGGGAAGGGGAGGAAGAGAACATGGTAGATGTGAGGGAGATGTTACTGCCAATTTGAATTAGCTGATCACACTCAAAAGTATCATTTTATTCTGTTTTTACTTTGTGTCTGTTAAGGGAAAATACAATTATTTTCATTATCTTTAAAGGATTTTCCTTCAAGGAATGCTTCTCAACAACCTACCCTTTCTATGAGAAATTTATCTTTCTGTTTCCAGGATTAAAGATAAGCTTTCTTTAGTCTCTTCCCCTGCATCATTAGGCCATATCAAACATTTTGCTGTGTTATTTTATAACTTTTTTTAAAAAAAAGCTCCCTTTCTGACTATGCTCTAGAGATTTGTCAATCAGTCACAGCTCTCGAGGTCCTTTCTGGGTCTCTTTTGTTTCCTTGGCTGTGTGTTGTGGCATCTCTCTTCTCTACCTGGCAGACTTAACTTAGTAATTTGAGCATGCCACACAACGTTCTCCATGTAGTAGTTGACCACAACAATTTGGTATACAGATGATCAGGAAGGCAGACATTACTCTCCCAGTTCTCCCTTGATAACTTCAGTGACAAGGTACTTCCTCCTCCAGAAAAGTTTACATATTATAGAACAGGCATAATCTGTCCTCAGTTATCTGAGATATAATTTCCATTGCCTCCAACTCAAAGATGAAAATGCCCAAGTCTGTATTTCCTGGCTTTCCTGTAGATTATTGAAGGCCTTTTTGGTAACTTCTAGGCCTTTGTATGAGTTTTTGTGTAGTAGCTGAACATTATTCATGACTACAATGTTTCCTTGAAAAACATAGTGAGTTTTCACCGCTTATAGAAATAGTACTGGAGTCCTTCTGTGTATATCACAGGTTCAGTTCACAGCATGCCTTCATCTTTTTCAGCGTTCTCTTTGACTCTAAGTGTACAGCATCCTCAGGGTCCTCCAGGTAGGATTATTTGTAAGTGAATCTGGAGTTCACTCTGGCCTATTTAGTGAATAGCCCTAAAGCCACAATTTTCTATTTTCCCCTCTAAGCAATAAAAGGGGGTATTTTGCATACTATACTTTAACCACTTTTATTTCTTATATTGTCTGGAACTTGGATAAAAAAAAAGGCACTGTTGATTTTGTACCCCCTACCCCCTGACTCCAACTCAATTGTCAAAATTTGATTCTTAAGCCCTACCCAACCTCCTCAGGCAGTATTAAATTTCTGTGCTTCTGTGGTCCCATTGTTCATTAAGAAAATGTCTTTGGGCAGTTAATGCCTTGGTTTAATTAAAGTTCCACCCCCTCGAAGCTCCTTTGACAGTGATTTCCCACACATCTTAACATTCTGACTCAAAACTCCTTCACACTCAGAGAGTAGTTCAAATAAATGCTTGCAACATAAAACAAAATATAAAATGCACAGCACACTGGGACAGATGAAGGACCAGGAAGACACTGAGAGTTGCAAAGAGCCTACCACACCTCAATGCTACTAATGTATCCTGCTCAAAGTACAGATGGCCACGCTATAGGTGTGCCTACAGCATCCTATCCTGGATCTTTACTGCTGGACTTAAGTAGTGGCCAGAGACCTGCTGAAGAAGCTGTGTGGGTGCTCCTACTCCACCTGTCCATCTGGACTACATCAGAAAGGCTTAGATGTTTAGAGACTGAATGGCCAGTTTCATTTCAACTGTCTGCTCTTTTTAAGTTGAGGCTGTGCTATTTCTCAGGACAGGAACTGAGCATCTGGACCACCAGGGAGAAAGATGTAGACACAGGTTTGTTTATGTTCTTCCCCTTGCTAGAACAATGCCCAGGAAGCCATTATTTGGTTGAAATGAATAGAAACTATGTGACCAAAATAGACCCCAAAATTTCTTCCTACTGAATTGACTGATATATTTTAGCAGTAGGCTAGGGGTGACCTTCATTCATCAACAAGGTATCAGAACAACTAAAATAATGGACTGCCATTGTTAGACAGAAGACATAGGTTATCTTGGATCAATTACATTAGAACATCCCCAATTTGGGGGTCTAATTTCAGATCCAAAGCACAAAATTAGAAAATTGGTTTTGCCTGATTATCTGCTCAGTCTTTGGGGGAAACCATGAGACTATGCTGTAGGAAATAGTCTTTTCTCTAGGTCTATGTTTCCATGTTCAGGGATTCCATCCCCATTACGGTAACGTACCCACCCGAGGTCGTCCTGGTTGCTTGTTTGCTTGCAGGAAGTTCTTACTGGGTAGTTGAGAATGGCCTTAAATTCATGATTCTCTCTCTTAGGCACTTGAGTTCTGGGATTACAGGAGTGCACCATCATACCATGCTAGGGCTATTTCTTAATCTGGCGAGGGCTAGCTTCCAAAAGCCCTCAGATGAGAGAAGTTAGCTTTACCCTCAGGGGATGAATGCCAGGCAGCTCCCTAGGTAACGGTGAGTATTAGAGATTTTGTTGTCTGGTGGGAGTGTGGGAACTGACTCCACCTGCTCATTATCTCCAACAGCATTATCATCAGTGATAATGGCATTTTACTGCCCATCAGGGGTACTATGCAACCTTACTCTCCATATGATTCTTGTCACGAGTAGACATACAGTTCCAGTTCCAACACTCTGGGCTATGATGTTGCCATTTCAGCTCTAGAGGCCACTTTACCACACTGCTGAGACAACCTGAGTCCCTGGTTCCACTTTGGGAGTGGAATTCTATCTTTAAGTGAAAACTACTGTATTTCTTTGTATGGTTCTATGTGTTGTTTTTCTTGATACTGTGATAGCTCCTTATTAGCAAATGATGATGGTAATGGCTTTTTAAGGAGGTAATTACAACAAATGAGTCCAAAGAAGGATACGTTTGAGCTTTGGGTTTGGAATGAAATATTGTGTTACACTTTGGGGATCATTTGATTTACCATTCAATCAGGGCACATTTACAAGTGTGTGTATGTGTCCTCACTGATAATCACTCTAATATACTAGCTAGAGATTGGAACAGCTGGTATTTTATATTACTTGCAACTATTGTGAAGGGTGTTGCTTCCCTAATTTCTTTCTTAGTCTGTTTATCTTTTGAGTAGACAAAGGCTACTGATTGGTTTGAGTTAATTTTGTATCCAGCCACTTTGCTAAAGTTGGTTATCAGGCTTAGGAGTTCTCTGGTGGAATTTTTGTGGTCACTTAAGTATACTATCATATCATCTGCAAATAGTGATATTTTGACTTCTTTCTAATTTGTATCCCTATGGCCTCTTTTTGTTGTCTAATTGCTCCGGATAGGACTTCAAGTACCATATTGAATAGTTAGGGAAAGAGGTAGAAGAGGATAACATTTAAAATGTAAATACATAAAATGTCCAACTTAAAAAAAAGAAAGAAAGAAATGAACTGAAACAGCTGACTCCTGGACAGCTGATTTCTGGACAAACCTTTATTCGAAGTTGCTTTGCTGCACTTATGAAGCTCAAGGTCATTTCTGATATTTCTGAAAGTAGACAACAATTTGGGGTGTTTGGCCCTGGGTTTGTTCACTGCTGATCAGGCTGTTTCAGGGGTTCAATTTTCTGATCCTTCTAAACCCCAGGCGCTCATTATCAGAACTATCCCTCTGCATGAGGAGAGATGAAGCCCCAGAGAAGGAGTCGATGATTCGGCAAAGGCCCAGAACAACAATACAGAGGCACCTGTGCTAATCAGTTAGGGGGAAGATATCGGTTGACAACTTGTTTCATGATCTAGCCTATCCTCGATGGTGCTAGAGATGGGTCCCACTACTTCTCTTCTGGAGATGAACATCCCACTCTCATTTAAACTTGTCCAGTATGATGATGAGAAGTTGGGAGTCAGTTATAGCCCAGAGGTATGCAGTATGTTCCCTGAGACCTCAATATGGGAGTATTTAATCTTATTATCCTATTTTGTGGTCCATGTGAAACTGCCGTTTGTAGCTGCTGGCACCAAAAATCTATGTGGCTGCAATAATAACTCCTGACCTTATTATCTAAAAGAAGACTATCTAGAGATTATTAAGTAAAAATATGGCCCTTTCAGGGATGCCCTAAAATTGCAATCCTAATGTAGAGAAGTAGTTTGCTCATTGAAAATGATCAGAAGAAACAGCGTGTGGAAATCTCTTGTCAGTGTCTGTAAGGACAAAGGCTCTTTCTTTTAGACCCATCAGAATCACTTGCGGGGAGTCACTGCTTGAAAACACATACTGGCCCCTCTTTGGGAGTCTCAGATTGGTGAGAATTTGCATTTCAGCAGTTTCCAGGCTCTGTTGCAGCTGCTGGTTCAGGGAGCACACTTGGAGAGCTAGTGGCTTAGCTTAAGCTGCAGGGAGAGATCAAAACAGCTGATATCTAGAATGTGCCTGGAAGTTCATGGGGTGGGACCCAAAATTCCCATCCCTAGGAGTCTACTTTAAAGCACGAGCCATCAGCAAACCTTTTCCTTAAAGGGCCAGATAAGCATTTATTTTCAGCTTGGCAGGCTGGATAGACTCTGCTGAAGGGTTGTGACTGTGGCACCGAATCATGGAGAAATATTTTATTCAGAGCAACACGTATGTTGCAGCATACCTTTATCTATAATATAGATATGATGGATCTGGTTCCTGGGCTACAGTTTGTATACTTTTGGGCCTAGATAATGTTCTGAAGAAATTTGTAGGAGGAAAATTCTGTTAGTTCATTTATCCCTAGTATGCAATGGTAACTGCCTAACTTGGAAACATGGGCATATAGAAGCCTCGTGATGATGAACATTCAGCTGTATCAGGCACACTGCCTTTGTTGGCACATGAACTCCATAGGAATTCAGCCCCTAGACCTGGCTCCTTGGGACTGTATAGAAAACTCTCATTGCCAGTTTCACTGTACTAGTGAAAATTTCTCATTTATACCCAAGTTTTCTATTTGGTGGCTTGCTTGTAAGTAAAGAATATGCTTAGTAATGTATTTTTGTTACTTGGGAGAATTTATGGAGTTCTGAATTAGATTTCCGTTTGTCCTCCCCTCTCCTCATGACACTAAGAGCCATTCAGGTGTGTTTCTTCCATTTCACAGCGGGTTTGTTCCATTGGCTAGAGCTGCTAAAAGCAAGATTACTTAAAGATAAGCCTTCTAGTGGCCTTTGTAAAGGGCTTAAGAGAGAGGAATGTGCCTTCTATGGAGGCGTTTGTGTACAGGTGATATGTTGAGGAAGCATATAAAGCTGGTACTAGGATAAGAGATTTGTTCCCAGTAGTGCTTACTGGCAGGAACCTGATATGGATGCCTCCTCAGAGGCTCTGCCAGAGCCATACTGATACAGTGGAGGAGGATGCTTGCAGCTAACTATCAGACTGAACATGAGGACCCTAATGAAGGAGCTAGAGAAAGGACTGAAGGAGCCGAAAGGGTCTGCAACCCCATGGGAAGAACAAAATGATCAACTAACCAAACCCACTATAGCTCCCAGGGACTAAGAAAAAAAAAAAAAAAAAAAAAACAACCAATGAGTTCCTATGGAGAGACCCATGGCTCCAGGTGCATATGCAGCAGAGGACAGCATTCTCTAACATCAACGAGAGGAGAGGCCTTTGGTCCAGTGAAGGCTCATTTTCCCAGTGTAGGGGAATGCCAAGGTGCTAAGGTGGGAGAGGGTGTTTAGGAGAGGAAGCACCTTCATGGAGGCAATGGGAGGGGGATGGGATTGTGGGAAAGGGATAACATCTGAAGTGTAAATGCAGAGAATATCCAACAAAATTTCTTTTGGGGGAAATAAAAGAGATTTGTTCCAGAGCTGATAGTCGGTTCCCATGACATCTTACGTACTTGTGAACTATGTGAGTATAGTGGCCATCCTGCTGATGAAGGGCAGTCTTCAGTGGTTTCAGACAATCCACCACTTCTTTTCTCCTTACTCAATCCCCTCCATCTCTAGTGTTGATTCCCTTTATCTATCTGATATCTGTTATTTGGGCTTCCTAACACCAGCTTTTTAATCTCTTTTCAGCTTTCATTTGTCAACTTCCACAGTCTCCTTGTTCTTCATCCATCTATTTAATATTATAGCATCCCCAGAGGCCTTACCTGGCATAGTAGGGCCAGGGTTTCCTGTTTTGGATGGGTAAACATATGTGGACAACTGCTGTATCATGGGTGAAGGGAGTTAAGAGACCTTTCTCAATTTTCTAATTTGTGTGAGCAGGAGAGACAGGGTGTATGCAGGGTGAGAGACGGGGTGCTGTATCTGGGATCCACATGTCAATATATTAAAGACTCACTCTCCAGAATGGCACTAACTGGGACATTGCAGAACTAATAAGAAGTCGGGCTGCTAAGAGCAACTAATTGCTCAGAGACCATGTACTTAAACTTAAGTTGAAGTCAAATGTCATAAGTGGTTTTTCTCAGGTTCCTTGTGTTCCTGAGTGGGGTCTTGTCCTACGACTCAGATTTTCTTCAGACCTGTGATCCTCCTCTCAGCCTCCAAAGACCTGGAAGTGCAGGTAGGCACCACAGTGCCCGGCTCAAATGCTTCTCACAGTAAGGGAAAACTAACTAGGGTAGGGTGGGGGGGACGGTGGGGACTAATATTTATAGCATGTTTGAACTTAACAAAAATGCTATGAAGAGGATATTGGAATCTATTTGAATTAAGGAGGACTAGTGTTAGTAGGTGACGTTTCCTATGTGTCTAAGTTTATGAACAACAATTCCTACTGAAACACTTCTTTGAGTTTGACTAATGGGAACATATAAATCAACAGGGCAAATCAAATGCTGTTGTGTTTCAACAGGCCACGGTCTGAGACTAGAAAACAAGGTTCAGGGAACAGCTGCCTCGACTTTTCACACAGGCACGCTGTGTTCAGTTGTGGCTTGTTTCACTGCCTCCCCCAGGATTTCATAACACATCCTAATGTGCAGCGCAGACGGTGCACACTTCCTGTGTTCTCCCTCTGGGTGGAAGAAATGCTGCTAATGAGGCAGGACTCAGCTCCGATTTGTTTGATGACCAGGAAAGCTGACTCTTCAATCTCCACCCTCCCCAATTTGGCAAAGGCGCACCTATTTGTTTTCCACTCTGCTTCTTTCCAGCAGGAATTGTCCACATATCCTCATGTGGACCCAGAGATGCCAAGACTTGTTAGGGTTGAGCATTCCCCTGTCTGTACTTTAGGACTTGAGTGTTTGCCTTCTGGGCTGCAGCATGTAGACCTTTGCTGAGTTTGGAAATCTGGCCTCCACTGTGGAATAGGGACAGCCTGTTTGTTGAGGGAAAGAATGCTGTTTCACTTCAGCCATGGCTGCCAAGAGTGGGGAAAAATCTGCTGCTTGCCTGTTTGGCCATTATGAAGGCATAAAATCTCTTGTTTTCTCATTGTTTTAAGGGGCTAATGAGTTGAGCATTTAAAGGTTAGAATGTTTTTTTTTATTGTTAAAACAACATTTCTAGTCATTCTTCAGAACTATATGAATTGCATTTTGTGTTTACATCAATTTGTTTTAAAACCTTGAAATATTCCAAACAACATTTTGCAGGGATTAAACAAATTATTTGCAATCTTCAAAGGTACTTTGGAGGGTCCTGTGATAAATTCTTCAGAGCTAGCCATCTTAAGCAAATGAGAGTCTTAGTCTATAATTCTTTGAGACCCCAGCAAATGAAATACCATCTCTTCTAACAGTGAGTTAATGATTATGGCAGAAAAAATGCCCACTCAGCACAAACATTTTCCATCTATTTTCTGTTTGCCTGACTTTCTAAGCTTTGCTGTGAATTGCTACCAAATGAATTGATCCTGATCTAGACGGAAATGGAGACACGGGTGATTATTACTTTCAGTAAGTGCGGAGAAATCAATAGATAATTTTTGTTCTGTATAAATAGAAATACTGAAGTCACAATAGACTTGGCTAGTGCAAAATATTTCTTTTGGAGCTTCTAAATGCATTAATTTAGTTGGAAATGGTTGAATAATAATCACAGTGAGAATAATAAACAATGAAATAGGAGCACATTCAGATTTTGCAGACTGGATGCTCTTCTGCAGGAGTCATGGTACTCATGGTTATCTTTGCTTAAACGCTTTGCCATTCCGTTTTCTTCTTTGGGTCTCTATTATGTTGTTACCTCATTGCCTTTCCTTTCTCAACTATATCATCTAAGCCCTCCTATTAAACTTCGATTTCAAGCTAGAAAGCAACGCTGAAATTAGGTCTAAGAAAACGAAGTATTTCCATTGACAACAGTGATCTAATGGACACCTATTTGTATGTGCCCGCGACTGCACTAAGTTCTCATGAAAATGGTTAAGACACAGGCTATGCTTTCTCCGGGCTCGTGGTTGGCAGGTGATGAGCAACTGAGCAGAGAAAGGGACACATTATCACTAATGAATAACAAATGCTACCATAGCGTTTTAGACAATAAAGTAAAGTGGGGATGTGGGAGATGTGAGGGAAATGGGCCTAGAAGTTTCATTGAGGAAGGGAAAGACTTGGACGGAAGGTGGATTCTTAAGCCGAGAGGTTAAAAGACTGTTGCCATTAGGAACAAGAGAGCCAGAGTTCTAGCAGTTATGAAGAAAAGACAAAACATACCCATGAGGATATATTAAGTCAAGGGAACTCTAAGTATCCTCGGATGAGTGGACCAGAATGTCCATGTGGCATTAGGGGGAAAGTGAGCTTGAAAAGAAATGGGAATACTATAGAGGGTCTTTCACTAAGCAATGAAACAAGAAGGGAACCAAGTCCCACAAGGAAGGTCCTGTTGCCCTGAAAAGGATCTACTTTAACTGATCACCAGCAGAAAGTTTTACTAATCTTAAGAACAAAAAACTAAATCATTTCCAACCTAACTCTTTCTAATCTGCAAAGATTTTTTTTACAGTTCTTAACTCCATGGAGACAAGCTTAGAAGATTACATTTGAATGCTGGGCAGATGACCTGGTCAGACTTGCTTAAAAGAACTGTTCCATCCCTGGACAAGTAATTCCAAATAAAAAAAGTTTCTTTTCTCAAAAAGAGTGGGATCCTAATTTGATTGAGAAAGGGTCAGAAGAACAAGACAGGCAAACACCAAGAAACCATTTTCCTTAAAATTACTTCTATTCCTCAAAGTTGCTTTGATTTCATTGTCTCGATTTTCAAAGTGACTTTTAATTAACAAGGATGGCTAAGGTTTTACTCACACAAACAACTTGTGCCAAGTCATTTCACCAAATAGAAAGCTAAGATTTTATTTTCAATGCAAATCATTCTTTAGTTCGGTGATTCTCAATCTTCCTAATGCTGTGACCCTTCAATACGTTCCATATGTTTTGGTGATTCACCCCCTGACCATACAATTATTTTTTCATTGCTACTTCACAATTATAATTTTGCTTCTGCTAATAATCATAACGTAGGTATTTTTGGAGATAAAATTAGCCAATAGGATCATAGTACACTGGTTGAGAACTGCTACTTTAGATAGAAGGCCATCTAAATGGCAGCAGAAAATTTCAATAACACAGGCAGTTAAGAGCACCTGAAAAATCACATAGTCATCAAATTCCCCAGTAACTGCCCATGACTTTGGTATTTATTATTGCACTCAGTGTTGGTCTTTGGTTGAGACAGGAGCAAGTCTGTATGATTGGTCTAAACAGTCTAGAGCATCCATAAAAGGTAGTAGGATGTTCCTGATAGACATATAACCTTCTCAGAGGAAGCTCACTTTCCTTTACCAGTTAGAGTTTGAACAATGAGGTCGATAATATGGAAGAGTTTGAATTACTCTTTCTTACTTCTTGACTTCTCTGGGTAAGGTTCGATGATGTTTTGAATTGTCATCCTTGTCTTGGGAAAGTTATGGGCCCAGTGATGGTAATTTCCATGTTATGGTTATCCAAATGCATTTGATGATGGTGTAATGATCAAAAAAGATGCCAGTGATGACAATTGAACGTCCCTTTGCCTTCCCAGCCTCCTTCATATATTCTCAGGCATAGGATGACAAAGGGAAGTCCACGAGTCACATGAAGAAGGACTGGAACCATGGTACACGGTCAGGAGCTCCTCCATCTGCCTCCTTTTGCCCCTCTTAACCACCCTCTTCATTTTCTGCTCATCTTGATTCTCCAACATCTTAGCCACTGACCAGCATTCTCTCCCCCTTGAATCCTTGTTTGATGACTTGTTCAAAGTAATGCTTAACTAAGTCCTGAACAGAGTAAGTCCTCAGCTAGGTGCTGAATGAAGCAATGCCCTCAAGCTTTTAAAGGCAGTCAGATTTAAGGAGTCTTAAGCAAGCTAATGTTTTATATGTGCATGAAAGAAGTAGTAAGTATTTTGAAGTTACATCTGACTAGATATATACTCAGGTGCATATCTAGTAGGTGGATATAAAATTAAAGGTATAACATATCTGAGATATCATTTTATAACTATAAAAAGCCATGTAATTTCTACCTTAACTGGATTTGTCAAGTATTAAAAGAGACAGTATATATGGCAATGTCTTGCATAGTATCTGGAATTTGAATAAATGATTACTTCTAGTCTTATCTTGGGATGCTGCTATGCTGTCCTAAGTGGCATCTTCAGGGTGACAGGTATAAAGGAATCACTAAGGTCTGGTGGGGATGGATGTATTAGAAGATATAAGCAGCAGTCAGAAGAGTGATGTGGTTAGGAATTTTTAAAGGAAGTTATAGCATCTATGGTTAATTTTCTTGGTTGGGGTTTAAGAGCAAATTCAAGATTTTTGTTAATTATACTTACCAATTGGGTCTAATTGGCAACTACCCCAAAATGAATAAAACAAGCGGGAGTCAAGAGAGAAAAACGGCAGGCATCCTGTCAAAAAACAAAAGCTTTGAAATTTCTACAACCCAATGGTCTGATACATATTTTATTAAAGCAGCTGGACCACCCAATTTGTATATGTCTTTGTGTGTGACTGAACCCATACTACACACACAGAACTGTGCAAAGTATCACACAGACTTCTCCAAACCAAACACAAGCAGATTAACAAGACCTTGTACTGGAGGAACCATAGTTTATTCTCTTTTAATCTATGACAGATATGGGAAATGAATGGATTGAGATATATTATATTAAGTACTTGTTCAAGTGTTTAGAATTGGTAAATCCCAGAAGCATTGCTTGTTTGTCTATTAGATAGAATGATAATTGTGATTCTTTCAGTTCTGTGTCTTCCAGGGCAGAACCAGAACCAATGTCACATCCTTCTTCTTTTTATAAACATTTCTGTGATTAGTTTTTGTTTGATTTTTTTGAGACACATACCTTTTATTGTCAAATGGTTAGTGTATGAATTAAAAATGTTAGCTGGTCACATAATAACCTGACTGCTCTGTTACTAAACATGACCAATGATTTTTATTGAGGATTTACATTCTGTTCTTTTCTCACTCTCTCATTGGCTAGCCAGAGGGATATCAGTCTCCCCAACACCCTCTCGCTGTGTCTTTAACCACCATCAAAGTTATTTCAATCTATGTGTTCCCGCTGGCTTTGCAACCTTCCACCCGGGAAAGACATTCACAAGTAAGGTCCTGTCTGGGGAGCTGCTCACAAGCTCACTAAGCCAACTTTTGTCTAGATGGGGCAAACAGCACCTGCTATTAAATCTGGGCCAAAGGAAGCAAGTACTTATCTGCCTTCCCAATTATCTTACAGCATCAGAACAGCATTTAATGGAACTGCAGACCCTCATGGTAAAACTTGTGACCCTAGCTTTTTTGGACTGAGCTAGACTTCTAGAGAAGCCCCAGTTAGTGGTAGTTGTTGGGACCACTGGCTGGGCAAGAGCAGCTGGCTGATGAGAAGCATTACGCCTGTTTCTATGGGTCGATACTGAGCTCTACAAGCTGATAAAGCTGCATTGTTAGAACAGTGTGTGCATTGAGAAAACCATGGAGGAACATTCCTCAAAGTGCTGGACATGCGGCATCCCTCGAAGCACAGGACCTGGGGTCACTTCCTGTGGTTTCTCTACTGTTCACAAAATAACAGTCTAAGAGTAATGACAGTGTATTTCCCAGAATGTTCATAATTAATTCACTTCTGAGGACAATTAAGCTTGCAAGGACAAACTCTGTGGGCTATATTCCACAATTATGTGTGGCAGTCAGATCAATTGCTAAATACTATAAGCAAAGCTTCTAATAGATAGACACCATACAAGCCCCTAATATTACTTGTATTTGGGGAAGGAACTGAGCAATAAGCAAAGAAATATTAAAATTAAATAATTCTGGTTTTGTTACATCTTTCCTGCAGAATGAACCACATGCTTGTATTTCAGTTTATTCTTCCCTAGATATATCAAATCCTCATAAAGAAAAATCTCCAAGGATGCCATGTAAAGGAGGAGACAAATCATGGTGGTACAGTTAGAAGGTAGGGAAACGTTGATTATGTCTCTGATTGCCTTGCTGTTTCCTTAAGTGCCTGCAGACAAAGTGGAAAAGATGAGGAGTGAGGAGATACAGAGAAAAGGACTAAAGATTTTTGCACAAAACCAAGATGGATTCCACTGTGTGGGTAGACATGTTTGAGGCGTGTAGGGATGTTTTTTTATTCTTGGTTTCTGTTTGTTTGTCTGTCTGTCTGTTTTGTCTCTGAATTCTTAGGTCATTGTACCAAACTAAGAACGGTCCACAAGCTAAGACCGTGACATGCTATTGAGCAGGGAACGACAGGTTGTGTATAGTTTGGGTTCAGGTAGAAGCATTACCAATTCAATTCCTTGTGAATTTAGGTAGAACATTTGGCTTCTTCCAAGTGGCATTTCTATATGGAGAATGAGAGCTGCTAGCTAGATAAGATCTACAGATCATCTGGATGTCTGGGCACACATAGAATCCACACTGTATTATTTATGTTCTGCTTCTATATTCTAGTTTAGTTTCTCCTCAAGACTCTCTGTTAATAAAAGAAGCAAAGAAACACACATGGCTCTCCTTATGAGTTTGATGATCATATGTTTGAAAAAACTAACTTGAGTTCACGTCTTTCCATTCTTGTTTACAGTGGAAAAAGTTTCCTGTGCCATTTGAAGATCAAAACAAACAGAAATGAAACAAGTGTTGACTTTATGCACAGCACTAACTTTCTGCCTATTGAGAGCTTTCACCTATGTGGCATGTAAGTGGATTGTCCCCATTATGCCTGTCAAATTTTGCTTGACAAGCATCTCCATGAATATTCTACCCCCTTTGTCTGAATTGCTACTGTACTTTGTATCACAAAGGGCTCGGAATCCTTGCTGTTCTATAGTGCAGCCTCTGCACATATAGTCAGCCCTTAGAACAGGCTGGTACAGGCGTGGGCTCAGACACAGACTTCCTGTGTCTGTCACTTAGTCGCAGTCTGACTGTGGCCATTGCTTGGCCTCTTTGTGGTTCAGTGTGCTTACTAAGGAGTAGATGAAGAATAGTTGTGGGGATTAAATCAGATGTTCCTTGTAAATAATTTAGAATAGCACTAGATAAACATGAGCTTTTTTAAGCACAAAGTTATGCCTTATACAACATCTACAGTGCTTTCTGTAGTATAGGAACTCAAGCAAATGTTTGTGAAGAGCTCCAAAGAAGCATTGCCATGGGAAAAGGAATGATGCAATTGCTGTTTATTTTAAATAACAGCTATTTTAAATGACAGGTTTTGCTTCATTTTAAAAAGCTGAAAAAAATTCATATATACCTATATAGGAAACATCTTATATACCTATATAGGAAACGTCTTAGAATTATAGTAAGATAAAGAGTATATTTGAGACACTTTGCTACAGGGAGAATATGGACAATATGCATCCTGAAAACACTGTTCAATGAGCTACAATTCAATAAGGAAAAGGGACTTCGGGGAATCTAGTCTGTGGTGAAAGAGAAATGACTAGTTGTCGGTCACATATTCTCCTTTTGGAAGGGACACAGATGTAGGGTGTTTCTAGTCTCCCTACTCCAACAGGACATCTATTTATAGTTTAGTACCAGCACCATGTTTAGACTGTCTTGTAATCTGCCAACTCTGAAGAGGAACCATGTCTTGTGTTCTGATTTTACCCATCATTAAGTCAAAGCATGAAATCTGTTATATTGGGCCCATAAATTTTATATAACCTCCACATGTGACTTGAGAACATTGCTCATGTGTCTCTAAGCAGCCTCTTTTTCCCTTAGTTTTCTGACTGGACTGACTTCCCTCTGCTCAGGAATGAGGGGTGTCACCTCAGAGCCAGGATAGGGGAACAAGGAAATGAGAGCTAAAGATCCGACAGTTGGATGAACAATTTAAAATTTAATTTATAGCACACAGCATGAGAACTACAATAGAGAGTGGTGTGCTATAGTTAGGATTTTTGCCAAATGAGTAGGTTGTGGCTGCTCACCCTGGGGAGGAGATGAAGAAGTATATGAGATTACTATAGGTGTGTCTTACAATTTTATTTTGTATATCTTCATTGTACATAGTAAGTATTTTAAAGCATGGTATGTATGTGTGCAGGAAGAAAGGTTTTAAACTTCTGTGTTGCAGGGATGGGGGAGAGGAACTACTTCCAAAGGCTTATTCACATCCTTTATGATAAAAAAAATCTTCATTTATTGTAAAAATGAACACTGGGCTAGATAGTTTTATGTCTACTTGACATAAGCTAGAGTCATCTGAAAGGAGAGAACCTTAATTGAGAAAATTCCTCCAGAAGATACAGCTTAAGACATTTATTTTCTTAATTAGTGATGGATGGAGGAGGGCCCAGTCCACTGTGGGTGGTACCATTCCTGAGTTCTCTAAGAAAACAGAGTGAGCACACCAGGAGGAACAAGTCAGTAAGCAAAACCCCTCCATGGCCTCCGCATCAGTTTCTGCCTCCAGGTCCCTGCCTTGTTTGATCTCCGTCCTGCCTTTCTTCAAGTGATACAGAAACGTAAGCCAAATAATCCATTTCTACTCCAAGTTGCTTTATTCACGATTTTTCATCATAGTAATGAAAATCCTAAATTACACAAAACATTAAGACATCTTAAAAGCATAAATTGTAGGTGTCTCTTCCTGCCTTTCTCTCCCACCTGTCTCACTGTCAGGAATATTTATTCACTAGAATATTTAGGAGTATTGTAGAAACATATGAGTATAAAATGTCAAAACGTGATTATAGTAAGCAATCAATGACATTATAAAATAAACTTTTGACTTAAAAGATTCCTTCAGATAACTTTCTATATGACCCCAAGTGGAACTATTTCATTATCTACCATAATTTTAGTATTTCACTCTCTGTCTCTCTATAATTTTTAAATTATTAAACAATGGTTAGGTCATTTTTGTTTTGTTACTATGAGCAATATTATAGTAAATATATACAAAGTAAATTTTAGGTAGTGAAAATATAGACTCAAAGAGTTTGTTCACTTAAAGGGGATTCTAAAGTATCTGCTAAATAAGGTTTCCACATTATTTAATGTTACATCATAACAAAAATGTTACCAGTTTATATTTATGTGGCATTTATTGACATTATATTATTTTGATCTTTGAGTTTTGCCAATTTGATCAATGAAATTCTTTTACTGTTGAATTACGTTACATCTTATTTTCTTCCCCATGATCTTCCTATGAATATGCTTTGATCGGTTTCCAATAGGGTTCTGAACATTTTTTTTTGATTTATAAATATTTTGCATATTATGGAAATTAGCTGTTTGTCATAATTGTGAATATATTGTTTGTTTGACTGTCTTTTGAAATTATTTATTTTTTTCTAGTGGGATTTATGAACTTTTTTTCTGTAGGAACCTGTCTTGTGTAAATGAGAAAGTCACAATAGTTATGATTTTGGTACTGATAAAGCGTTCCTAATCTGAAAATCAGAGAGTCCCAAATTGTCAAAATCTATAACACAGGCTCTTAAGTGTTTTAGATACTAACTACTCAAGTTATTTTATAAGATGTTAATGAGAAAGAATCCACAGCCAGGCGTGGGACCAAAACATGTTGTGAGTAATGGAGTTTAAGAGAGAAAGAGAAGGTTCATTTTCAAAGTTCTTGCTGTAGCTTCATTAAATGTGTAAGGTGATAAACATACCTTGAATTTGTTCACCCACTGAGCTAGAACAGAAGATGTATCTACACGTAGATCTAACACTTAGGTTGGACTGAATAATGAAGTTAAAAAAATCAAAGGAAAAACTAGGGTTGAATTGATGGTGACAAGTGTATTGATCTCTAAACAAGAAATACAGTGAACTAGCTCTGAAGATTAATTGTAGTCATAGCTATTTTATAACTGTCACTATCAGGCATACTTATTCATAAGTTTATTAGTCCTCTGATGACTTCATCAGCACCCCACACCCCAATGACTTCATTTTGTATAATCACTAGTTATCTCTTCGGGTTTATTTGATGAGAACTGCATAAGCAGGACACACCAAAGAAGGGTTTTGAATCATGACACCGCAATGCTCTCATTATACCTGGATTTGTATTAGGAATGGCGTGTAAGTAGGAAGTCATCTCTGATCCCATGTATACCTCTTTGCTTTGGGTCACTGTTCCAGCAGAGCCTGGGTCCTGAAACTAATGGTTATGAGATCTAACAAGATATATCAGGAGAAAGTGACCTGTGAGGCATGGTATGCAGGCCATCTATTTCAATTATCATAATTGGTAAAACACACACACACACACACGCAAATTTTGCTTTGCCAGGAAAATAGCTAAAAATGTAAAATTAGTAACATTCTGGCTAGTTTTAGGTTGATGTAAATTAGGGTTACTTGGGAAGAGAGAATTTAGCAGGAATTGCTTCAACCAAATTTATCAGGCATGTCTATGGGCATTTTCTTAGTTGGTAGTTGATTCAGAATGACTCCATTCATGTCATCACAAGCCAGGGGCACCTTGGTAGAATTAGAAAAGTAGTTGAGTAAATCATAGGGAGCAGGCCAGGAAGCAGCATTTTGCTGTGGTTTGGGCCTTGAGTTCCTACCTTGTTTTTTTTCTCTCAATGGTGAACTGTAATCTATGAGATGAAAGAAACCCTTTCTTTCCCAAGTTGGTTTTGGCCAGTATTTTATCACAGTAACAGAAATCAAAGAACACATAAGGCAGTGGGAGCATGGCAGTATTTCTGGATCAAAGTGTGTTTGAGTAGAACTTTCTTTCCTCTTTCATGTCACATATGGTGTTTCACCCTGTCTCCCTCCTTATTACCTCTGTACTTTCTTTTGGTCTCCTTTTAATTGAGGCTTTACTAACACTTATTATCATTTATATATTAGATGTATATATTACAAACTAGGATCCAAATATGAGAGATAACATACAATATCTTTCAGAACATTCATCGACTTACTTGATACAATATTTTTCAGAGTCATCTATTTTCTGCAAATGTCATTTTTATTTGAAGATTAATAATGTTTCACTGCATATATGTACCAGGTACTCATTGTCCATTCATCTGTTGATAGACATCTAGGCTGCTTCTGATCTTGCTTTTAGGAACAGGGCTACAATAAACCTGTGTACAAGTATTTCTGTGATTGGGTATGGATTCCCTGAGGGATATGCCCAGGAATAGAATCAACCAGATGAATTCACTCCTGAATTTTATAAACCTTTTTAGGGAGATATAACACCACTACTTGTAGATTGTTCCATAGATGGGATGAGAAAGAATATTACCAAATTTCTTCTATGAAGCTACTCTTATTTTGATATCAAAACCAGATAAAGATAAAGAAAGAATACTACAGACCAATATTCCTGTTGAACATAGATACAGAAATTCCCAACAAAGATCAAGAGCACTTTTAAGGAGATCATATATTACAATCAAACAGACCTCATCCCATAGATACAAGGATGGTTCCACATATGCAAATCAGCAAATGTAATGGGCCGTATAAATAAACTTAAGGACAGAAACTACGAAATCATTTTGTCAGATTCAGAAAGGCATTTGGCAAACTTTAGCAAGCCTTCATTATAAAAATCCTGGAGCTAATAGGTATAGTTTTAACATAACTTTAAAAAGTAAAGGCTAAGGCCAACAAACGTATAGCCAACATTGTACTGAATAGGAAAAAGATGGTAAGAACATTTCTTCTACAATTAATAATGAAACAAGAATATCTACTCTAATCTTTCTTTTTAAATAAAGTACTTCAGGTCTTAGCTTGAGAAATAAAACAAGAGAAAGATGTTAAAGTAACAATGCTAGGGAACGAAAAAGTCAAATTATTCCTATTTGTAGACAACAAAGCTTGTACTTAAATTAGCCCATATACTCTACCAGAAAACTGTTTGATCTAACAGACACAGTAAAGTTGCAAGAAACAAAAGGAATGCAAAAACTTCAGGAGCTTTCACATATCACAACAATGAACCCAGAGTCTATTTCATTCATAATATTATTGAAAATGCCTAGGACTAATCCTAACCAAGGCAGTGAAATGTCTCTACATTGAAGACTTTAAGACATTGAAAAAGGAAACTAAAGGAGATACAGATGATGGGAAGACTTTCCATATTTCTGAACTACACAATGAAGATAATGCTGTATTTCAAAAAGTAATGTAGAGATTCCATGCAGTTCCCACCAAAATTCTATTGTCATTCTTCATAAAATTAACAAAATAATTCCAGGCATTGGGAGTTATATTTCTTACAGTAATATAACTGGGATGGTTAATAAATGTCCTTCATATTCAAGTGGTGACTATTGCTCAGCCTTGACACACATCAGTGTCAGTGAGGTTGCTAAGAGAGTACTGATCAAGCCAAAAGGTTTTTTGACTGATGTCAACTTTTCAGTGAATATTGGCTCCATGGTTTAATAATAGAAAATATGAATATGAATATATGATCTACTACAGTCTCAGGATATGAAATATATGCTACTAGGATAGATATGCAATGTAAATTTTTTAGAAAAATTGCCTCACAGTGCTTATTTCATGAATTACTCACTCGCTCAAGATTTACATTCCTTCCCTGACTCTAACTTCTAGAATTATTCTCAGTAATTTATAGATAAAAATTAGCATTTTGTTGGTATTCACATCTAATGTCTATTCTTGTAGAACCTTGATGTATTAGAATGTTTCCTGGGCAATATCAGCCAAGGAGTAAGCTTGGCAGGGTCTCAGGGGTAAAGCAATTGCCTTTCTGGGCTTTGTTTGATTCCCATACTAGCTGACAACTGTAGACTGTGGGATTTCTCTGGATACCAAACACTGTGACAGGAAAGCTCCCAGCCTGAAGCACTAGAATCACTGAGCCTGAAACATCCAAAGCAGTGGTCTAGGAGCGGGTGCTGCTGAATTGGCAATTCTGATTTCATTTACATCATGGACTGGTTCTGCCTGGTAGGCAGGCCAGTGTTGTCTCTTCAAATAAGATGCAGCTTTTCTACAGCTATGATGGTACAAAGGTCAACTCAGGTTCATTCCCTGACTCCAAATGCAGGAATGGCTTTAATAGAGCCATGCCGTTGGGTATCTGCAGGATGGAACAAGCTTCATTTGCAGTGCTGAAGAAGTTAGTTATTACAGAGAATTTCCCACAAAGTCATGTCGCGATGGATCAGACCCGGTATCCTTCCTGTGTTATGGATTTAAGGACACCAAATTCTTTAAAGAGTGTTTTTAATCTCACTACTATTTCCCAGTGATGTTTCTTCTTCATGCATTCAAGTAGCAAGCACATCCTTAGGCATGCCATTTGTCTTACATATCACAGGATGTTAGTATTCTTGCCACTCTCCTATGTCATTAAATAAGTACCAGAGATTGGGATAACTTCAGATATTTTAAATATCTATCAAGGGAGGCTGTATCACCATAGCTGAGAATTATTTTAAAAATTTCATCCTTTAGAGTGATCATCAAATATGATAGTAAAGGAATTAGGATGTAAATGATACAGTCTTGAGTGGTTACTTCTAAGTATAAGAACTTCACTGTCATAATTGCCTTCAAGTTGGTGTGTACCTCATAGACACATACCAACTTTAAGTTCAACTTAATTTTAACTAACTGGCTTTAGACTTCTTTGTGGACTAGTGTAATCAGAACACTCATCACAGTGGAAAGGGAAAATGCTTTCCACAAAAAGCTAGAATGTATTTCAGATGCCAGTCTGACCTACTGAAACACACTTCTCACCACTGTCTTTGTGGTTTGTGCGAATAAGTACAAGGTCATAAATGAGTAGGGGTGTTGCAACAAGAACTTTATAAACCTCCCCCCTGCAGAGGCTTCTAAATGCCAATATCATTTGATCAGTTTTAGAATTTCTACAATCATTTCTGCTCCCTGTTTACTTAAAAATAAATGTCAAACTCATTTGAATCTGTTCCTTTAGAGAAAAGTGCTCTGGGGAACCGCAGAAGGCAAGGGCATGGTTAAATGTCAGATGTTATTCTGGGGCCAGCAGCATCAAATTACCTTTGTAGCAAACTTCAAAAGTAGCAGGAGTGTTGACTGTGCAAACCTCAATGCACTCAGTGACACCCCCATTCACTCAACCCCAAAGTGAATCCTCAGTGGGCTGCTGTGGGAGGATTTCTTAGATTCAATTTAGCCTGATGAAGAGGTCTTATTTAAGCAGAGAGGAAAAACCAGGGAGCTCTAGATTCATAAAGATGTCCTAGACAGATGTGCATACTATAATGATGCATCCAAGCCAAATAAAGCATTTTCACTTGGTGAAATGTAACATCTAAAGTGGAAAGCTACTATCACTTCAATCAAATGGATCCCAAAGACAATTTTTTTTTTAAATCTAAGGATTTAGAGTATTCTAGGCCATTTTGAATCAGCCCACATTCTTGCCCTGACCCAGGCAGAATACATATCAAGCCTAACTGACATCTACATTCACTCTTATACAGGAACATAGTTTCTGTCCCCAGTTGCAGCTCTCTCATCTTTCCTGTACTGTTGACTCATGCCCTAGTGACGACTGGGTTTTCAACTACTCAGGGAAAATGAAAGGTTTCTGGTTATCATTGCAGAGACCAAGAAATTCTATCAATTACCACTTCATAATTGGTGTTAACAGATACTCGGTGATACATGCCAGGATAAAATTTTTAGCACCCTTTCTCCCTCTGGACCCTCTCTATAACTTAAGGGAGATGTAGACACTTATTTAGCAGAGCCAGGTTGAAAAGTGGTAAAGATATACTAATGAACACCTTGGCTCTGTCTGACAGGCTTCAGTGCAGAGGATTAGTCTTATGGATAGAACTAAGGCAGTGAGGCTATGTAAACATGGCCCATGGTTTCTACTGAGGGGGCCAGAAGTGGGCAAAAGGTCTGAACCACCTCATGTCACAATTCTACTGTGTATTCACTCATTTAATTATAATGGTCTGTACTACCATCCTGGGTTCACAGATTCACAAACACTACTACAAAAAACAAAAGCAAAAAAATAAAACAAAGCAAGCAAACAAAAACCAACCAACCAACCAAACAAACATACAAAAAACAAACCCCAGCCAAATGCCTAAAGTTCTAGGACTTCAATAATCTGCCTGCTCACATTTAGCCACTACATACTTTCATCGCATTTGCAATGGGCAGAGACTTCCTCTCTCCCCAAAGTAACATTCCTCCCTTCAAACTCCTTAAAAGAAAGTTACAGCTTCTGAGAATGTTCTAACCCTCATTACTGTGAACTACAGTGCCTATATTGCTTTAAATGTACCTTTGTAAGCTAAGTGTAGAGTTTGGCCTTAAAAAAGATGATTGTCCAACTTTTAAGGTAATTTTTTAACAGCAAAATAATATATTTAAGATACTTTATTTATTTTCTGAAAGTTTGTGTGCATATATCCATGTATCTTGAGCATATCCATAGCTGTAGTGGAGGCCAAACAGTTTAAGAGACAGACAAGGAAATAGTGTAGTTTTCTTAAGATCGTTGGCTTTTGGGGAGTATATTGCTGTCAGCCAACACAGATGCTCCATGTAGTAATCGAAGCAGAGTAATATGAATTTCCGTGCCTTCCAACACAGGTCATTTTTTCTGGTGTAGGACTCTCAAATGTCTCTTCCAGCCATTTAAAATCACAAGGTAAGAAGTGTTACCTAAGAGTTACCCCATGGAGCTACAGCAGACTAGAACAAAAAGAATTCTCCTCATCCCTGTTTTGGTGGCCTCGGACCTACTGTTATTTTTAATCTTTATTTATTCTTTTCTTAAGAAAGAAGTGTGGATTCTTAAGAATTTGTAGATCACTACTATTATGTTACCACCTAGTGCCCATGAGTGGCCGACATAAGATGCAAATATTTTGGTGCTGAGGTATTTCTGGGTGGAATTATGTGCTGTTTGGACATACTTCATCATTATGCAGAGGGTTCTAAAGGTGGGATGTGTGCAGAGGAAACAGGAGTGGCCTTGGGTTGGTAAATGCAGATAATATGTAGTATGTATTATTGACCATCAAAGCAATGCCCACACTATCAAAATACACTCTAACTTGCATATGTTTGGAACTGTTTCCTGAAGTGTACCATGAAGACACATAGATACTCCTTTATTAGGCACAGCACTTTTGTGTTTTATATCCTGCATCTGACCAGGCGTTACTACCTTTCCAGCTTCCCACTCAAACATCACCTTGTCTGCCCTGCCTTACTGGGAGATCCCCCTAAATGCATCTCTGGCTTTTAATCTTGTCCATCCCCCCTCCCCAATATAATTTTTACATATAGCTGGAGTAATGTTTAAGCACAGTAGTGATTATCTTTAACTTAGATCCAAATTCCTTGTAATTAAATCCGAGTCTTTGCTAAGCTTTTCATGTCTTCATCAAATACCCCAAGATTCTGTCCCTGCATCTTTCCCATAATCTCCACCCATGGCCATCCCTCTTTTCAGTAAGTCCCCTGATTCAATGTTATTCCTTCTACAGGTCACACCTAGCTACCTAATCTAAATGACTCTCTAAATATATATATATGTGTGCCCACAAATACCTTTCTTAGTTTTATTTTTCCTAATAGAACTCATTGCTATCAGATATTACAATTTCACTTGTTTTTCTGTTACCATCTTTGTCCTTGACTGCAGCCCAATGAATTATTTCTGCTTTCCCAGATCTTAACAATAGTAGGTACACACTAAGACTTTGCTAGATATTTATTTACTACAGGAATAATTGGTATTGTCCCCTGTTGGTTAAATTTGCAGTCTGAAAAATTGCAAAGAGTTGAGTATTCTAAAGGAGGTAGTTTCTCCTGTCTAAGAGTTCTCTTCTATAAACAGAGCCCTTGATAATCCCTGACAGTGCCTTTCTTCTGACTGGTAGGCAGGGATGTGAATGGGATAATGGATGTCAGAGTGCACATGAATGTAAACACATTCAGTGCTTATGTTACTAATAATTGGCATGCTGATGAGAAAGGGCTTATAGGTCTCCTGAGCAGGACACACTTTATGCTTAACAGAAGTATTCTCCACAAAGCAATGCCATTTGCATAAGTAACTGGCTTGTGAATAGGTTACTGCTTTGAAACTCATCTCCCCTGATTGATGAGGCCTGGTATTTCAGCGAGAAGAGTGCTGTGTATGTTTTAATACCCCTAGAACCATCATGGGTTGAAGAGGTGGTAGGCAGGATTGCTATGATAGAATGACTAATTTTCAGGCAATTGAGTTCTTTGTAATTTCCATTTTGAAACAGGAAATAAAAACGTATGTAGAAATTTTAGAACAGACTCAGAATAAAAGTTAAGTGTTAAAAGGATGAATCACTAATTGTTAATTATGATATAAAGCAAAAGGTACACTCGGTAAGAAAGCAAAAATACTGTTTTCAGCAGGGAGCAGGACTGTCTTTAATGTTGATATTCTTAGGGTGATCCATGCTATGACCAGGTATACTTTGTGCCTTTTCCCAGTTCTTCTCTGGAGGTTTCTGTGGTTGCCATGGGCAATTTTCCATGCTGCTAGGTGAATGGAAACTTCTCATGGAGCATTCGTGAGTCACTCTTCCCACCTGACAAATTGCTGTTTTTTGGCTTTTTGAGTCTGAACATAGTAAGAAGTGAAATCTACTTTATAAGTTAGGAATCCTCCAGTCATCCAGTGACTTCTCATTTCAGGTTCATGGAGATCAGGCAGATTCAGAGACAGTGTCAGGTCAACTCCAATGAGTAGAAGGCCAGAATAGTAGGCTCTAACTCATGACACTTAGAGACACCTCTCTTCTTAGCTTCCTTGACTTTTGGGGTCTACTGGGCTTCTGTCATCCACTTCTTGCTCCTGCTCATACAGCAGAATTGGGGCTTGTAGGTTTCTATGATGCCCAAAATCCATTAACAAAATAAGCCCATCAGTACTTGGGTCTATGCTCCATCTTTATATCCACAACCCTTGCATGGATTCCCACCTGTGAATTTTAACCCAGACTGCTACCTTCATTGATAGTAAAGCAATGGTCCAGTGTCTGCACAAATAAGATGTGATGGGTTCTTGATGAGCTATCACTCCACAGACTGCTTTTTGTTGGGTCTCCTCTAGCATCTCTAACCACCTGCCATGGTTGCCCTTCACTCTCCAGGTGTCTGGCCTCTGCCGTTCATTGGCATGAGGTGGTTTCCTGCCTGCCTCTTGCTCCTTCTCTCCTTTCCTGAAAGGCCAGTTGTAATACTCAGCACTTAAAAAAAAAAAAAAAACCTTTGGCGAAAGACATCCTTGGAGGCATATGAATTACATAACATAAAGTGTCCCTTCTGGAATGAACCAAAGGTACCCTATACCTGGGCAGCTCTTAAACACAAGGCTCAACTAGTGGTCTTGGCTGGTCTAACGTGCATATCCTCAGCTGGGTACCTAACACATGTAACCACACATCTTGCTCTGCTTTATAAATTACTGGATAGCCATCTAACTACACATCTACCTCTGCTTTATAAATGACCCAGGACCTACCAGGGCCTGCACAATGATTTTCTTTGCCGATCTAGAGAGTGTTTCTTATTGTCCTGTACTAATTTTGACTTTGAATTTTGTCTTGTGTCTTTGCTCCCCTGTCTTCCAGTTTCTAGCTAATTTTTCATGAACTCTCATATTCAACTCAATAGTAGGGAAAAAATGAAAGTAACACTATATTCTTAAATAACTTAAAATTGTACTAATTATATAACACCTCCCCATTCATTCTCTCAAATACTGAGATGAGGGAAAGTGCTAGTATTTCCAGCAAAGCTTACCACCTGGCTGATGACAATGCTTTTGTCTCTGTCAGCCTCTGATCAGTTAGGTCTCTTTTTCTCTCTGTCTCAGCCTTTCTCTGTCCGTATCTGCCTGTCTGTCTGCCTGTCTGTCTATTCCCCCTCCTGTGTGTGTGTGTGTGTTTGTGTGTGTGTCTGTGTGTGTGTGTCTGTGTGTGTGTGTGTGTGTGTGTGTGTGTGTGTGTGTGTTTGTGCTTACTGCATCTCTTCCTCCAGTGTTCCTCTTGGGCCACAGCTGCAAAGGTTTAAGAATGGAATTTACTAACATAGTTTTAATTTCAGACTTGAGCCAAATTTATCATTCCCGATTTCACTCAGAATAGGATGAATATATAAAGCTGATCTAAGTAAGCAGCCAGGGTGACAGCTAGAGAGGAGGGTTCAGGAGGAGCAGTTAAGACCAGAAGAGTTTGGCGTCCTAGCTCTGCCAAAAAGGCAGCTACAGCCAGGAAGATCCATCAAGGACAAAGCCAGAGAAGAGAAGTGGGATTTGACAAAGTTGAACCACATGGTGTTGAGCTCTTGAAGAGTAGCCAAAGGGAATCTAGTTTTGTTTGGAATTACAGGCTTTGGAATTTTAAAGTTACATGCAAACTTCCATTATGTATGTATATATGTGTGTGTGTGTATGTGTGTGTGTGTGTGTGTGTGTGTATGTGTGTGTACACACATGCAAATATATATGTAATATTTTTGTCCTTTAAGAGTGAGAGATACCTGTACTCATAAATATCTATATGTATGTATATACATATAGATGTTTGTGTGTGCACTGTGTATTATATGTATGTATGTGAATGTGTTTACTATCTAAACTTCAAGTCACTGAAGCCTCACATATCACTTTGTGGAAACAAAAGCATTTTTTTTTCTGAGAGGACCCTTAGTAGATGATCAGGGGAGCATCCTTTTTACAGCCAAGTGCTTATAGGACAACTTCAGGACAGAGGTCCCGAGTCCTTTGGGGAAATTATAAAGTCATTACACATGTAACATAGCAAAATGCATGCATAGCTGGAGATGACAAAGACATACATACATAAATGTAAAACAGTGGTAGAGTTTGAGCAAGATGCCTGCCCAGTATGCTTAAGTTTAAAAAACATTCAACTCTTTTGAGACTCCTCTGTGCTAAGATCAAAGCCTGATTTGTTTTGCCTATTTTAGGCACACACACACACACACACACACACACACACACACACACACACACAGCTTACTAAATAGCAGCCATTTCTCTGGGGTGCCTTTCTTCTCTGTGGTACTAGGGAATGAAGTAGGAAAGTTTCAAAGAAAGCTGATCTGCATTCTGAAACCCCAGCTGGGGATGAATTCTCCATGTGTGAAGAAATGAGCTTGAACCCATTAACTGTGTCAGGCTTCCCCTTGTGTGTTCCCCTGGATAACTTCCTACCCACTGGCCCAGGAGGAAGATGATTGGTACCTACACCTTCCTTGAGTTTCCCTGTGCTTACTGCATAGGATATGTAATCAGAGCCTTATTTTCTAGGGGGTGCGGTAGTCACAGAGTGGCTTACTTACTTGTGTTTATCTTCTGGAGTGAAATGTGCTTTTCCAGTTGTCTGCGGAGTTTCACCTCTGCCCCGTATTTTCCTGTGGTCCCATTGTCGGCCAGGATGAAGTGGGAGTGCATGCTATTGAGAACAGTGAGCTTGCTCATAGGATTGGACATGGTCTGGTATGGTCGGACTACCTACGGACAGCAAAAAAAAAAAAAAGGCAAAGTTACGAAGGAGGAAATAGGATGTGAGACATAGAGAGGATAAGAGACACTGAAAGAAGCCATGGTGGTTCTTAAAGAGCTATCTCTTACCACACTGGATCTTATGCCTTCATTGTATTAAAGACCTATGTACTGATGGCTAAGTCAAATTGTTACTTTGCTACTGAGCCAAACATAATTTTTTAAGTTTAACTAAGATATTTCTTTTTCCCCCTTCTTCTGTCATGTTTATGGTTTAATAGGTACAGTAGAAGTCATTATTCTGGAGATCAGTTTCAGGAGTTGGGGAAAGGGGGCAAATTTTTTTCCCCATTTGTTTGTTTGTTTGTTTATTCACTTTATATCCCAATATCAGCTCCCATTCTCCTCGCAGTCCCCACCTCACATAGCTCCTCCCCCACAGCCTCCTTCCCTTCTCTTTTAACTAGAAGGAGAGCCCCTGGGTATCACCCCACCCTGGCACATCAAATCACTGCAGGACTAGGTATATTCTCTCCCACTAAGGCCAGACAAGGCGGCTCAGTTAGGGAAATTTGTTGCACTCCATTTAGGAACCAGACACTCTGTTATTTAAAACCAACATTATACGTGATAGACTCCTTAAGCACAAAAGATCCTGCATATAAAATAGCAGTCCGGTGAGATGAAAATAAATCAGGCCTAAAAGTTTATCTCCATTGTGTTCTCCCACTCTCATTTTGATTTTTAATTTCAATAATGAATTGCACTCTGTAAAATGGATCAATTTTGATAGTCTTTGAAATATTTTTTGCTAACAAAACTGTATCCATCATGAGCTAGCTGCTTTTCATATAGCATATGCATTCCGTGTTATAATCCCACCTTATACATTATATTTATTTTTTAGATTGGAAGGTAAAGAAATAGATAGGCAAGTTATCTAAAAATTTAGACAAATAATCAGAACCTGTATCCAAGCCTGATTCAAAACTGAGATTATTCTTTTTCCCCCTGCTCAGACAAAAATCATACATGTAGTATATTGGCAAACTAATTGCTAAAATATCTAGGTTGTAGCTTCAGCTGGAGAGGATGAGGAAGGGCCATTCAGAGGGCTCACTGTTGAACAGTCTCAGCTTGGTTCCTCCTGCACAAAATCACTGAACTTGGCAGGACCGAAATAGACGCTATTGGAATCTTATTTCTGCGCCTTTGTATAGTGCATCCATTAATTATACAGATGAGATGCATTTGCCTGTTCCAGCATGTAATAACTCACCATACAGTAAAGGAGTAAGACCGAGTCATGCATTAAACACATCACAGAGTGATTTAGGGAGGGCAGTTTTCAATTGTGAAGAGCTCATGTAAGTCATTCTTTAGACCTTGATCCTGATTCAAAACCCACAGAGCGATGTGTCTGGAGGGTGAAATGTACTCAGTAAACTGAATGAATAGGCAAACCTGGGAAAGGCGTGCTTTCACTCATACCTGGGAAGGCAATGGATCCTTTTTTTCCAGAATTGTTAAGGAACTGATCTGATTTAAATTTAAAATATGTATGATTCTGAGCTTTTGAAATGGTCTTCAGCCTTGTTATAAGTGTTCTGGTTTTTAAATACAGCACTGATATGATGCTAAGGCAGAGTTTTTTTTAAACTATTCTTTGTTGATTTTAAAATCTGATACGCTTGATAACTGCCTCTAATAACCCCATGGGCAGTGGGCAGTTGCTGCCTTGTCCAGAAGAGTGAGGGCACTTCTTCCAAAATGGAGAGACCTGTTTTGCAAAGCCTGTTCTGCACTCCCTAGCACTGGAAGAATGGATGGCTTGTGGTTGAAATTCCCATTCGTTGCCTCTCATAGTTGATCATAAAACATTCATCCTACAGGGGAGTGCACACTAATAAATATTAATGCTTTGCTGAAAGGCTGAGCAGAAAGACTTTCTCCTCTTCTGAAAGTGCCTCTGCATTGCACATTAGGCAAAGGAAATGCTTCAGTTGCTGACTTCCAGGGGCAGATCCTGAGGACCCAGTGCCAAGGGGATGGGGAAGGGACAGCAGCTCTAGAAGGGGGAGGGAGACTGGAGTTTTGGAGATTAAATGATGTGTGAGTGGACCCTAATCATTTGTGCTGGCTTTCTATCTGTCTCTTTCCTTCCTTCCTTCCTTCCTTCCTTCCTTCCTTCACTTCCTCACATTAATTTCTGAATCTACTTAAAGACTATTAGGAAAAGTAAAATTTTCAGCGGGGGGAAAGTAGGAATAATAATTATTGTGAACTCAACTGAATATTTTATCAGAAAATCGAAGGCAAGTCCATTGTCCACGTAGGACCGTCACATCTCTTTTTTTTTCGTCCCCAAATCCTAACTCCAGTGGCACTTCAGTCTCCAGATGTGACAACCCTGTCTTGTGAAACATAGCTCAGCAGTGTCTAGAGGATGCTGGACATCTGCACTGGCCATGACAAAACTGTCAAATTTGGATTTCTTCATTATCTGAATCCCCTTTCTTTTGATCTTATTTGCAGCAAGTTATAGGTGGCCATGTTTTGGCAGAGAGGTTTTCTGCTGAACAGTAGAGGATAGAAATCTAAAAAAATGAACAAAATTCCTCAGTATTTCTGTGCTCTTTAGAGGAAGCTTCACAGAGTCCTGAAACATCCCCAGCCACATGAATCAAGGATGGAATTGTAGTCCTGCCTATGGCTGCTGGAACCAGAGCCTCTTAATTTGTAAAAAGGACATGATATAACGACCGACCTCAGAGGGACTGGTTTAGATTACATGTGCAAAGTACCAGGCACAGTGCCCAGCTCCTAGCAAGCCCTGTAGAATATTAATTCCTTATCCAGCTCTACTCTGTCCCACCAACTATATGCTTCCAGTTGGAAAACAGCAAACAGAAAATAATGTGGGACAGACCACTACTTGCCTTTGTTTTACCCAAGAGATGTAGATTGATGTAAAGCAAGGTGGTGGGGGGAGGGGCAACCATCTGCTGGTAAAATGTGCAAAATATGATTTGTCACATCCCTCCAGGCATCTGAAAAGCTGATGGCTTGGAACTATTTGTTGATTAACTGAAACTTTGGAAATAACTTCCATCCTTCAGAGAAACATGTTCTGGTCTTACTTGCCTACCAAATCCACTTAATATTCCTCATTACAAACATGCCTGCAGTCTTTATCTATTCGAGTTACATACAGTCTATATATACACAAAGACTTCTCAATCCTTCTTGTGTATTTTCCAAATCGAACAAACACTGCTTTTTCAATAACAGGAATACAAATGAACTTCTCCTTCTGCCTGGGTTTTGGAGGCAGCACAGGCATTTTTGCTGTTAATAACGTATAGGGGGACGGAGAATGGCTGTCTTTGGAGGTGTTGGTGATGTTTTCATGGTACACTGGTGACTATGTATGCTTCTCAGTGGGGACTTTGGGAAACGGAGGAGTCACAAAACCCCCTAGCCTCCATCAGGTAAGGTGTTTCATGTCCTCACCTAAAAATGACAGGAAAGTGGAGGTCCCATACACCTTCTTGGAAGAACTGAAAAGGCAGACTTATATTATTTCTTGTGTTTCATTTTTGAGATCATAACCTGAACTGAAGAATGTTGAATAGTGTCCTCCCAAAGGCCTTTTAATTGGTTTTCATGATGAACAAATAAATCAACTTAGATGTGGACTTTAGAACCTTCCTAATCTCTAGCCATCACTGGCCATGATGCATGAAAGTAGTGTGTTTTCTTTTCTTGTCCCTCAAGAGTGAGAACATAACTTCACTCATTAACCCATTGCATACTCTTCAATATTGCACTGGGTGTTTGACAAAAATCTGGTCCATGCCTTTGTATACCTTAGTTATGAAAAAGAGTGTCTCTGTGGAGTGGGGATCTCGCAAGGGTTTATATGAGGCATTATCAGCAAGCATCCTTTATATGTTGGTCATAGACTGATACATTTGTAATCTGTGCATGGGTTTAAATTAGCCATTTACAGGATGGTCTAGAACAGCTGCTGGAGTTTTTCTATGTATTTCCAGGCATGCCTTGGTCTTATTTGGGACTATTTCAGGAAGTAAGCATATATGGACACTAGTTTTGTTTCTAGTTTTGTTTCTATAGTTACTACCTTGTAAGATTGGGCAGATATCTGAGTTCCCTGCTCATTCACTCATAAACTTCTTGAGGAAATGCAGCCTGTGATGGCACTATGCTGACCTGAGGACATGTATGGTCATGTTTCCAGATAATGTCTCTTATTAAATAAATGTTCAAGATATGCTAAGTTTTCTTATTCGTTAAGTACTGGACTTATACTTTCTGGAAGCTTCCTGCCCGAGTCTGTCTAAGCTGTGTTAAAAGTACAGGTGTTAATTTCTGCCAGTGCAGAACAATGACCTTAGATGGGTGTTGGCTACAAAAGTAAAGTCTCATTCTTTCTTATGCATTGCAACCTTTCCCCTGTTCTGGTGCTTTGCACGGTGCAATGGTAATTTGGTCACTTGAGATTCCTTTTCCTAACAGAATTGAGTTGGGCTAAATTAGGTCTCTACACCTTTAGTGATAGGCCCTCTGCAGTTCCAAGTTCATTTCTTAGTGACTTGTTTATCAACATGCTCCAGGCAAGAAGTGGAGTAGGACATACATGGCTTGAACAGTCATCTCCTTTTCCTAACAGCAACATAGCTTCAATGTAGACCAGGAGTACACAAATGGACCATGTCTAGCATGCCATACCTATTGAGGACAAGATCTCAGGGAATAATGCTTCGTGCTTATTTTATCCAGGGAACAATAAAGCTTTGAGATGTAAGGAGTCTTGGCCAATGTGTTCCATCAGCCACGTGTCAATCTGAAGTTTCTATGTAAGTCAGTGCATGTCAGGAAGAAAAACCAAGAACCGTCTCATTTAAAATTCATAGAGTTTAAAGTGGTTGGCTTTGCTGCTGAGCCTTTTGTTAGTGCCTCAGATGACTTTGGAACCCATCAGACAGCTGAGCACACTGTTTCCAGTGGAGCCATCTAGAACGGTTATGGTTATGTGGAGGTTTAAAAAGAAAAGGCAGTAGCAGGGAACCAGATGGGGTTGCACGTTGGTGAGAGAGAAATAAAAGGTGTGTGGAGATTCTCTAAGAATCTGGCATCTGTGTCTGCTGGGGAAAAGAGGTACTGCTGAGCAGCCAGAAGCAACCTTTGTGACAGAGACAAAGGAGCAAAGGGGCATGGGGACTGAGAAAAAGAAAGGTTTCACAGGCCTTCACAATCAGAGAGGTGTCAGCCAGCAAGGGCAGCAGGTGTTTGTTCAGAGCAGCTCTTAAGCCCAGGTGTAAAGGAAATGACCCAGAAAACCCAGGTGCTGTCTCAGAGCTCAGCAGTCCACAGGAGAAGCCAGTTAACCCAAGAACCCATTTCAAAGAGCACCCTGAGCTGTGGGATCCACACTAAAAGCCACGGTGTATCAATTTCATCTTTCTGCAACACTTTGAAAATGTGTCCCTCCGTGTATGTCAAGCAGAGTGTTTGTGGCCCTTGCTTCATACTTTACACTTGAATAGATTCACCTCCCTTTGGCCCATCCTGAGGCAACTAGGAGCAGTGAGGAAAGATTAGTAGAAGAGGACCCTGTCTCCAACAGTCAGCAGGATTCTAGTGGGGGTGGATTTAAATCGTGCTCAGAAGTTCTTTGATACTCTTCTCTCAGTATAGGTAGGTTGGGTGCAATAACTCACTTCTAAGGGATCACATAAAACCGAGTGTGTGAAACCATAAAAGGAGTTTCTCTTAGCTTTCTTTCTATCAGCTCTTCTACTCCAGAGGAAGATGGTGCCATGATGGGAAGATGGTTTCACAGCTCTGTGAAGAGATCCAGGTGACCAATAATGACAAATAGGAACAGGCTAGGAAGCGAACTACAAAGAGGGTGTAGTAGCCTCAAACTATATAGCTGTCCAGCTATCATGTGACCGGCACCTCAAGAAACCTAAGCTTCCCAGGTAAGCTATTTATAAATTCCTCCCCCAATAACTGAGAGAGCAGACTGTTACTTAAGCCATTAAGTTTAAAGATCATTTCCTTTTTATGCATCCATAGATGAAACTATCTTGCATTAGTATTGCTTTTCTTTGAGATTTTTGAAATTTACCTTTTCCTCCTTTTCTGGACTGGTTGTTGTAAATGATCTCATGACTGCTGGTACCCCTGCCTCTAGGTATGAGCCCTCCGTGTTGCCTGTAATTTGTGCCCTGTGCTTTTGGTCAGTTTGGATGTCTGTTCCACTGGGTGACTAGCATCCTGCAGCCTCTTAACACTGCTCACTGAAATCATTCCCTTTTTGATCTGACTTCTGTTCTTGCTAGTTGATTGGGATAACCTTATGCATTATGTATTTTCCATGTCTCTCTATATAAATGGAGGCTAGTTTTAAAGTCAACGTATTAATATAAAATTTCCCATATGCAAAGGCTCAACTTGACATTTTTAAAAATGTTGCAATGGTATATAAAACAATACATATTCAGTAGAAACTGCTAAGTTTGTTCTTTGTCCAGGTAAGTGACTTTCTGTTACAAAGTTTTGTAGTAGCAGAGAACCATAGCATCCAGGTGCTTGTATGATTGAAAAAGTAAGTGATTGGTTAGTACTCTATACCATACTGTGGCAGGTAAACTATATGAACTATTTAACATTTTACTCCAAAATAGGTTCACCTGTAGGCTAATGCCAGTATCCTGAGAAGTTCAAGGTTGACTGACCCAAACTATGATGCCCATTGGGGTAAGCATCTTAAATGCATTTCAACTTACACTATTCATGACTCTCAATGAGTTTATGGTACATAACCCCACCATAACTACTGCAATCTGTACTCTAAAGAGTAGCTGAGACACAAACTCTAAGGAATTATGCACTCAAATCAATGATAGCTGTTAAGACAGAAATACATTGCTGATTGGTGGGTAATCTACTTGCCTTAATCCCTGAATCAATACATCAATATCATGTGTTGTTTAGTTCCTTACATCCCAACTACCCTAGACTACCCATCTCATCTCCATGTTCCCTAAAACATCAGTACCATCTACGCTGCTTTAAACTCTTACACTGGCTCCTTCAGATGGCCCATCTCTCCTTGGGGCTATCTATGCTGCTTTTGTCATCTTGTGCACATGAGTGACTTTTTGTTACTCCACTAAAGCAGTTTCAACCAATATTGCAGTGATATCTAACAGTACCACGTCCCTACCATCCTCCGTCTGTCAATAGCACAGGGCTCCCTTTCCAAAGCACATCCATCCCCTGGCCTCCATAACCCACTGTTCAGCTCCTACATCTCAGCCATTTTGCTGGCTCTTTCCTCTGCTTGGCTATTAAATTGTGGAGCCTTCCCATATTGATGCCAACCGCTGGGACAGCTTTATTGTCATCTATCTGAGATGACTTCCAAACCTAAGCTTGTAAACGAATCTTTCTACTTCTACCTCATACGCTGAGTAGCGTTCCAGGAATTCTATTGGAAATATCTCAAAGGAACTTCAAAGTGAATACTTTCAAGTCCAAACTCATCATTCCTGTCACCAAAACTGCCTTTCTGAAGTAAGTGACCCTAACTGCTGCGTTGGTAATTTGCCCAGAATCTGTGTGGTCTAGGCTTAGCAAGCATTGGCTCTGTGCAGTATAACTACCAGATGTAGGTAGATTTCCTTGCCTCTGACCTTTTCCTCCAGCATCCTCTGGGCACATCTTATTTAACACAGTCCAATAGATCACATGCTGAGGCCATTGTTTCAAGTTGGAGTTGTTTTTGTTTGTTTGTTTATTTTTTTGAGTTTACAGTATGAAGTCATATTTGACTTGCCCCCAAGATAATTGACAATTGTGCTGAGTTGCTAACTACATCCAATTTAGCAATCAATTATATTACTGACCTTGGCTTAAAATGCAAAGATAGCATTAAAAAAGACACTTCTTAAAGGATTCTTCAAAGCTATAAGAGCCCCAGGAGATGAACTTGTAGTTTATTGATGTACAACGATGAATAGTTTAGTAATTATATAAGTGAGAAAATTGCCAAATATAATGTCCATTCTTAAAATGAAAACATATCTTTGCTTCTGATTATGAATATTTAATTTTGCATATGTCTTGTTAATCTGCTTTGGCTAGAGACAAAGATCTTAGAAAATTTTCAACCACCTCATAATTCTAACTAAGTTGTTTTCTAAAAGTAAGGAATATAAATTTAAAATGTGTTAAGTGAGAATCAGAATTTGCTACAAGTTCTTTCCTGACTTCACACTCCTGGTACTTTTATAATTTTCTGTCTAAGCCAAGATTTCTTTTCAGGACAATGAAGAGAGTTTTAGTTATCTACTGAGTATATTTTCAAGTTTAATTTGTAGGTGTTAAGGTATTTATCAGAGTCCCAAATAACAGTCAAAACCAAATTCCACCGTTGAGTTTTTTTTTTCAGGTCCCTTGAAATAATAGATATTATAACAGTGGTCTCTGGGAAGAAAGGGTTGGACTTTTGGTCTTAGTTCATGGTTCATTTACTTAACTGTGCAAAGCTATTCCATCTCAGGGAATACTCAGTAAATTACAGTTAGTATCATCAGGATTGTATCCAGAGAAACTGTGACAACAGAGAAAGTATTTTTTATAATTTACCTAGAGATAAAGAAATGATAACACAAAGCATTCACATGTTCTATCAATGCCTCATATTTTCTTGAAAAGTGTTATGCTAAGGTTTAATAACAAACTAAACCAATTTGTATTTTATAGGCACTCTTACATCAATGAAATGAATGAACAGTTTAAGTCCTCTTCAACCCCAATTCTAACACTGGAATTCTAATCTACTAGGTGATGGTATTCAGAGATGGAGTCTCTAGGAGCTGATTATGTCATAGGGTTGAAACCTCAAGTATGGGGTCTATTTGAATTAAAATCTTACTAACCCTCAAGTATGGGGGTCTACTTAAATTAAAATCCTGATAAAGAGGAAACCCCAGAGAGATCCTCTGTGTTGTTCATCAGGTAAGGGCCCAGTGAAAAGGACATTTACAGTCATAGAACTTCAGATGTGGTTAGAGATGAAACTTTCATCAAGTGGGGAGTTATCATTATTTTTCTGTATTTTCCCATGGAGGCTAGATTCCATAATTCCCAACCCATCATTATTGTGGAACATTTACTAAGATTGAGGATCTGGACTGAGTCCAGAATCCTGCCCCTAATATATGCTGACCAGTCATTTCTCAAAATTGAGATTTTTTTTCCAGCACCAGCCACGGACCACCATGTCTGGCCTCATCTTTTAGTAAGAATAGGACTTTTATTCTAATGAAACATTTGAAAACAAGCACTACAACAAAAGGGCCAAGTAAATCTATATACATTGTAGTTCGTCAGTTATGGACAAAGAAAGCAGCAGAATGATCAAAATCCAATAAACCTTGATGACAGATTTGTTGACTAAATAGAGTATAATTATATTTTCATTGCACCATGTAACCTGTCATTCTAATTTCCACTGTAAAAAGAAACTTCGACTATATATCTTTTTAAAAATGTAATTGACTCATATGAATCTATTATACATATGAGTGGGGTTCAGCATAAATTTCTGTATGTGCATATAGTATAGATCAAGTCCAACTCCTTTTCAAACATCCATTCTTCCTGATCTCAGTGGTCACTTTTATATCAACATGTTAAAATCTTGTGCATACAAGAGAAACCATGGTGTGCCTGTTTACCTGTGTCTTGCCTATTTAACCTGATGTCACCAATTCCATTTTACTGTTAATGACAGGATCTCCTTCGTTATGGCTAGGTAATATTTAATTATATATATATATATGTATGTATATGTATATATATGCACATATAATGTATTCATAAAATCTTATACATATATAATTCTTTATTTTAAAGATATATAAAATCTTTATTCAATTATTTGTTTTTGGACATCTGAACTAGTTCCTTATGTGTTGTGACTAGTGCAGTAGGCTTTGGTATGCTGATTTGACTTTCTTTGGATATATACATACATATATATATAGAACTGGTGTATCTATTTTTAGTTTTTGAGAAGCCTCTATATTTTTCTGCATATGGATAGAATAATTGGTATTACCATCACCAGTATAATGAGTTTCATTTCTGCACATCCTTGCCAAGATTTGTTATTTATTTCATAATACCTGTTTTTATTATAGTTGGGATATATGTTCCCTGATGGCCAATGCTATTCAGTGTTTCAATATATTAAATAACTGGTTTGTTTTCCCATTTTAGAGTTAAATTTGCTTAAATCATTTGAGCTTTTATGTACTCCAGCGTTTAATTCTGTGTCAGAGAAGTAACAGCAAGAATTCTGTCCCATTCTATATGTTGCCCCCTCAGCCCTGTTGCTTCTTGTGCTCTACAGTGCTGAGTTTGAGCTCATCCCACCTAGTAAAGCTTTACTTTTGTTTTCTACCATTGCAGGTCCTCTGCAGAAAACCACTGCCCCTCCAGGGTCCCTCAAGTGCTCCCTCTTTTTCAAGTTCTAGTGGCTTCAGATCTCATAGTTAAGGCTTTGCTTACCTCCATTTCTTCCATTTCAGTGATTTTTTTTCTTTTCATTGAAAATTGGTTCTTTTCTCACATAATATATCCTGATAACCGTTTCTCTTTCCTCTCCTCCCAGTTTCTCTGCTACCTTCCCTCCCATCTGGTTCCATCTCGACTACAGAGTGAGAGAGAGAAAAGGCTCCGATTTGAGTCCTTTGGAGATGTACCATTTGCACAGCACTTTCAGTGCCTCTGTTAAGCACTGGTTATGTGGGGAGACATGGCATCTTGTTGGTTGGTTGGTTTTCTGCCATTTGTCTCTTTCTTTGCCAACACCACACTGTGTATGTCACTGTTGCTCCACGGCACTTGAAATCAGAGATTGTGACTTTCCCAGCTTTTATCCTCCAGGATTCTTTAGGCTATTGTGGTGCCATGGTTTCATATGGATTTTAGGATCATTATTCCTAGTTCTCTAAAGAATGCCATTGGCCTTTTGATAGGGAGTAGAAGGGGCATTAAAAGAATATTAATTCTTTCAATCTATAAATGTGAGAAGCCTGTATATTTTAATGTCTTCTTACATATATTTCATCAGTATCTTGTAATCATTATTGAGTTTTTCCATGCCTTTGATTGTTTGTTCTTCAGAATTAGCCCTGGCAGCTTTTCACTGAGTCATCTAGTATCTATCTATCTCTTGATCTCAGAGATGATGAGCCTGATCAGCCTCCTTTTGTGTTACAATACTAATCCTTTAATGAACATCTACTACATTTAGGTCACAGTCAATCTTGGATACTGTTAACACACTGGTTGAGAGAATTGACAGTGAGTGTCTCTAGATAGAATTTGGAAACCAAGCAATTATTTAGTACACCTTTCATAATACAGGTTTGACTTTGAAAGATGGACTTAAAAAGTATCATGCTGTATATATTACAGATGCTAGGAGAATTCACACAATAGAGCACTGCCTAGGACTCACATCTCGCCCGATCAGGTCTTCTTGGTTTTCCACGATTCCCCAGGGGGCGATACCTATGGTACATATCTTCCCTCGAGATTTAGATGCATGGTCTTTCAAGGCATCTCCAACATGACGAATGACACCTAAGAGCAGAGAGAGAGGGGGGAGATTAACTTTGTCTGTTAAGTGGCCTTTCTAGCATTCTGCAGAAAATTAGTGAATGCCTTTAAGTTTGGGGGGAGATGTTCGATGTACAATTTTGACATAGTTCTATAAAAACTACACATGTAGAAGATGCTTCATAAGAGTGGTTATATTGCAGATATATTTCTCAGAGTCAATACAAACTTAAACAATACATTTCTTTAATTCCCGTGGAAAACGCAAAGAATATCTAATGTCTATATAGAATAAATATAATTATTTATTCTAGGGAAATGCTTTGCTTGTAAGCATAGTGATTTATTAGTATTCTAAATCCTTGGAATAAAAAAAAAACACAAGTCTTAATCGCTTCTATGGTCTGTGAAGGAATTAGGATCATTTCAATAGTTATTTACCTAGTATTTTATTAACCTCAATTTCCTTTTCCTATTTATAACACATAATATGGAAAGCCTAGTAATAATGCTGTATTACTCAATGACAAATTTATGCTAAAATGTATAAGTACACATTTAATATTCATCATTTTATTTGTTTCCTTCTTCTGTTAATGATTGCATCACAGTTAAAAGCAAGGAAATTCAGATTACAGCAGTAGGGAACCCAATTTGACTTTAAAAAAACATCTAAGGAATAGACAATTTCTAATCTTTTAGCTTTCTTCCTGGGTAGTCATTTCTATGCCTGACTTATAAGTTACATTTTCTAAGAATGTACACTTATCAACATTGTCCTCGTTCCCTTAGACATCCATCCTCAGTGCCACTCTTTCTATGAACTTTAACCTGGATGTAATTCCTTATACATACAGTAGCTTTTATGTCCCTAAGAGCTTCCATGTCTCCCAGTGATGCATAACAGAATGTGACACATGTTCCCTGACAGGGGTACTGGATGGTTAGTGTGTTAGTCATCTTGTGGGCCCCAAGGGACAGTCTAACTCCAAATAAGGGTTCAGAAGACATGCATTGAACAGAAGAAGTCACCAAGTAGTCCCACCATGGAGACATCATACACATTTCAGTAACTCAATTGTAAAATAGACATGAGACCAAATGCATGTCTTGAGCACTAACCCACAGTGTTCGGTGCTGGGAGCCTGAAGGGATACCCTTTTCTCCTGTTACCTTGTCGATGTGTCGCCTACGTGAAAATATTGTTGAACCCAACTTTCAGACAAAGATGAGTAAATCCATAAATATTAATATTAATATGCAAAACATATCATGACTGGGATGAACAAGAAATTTAACGGTACGTCATGCCCCTCTGCCACAATGTTCTCTATGTGCTACCCCCTTTAATAGCCATCCTTAAAGTCTCATACTCTGAGGCAGAGATGAGCTATTTGGTTTACAGTATTTAGGATACAAATTATTTTTTCTGCTTTTGAATGCATTTTATAAAAGAAGAAAAACAACTAGCAATCCAAATTTCTAAATATAGAAAATTGGTTAGAATTCTTTTGAGCCTTGCATTGTATGGGTCTCTACATCAGAAAGCAAAAAGACTAAAACAATTGCAAACAAATCCTTTCTATGTAGTGAAGAGGGAAATGTGTAACCTAAAATCCAAATTGTCACTGCAAGTTTTCTTTACAGGATCAGCAGAAAGCGCTAACTGTGTAGGTCAGCCGAAGATCTTGCCAGCTGGTGGACCAGGTTGGGATTTTATAACACAGCACCAGGCATGGACCATCTGCACAGACCACTGCTAAAACATGCCTGTGTAGTTATGTGCTGACTGCTCACAAATTCTAAATTTGTAGGAGATTTCACGGTTTTCACATCATCTGAGCTAAAACTCAACTGTTGTTTAATAAGGAGGAGATGTTAGTTAGACTAGAATTATACTTAGGATGTCCCACTCACTTCAAATGTGCCTGTGTCTACAGACTTTGAGCCTTCTGACAAATTTTCATTACCTTATAGACCCGGGGTGGTCTCAAACCTACAGAGATACACCTGTCCATTCCTACTGAATTTTAGCATTAAGGCCATGTGCCACCAAACCTGGCATTGGTACACTTTTAATAAGAACTTCTGACTCATGGTAACACAGTTTATTATCTATTGAATACTATTCGTGTTTTACAGACAAGAACCTGACTGTAAGTGGTTACTAGAATTGATTTAATACTTGTATCATAAAACTTGTATGGCAGGCAGGAGAAGGTATTTGGAATTCATGAAGGATTGGAATTAACCATCTATTGGTATGGGATGTTTTCAGAAACATTTAACATTATAAAGACATGGATCTGAAGGACTGTTCAGTGATTAGGAACATGTATTGCTCTTGCAGAGGATCTGAGTTTGGTTCCTTGTACCTATGTTGGGCAGTTCACAACTGCCTGTAACTCCAGGTTCAAGAAGGAGCCACTGGTTCTGGCTTCTTAGAGCACTGAACTCATATGCACAAACTCGATCTCAGATACACATGCATAAATATGATAAAACATAAATATTTTGAATAAGCATATAATAATCTAGACTTAACTTTATAATTTTCAAACCCCTGATAGAAATGGTATCTAGGGCTGGGAACATGCCCAGTGAATAAAGCTACTATCATACAAGTATAAGGATCTGAGTTTGAATCACCAGAACCCACGTAAAAGCCATGTACAGCAGTCGTATGGTCTGTAGCATGTCTACTAAGGTGAATAACTGAGAATGGGGAGTTCCTGGTGACTAGCCTGTTGTACACAGGAGTAAACAACAGTGAGATCCTGCCTCAACATTGTGAAAGGAGGCAGGGGCTGATACCCAAGGCTGTCTGCCAATGTGTAGTAGTCAGGCCATGTATTAGCTATGGCATGTACAGTCTCCCCCCCCCCCATTCCCTTAAAAAGTTACTTTGGTACCAAGCTTGAAATTACCTAAATAAAAAAGGCAGACATTTCAATTTAAAACAAAAAGTTATCTTTTAAAAAGTTAGTGGACATTTTCGAAAATCTCACCTCCTGAAAACATCCTGTGAGTTTCTATTACAAATTCTGCAAGTCACTAACTAAGTAAAGCCATTCCTCATATGCAGTTCTTTGTTGGAAAAAAAAAAAGCCTGCATGGTTCTCACTGAGACAAAGGAAAGAGAAGAAGCCGTAAGGGGAGGTTGGTGAGCAGGTGACGTGGGGAGGCAAACTTATTCTGGACATGACGTGGTTGCGGCTGCCTTCCTTCATCCTATTCTGATTACCTGTGTTGACCCCTCCAGTGAAGATCCATGCTCCAGTTGTCATGGCTGCTTTGATGAGCCCTTTCCCAAAGACTTGCTTGAGTTTGGGCTGGAGTTCAAAGTTCTGCAGTCCTCCGTGCACGGAGATGAGGAGTTTGGGAAGCTCCAGTTGCCATTCCTTGGTCATCAGGTGGAGCAAGAGATCAGGTTTCGTATCAAAAGATACTCGGACATACTAAAATAAAGATGGACAATTAGGGAGATGGGCAGAGCTGCCTGAGGCTGCTTGTCGTATGACAGTTAAATATGTCCCTATTTGAAGAAAACGTTGTATGTGAAATCAGATTGTGTAAGGAGAAGGGCCCATTTCCCAAACCAAAAGAGGCCCAAGGAGACAAAGGGGTTTCAGTTTTGAAGTTTTTGTTGAAATTCTGAGTTATTGGTAATTTGGAAATTACTTGATTTTTATTAAAAGTAGTTTAAACATAACTTTTCTAGTGAGCTTTTTGCCTAAATTAAATCATGTTGATATTTTACCATTGCTCATATTTGTGCAACAATTTAGACATTCCAAATATTTTCTACATGATCAACCCCTTTAAATAAAGTAGATATAGATATAACTATGCCTCTGTGTTTTTGTGATCCTGCTGTGTGTTTTGAGGCTCCAGGAGCCTCTAAACTTTTGCATAATACAAAGAAAAGTTTAATACCAGGTAATAGCAGGTTATATCTAGCTATAAACATATTTTAAATAGTCTGTTTTCTACCAACCTATGTAGTATCTATGTATGTATGTATCTATTTATCTATCTGTCTATCTATCTATCACCAATATATCTATCTCATCAACCAATTATCTATCTACCCTTATTTATCTAGTTTGTACGAGACATTATGTAGCCATGGCCAGTCTGAAACATGTTACTCAGAACAGGGTGACTACAGACTCACAGTGATCCTCCTGACTCTCTCTGCTTTCTCAGCACTGAGATTGGAGATTGTGGCACCAAACCCAGAACAAATGCTTTATCTTTAAAAGACATGTGACAGAAGACATGCCAGGTATTCTATAGTTAAAAATGAAAATTTATAGCAGACATCAAATTTTAGCTAGATTCTTCAGGAAGTTCAATATATATATATATATATATATATATATATATATATATATATATATCAAAAAGTAAATAAAACAAAGGCTATGAATACAGTAATGACCATATACACAAACACACAGCTTTTAGCTCAACTACATACTTGACATATTAGGCAATGGGAGAAAATCTTTTGAAATATACTGTTAACTTGGCATGAAATGAAGGGACATTTAACTTCTAAAGAAAATCTGGTTGGGGGCACAAAGCAGAGCAGGATCTGAGAAGCTCTCCCAAAGCCTGCAGCCCTTGAACACCTGACCTGATGACTTTCTTCAGTGTGGGGAAGTCCTTGGGGAGCCCCACAGAAGCTGCCACACATCAAAGTGCTCACCTATGAAATGCTAGGAGGAAAAACTAAGAAACTATATAAAAAAAGGTTTCAGGGAAACTTGCTTACCTCAGCCACCTAAGGCTGAGGTAGGCTCTGGAAAGACTGAAAAAAAAAACTCCATTCGATTATTCTTAAGCACAAGCAGGTAGGTCCCTATTCAGGTTTGCTGCCGGTCCTCTTAGTGTGGTTTGAGACCTAGAAAATGGTATGGTAATGTCAATTATTTCGGTTAAGTGATTGATCTAGATAAAAGGCAGAAGAAAAACACAGATCCTCTGTGAAGAAATGTGTGATAAATCTAGATTGAAAATACATCCCATGGGAACAGATAGCTGAACAGACTGTCCAAGGGAGATGGTCATAGAGCACAAAACCGACACATTTATCATCTTATCTGTGGCTATCAAAACAAAGGAAGAAGAAACTGAAAGGAATGACCATGGGCATTTGAAAACTTAGAACAGAATGTGCTGTGATTAAAATGTAATATTATTAATGAGAATCAGCAGGCAAAAAGGACATATTGACAATGGTTCTTAAAAGAGTCAGCCCAGAAAGATGATGACTTGGAAAACACACAACAAAAACTCAAGATTATTGGGAGAGTGAGCAAGAAATTCGAGATAATCAGGCAAGAGGCACTGCTTGGGAGGCACTGGTAAACTGTTCCTCAGAAGTACTGAAGGATACCCAGGCCCAGCTCAGTGGATCCTAGGAAGGATAAATAACCAGAACCTCAGGGACATATCACAGATAGCATCCTAACACCAGCTTGGCGAAAGCATTACCTACCAAGACTGCAGACTAGCAGCCCACTCCTCAACAGCAGCAGTGGGGACTAAAGCCAAAAGAAATGATCTGTCACTCTAGAGCTCCACATTTGGGGGGGGGGGGGTGTCGGTGAATGACATGTTTTGTTTGTTTGTTTTTCAAAAATAGGAGAAAGGAATAGCCAATTTTTATGAATGACAACGCTGAGTATCCCTCTTGGCAGGTTTCGCTGAAGTAACATTGAAGCCTATACTATCCAGAATGATGAGCTCAAACACAAGGTGGGATATAACTAATTAGTAACTAATTGGTAACCATGTTGGCTGCACATATATAAATCAGCAGTCATGCTTAATTTATAGTCTAAAGGGATCAAAATAAAGCATTATGCAATAAATTAGTATTCTTAGGTGTGTATTAATGGGGCTATATCTCAGATGGTAGAGAGCTTGCTGTATGTATGTTTCCAGTTTGATTCTAATGCACCACATAAACAGGATGTGATGTGATGGTACATCCTATCATCCCAACATTTGAGAGGTGGAGGCTGGTGGATCAGAAGCTTGGGGAATCACACAGAAGATGTTGTCTCAAAAAATTAAACTTACAAGAACAAAAATACATAGTGGGTCCTCAGAGAGTAAAGACACATTTGTGATACTGATTCCATAACCTTCCCAAGTTCATGCTGCTAGGAGCGGGGATCAAGAGAGATTCTGTACTCTAGCTTTGACTCTACAGTCTTCTCTCAAAGATGTAACTTTCTTGTCCTCCGTTGTTTCCTTTATATAAACTGAATAGTCTCTGAGTCCTAAGGGGGCATTTCTCAAAATGGTGTTTCCCCCCAGACCTGGTCTTTGTTTCTTCTGCTTTAGTGTTAGCATTGTGTTTGCTTTAAGACTGTAAGTCTGGGTCCTGGTCTAGCCTCCGGGCTTCTCTGGCTCTCAGATTCCTGTGAGAGACATCCATGGGCTGTTTTCTTCCTGACCACACTCATTCTTAATTTAAATCATTACATCTTTTGTAAACTCCTTATTCCTGTAAGTTTCCTTTTAATTTGGCCTCCTTCTCTCTATTGACAGTTTCCCCCACTTTCTTGTGTACATTTGGCGAACACTGATCCCCAAGTCTTACATAATAACCCTCTTCCCCATCATCACTCATGGAAACCACACTCATCTTTCAAAAGCTTGCTTCAGTCCCAGTGACTGCCTGAGACCATAAGCCCATGTTGATCCAATGTGACTCTTGATGAAGCCCAGTGTGGTAGTTCACTCTAGATGCTTCTTTTATGTGGCATTTTATCCCCATTGCTACAGGCCTTTGAGTTCAGGGCCTAGTTGAGCTGCTCATGCCTTTTGGTAAGCCTCTTCAGTATTGGCTATAAATAAAGTAGGCACAGTATTAGGAGAGATAGTTACACAGTCACTGCGCACTGGGGAGCATCAGTTTCACCTCTTTAGTTTCCATCCCAAGGGACATCACATCTAGTTGTCCAGCAGACATGTGCTCCATTATTACAGCCGTATTGTTAAAACCACAATGAACCCTGAAGGCTATAGATAGGCAGTGCTTCTTAACCTTTAAATGTTAAAAAGAAATCATATGAGAGGTTAGCTAGTCAAAAATGCAGGTTTTGATTCAGTAGGTCTCAGGTGGGACTTGGGTGTCTTCGTTTCTAACAGCTTCCTGGGGTCCATATGTGTGTAACTCCTGCCCAGATTTTAAAAAGACCTAAAGCATGTGCATAGAGTTTGAATGCATTCTTGAATTTTTATGTTGAAAATGCCACCTTCAGTGCAGAAGTTTGGAGAGATGGGGCTTTAAGAGATAGCTAGGTCAGGAGGAGATGGTCCTGAACAGATTAGTGCTCTTAGCAGGAGTGAGAAAAGGTCCTGAGGAAAGGGTGGGTATGCACCTGAACACACTTTTCTGTCCTAATATGCACGGCAGCGAGATGCTACTGAAATGGGGACTCCCTTGGCAGCAAGCTCTTAGACCCAGAATTTCCCATTCTCTAGAACTGTAAAAGAAATGAGTGTGTGCTTCGTAAATGTCTCCTTCTCAGATACTCTGTTTCAGCAGCACAAGGAAGGGTTAAAGCAATGTGTCTGCTATCTAGTTTGGAGCCAACAGGATGTAAAATATGCTTACATTTGTTTGGGAAGTAAAGAGATGGTGCGGGAAGAATTAGGTCCTGATAAAGGAGAAAGTAACAGGTGGTGAGCCACTCCATTAATGGGCGTCTCCATTAGTAGGACACTCCTGGCCAGGTACAATTCTTATTTGGAAAAACATACACCCAACTATCATGCATATCAGATAGAAATCACAGACATTTACTGCCATGGCTTTTAAACATTGCCCATTATCTATAACGTATTGTGCCCTTCCCTTGGAGAGCAAAAGGCAAGTATTTATGTAAATCAGTAAGCTACATTTTATCATTTTGGTTATTTGTTTAGGAAATTGAATGCATGGCTTGGGAGGTAAAATTGTCATTAAAGTCATGGGCTAAACATCACTTTAATGTTATCTAGAAATTCAATTAAATAGAGTTTAAATTAAGTTAAACAAATTTAATGTTTAAATTTAAAGTCAGCAGCTTCACACTCATAGATAATTGTGCCTAAAGCAATTAATCAATTCCTATTAAATTGTTAATGTGAGTTGAAATTAGGAGTCATTTGGGTTGTCATAATAAGTAATTAATTTTTTGATTATTTGGGGGCAGGAATAGGCACATGCAATAGGGTGTGTGTAGAGATGAGCAGGCAGCTTGTGAGAGTCAGTTCTCTCCTTGTAACATGTGAGACCCAGAAATCGAAGGCAGGCCCTCAGGCTTGGCTCCAATCACCTTTACTTACTGAGCCATCCCATCAATCTATGATAAGCAGTTTTGATGTCTATTATGTGTCTATTAGTTGCTAAGGAATCCTACCTCAAATAACAGGAAATCTCCCTAATGTACATTTCAAATGTGGTCACCTAGGCATTTCTCTGGCATGGTTCTCTGTTTAGAAATTTTCCAACTCATCTTACTATCAGATGCTAAGAGTATTGTTCTCTTGGACAATGTGAATATCTCTCCTGTTGAACAAGACCAATCTGGACCATCAACAGGGATCAAATTGTGGAAAGTGTCATTGCCAAGAAGCTCCAGTAAGTGCAAAGTGGGCAAATATTACTTTCATTCAATGAAGACATACCACACCTGTGTTTAACTGATCTAAGTCACATGTTTTTCAAATTTGTCTTTAATTTTCACTCTAGCATGCTGGGGCATAGGAGACTTTGCCTCCTGTTACTACAGGCTTTTAGGTGCCCAGTTGAATGAAGAGAGAACTGGAGACCAAGGGAGGAATGCTTCTCTGTAGCAACCTGTTCCTTTTCATGCTCTTAGCTCTCCTGTCTGAAATCAGACACGGGCTAGTGCCAGGCTGTGTTCTTTCTCTTCCATTAGATCTACAGGGGGCAAAGGCTGGAGGGTGAGAATGCAGCAATCACTACTTTGAGCTGAGGGAGGTAGTGTCCTCAAACAAAAAGAACAAACTCCTTAACCGCCCATTGGCATTCTGGACTTGAGCTCGGTAGAGCTTTTGGTTCTGCTAATTCATCAGTCAACTCTTTAGCCCTGGATGCTTACGTTCCTAACCTTGCCCAGCTCTTTTAATGAAAACGGGCCCCAGTGCCATAAATCTGGCTACACTCTTGGAAATGGGTGATGACAGATCCTCTCCTTTCACTGCAAAGCCATTGTTACTTCTTACAAATAGCCACTTGGTACTGTGTAAGCAGTGTTTGTTCTTAGGCATGGACCGACCATTGTGAAATCTGCTTTCAACAGTCTTGGCAGTGCCGGATTTTTTTTTTTCAAGCTTATAGTGAAAAAATATTCTCTTCTCTGTTGAGAAATGTGACAACCACCATTTCATTTCCTAATTTTGTAGCCCCATGTAAAGGGGGTACTTGTCATTAAAGTTGCAGCCAAGTGCAATATGTCACATCTGAGAGAAATCTGCTGATAGCAGCCTTCCAAGCCCACGGAGCCTCTGTTTTGCATGCAGAGTTGAGTGCTTATGGTGGCTCAGTAGACATACGATTCTCACCAGGAAGAAAATATTTGGAATTGCATTTAGTACATTCAGACAAATTCACTCAAATTTCTAGTTTGATAGCCCACGGAACTTTGGAAGTAAAAGTATCGTTAAGTTTGCAGTTTCCCAGTGATAGATATCAGATATATTTACTGGATTCATGTTGATAATCAGAAGCTTGAGAGTGAGTATTAATATGTAATGTCCCTAAGCCCATGCAGGAGTCATGGAGGATAGTCTACAGAACTTCTGTCAGAATTATTTAGCATAGCATTTTCTAGATGAAAGAAAGTGGGATAGTTTTCTGGAAGAGGTTCAGCCTCTCCTGCTTTATGGACCTATAATTTGAATAGAAAATATCAACCATATAGTCTGCTTTAATTCTTCATTTCAGACAGACTGTCTGTTCCTCTTGCCAACTCAGCAGTCTTCAGACCGCCAGGTGCTTACCGGAAACCAATGGAGCAATTATAAGGTTTCTCCTTAGCTCTCTCAGGCTATAGGAAGCTTCGAGTTAACCACAGTGCTATGGTTGGTTGTTCAGGTGTGTGAAGCCTGATTTAATCATTTCCTACCTGGTGTGTGTTGGTCAAGGAGTCCCAGATCAAATTTGTAGAATGCAAAGAGAAATCATTTTTAAACCTTAAATTCAAACCTGGAAGCTTTCTAAGAGTAACCTTACAACTGCCAAGGTAACAGGGGCAACCTTCCTACTGTGTGCTACCCTCCCCCACAAAGCAACCACCATACTTTGTGCTCCCCTCCCCCAAAGCCCAGAGAGCAAGGCTTTTTCCTTTGTGGGCTCAATAGTTAGGGCTCTCAGTGTCAAACAAAGGCGAAGGATAATTTCCTAAATTATATGAGAACTACTAAGTGACTCCCCATGATCTAATAGGCAGAGTAAAAGGCAGAGGCGAGGAGGAAGTGACTTATGTGGCTGGCTTGAGAGGTTTGACTGCCTGTCCTTAATTAGGTTTAGTCTTACCTGGCCCACAAGCCAGTTCCACATTAATTAGAAAAGATGATTTGTAAGCAAGTAAGTCTGTATTTTGTTCATTTTGTAAATCATGTGGGAGCCCTCAATAGTTAAGAGTCTCTAAGAAACCTCACCATATCTGCTGACAGAGCCATGTTGCTGTGGCCCTAAGGCAGTTTTAAGTCATGAAATGTCCCTATGAGTGATCTGGTCTTCTGAGAGTCCAGGGTGGTTTAGGGCTTGTCATCTGGTAGGATGCAATTTGGGAATAGGAAGAAAGTCATGCTATTCTTCACCATCATCTTGGACTGGCTCCTTCCTGTGTCATAGTTTCTCTCTGTAAAGTGTTGGTTTTCCTGGGGCTGGTTAAGCTTGGACACTGAGTTATGACCACCACAAAACTCTCAAAAGAGCTTGGCAAATGATTCTAACAATTGAGGATGTAATTTTACAGAAGCTTCTCCCTGCTCTACGCTTTCAAGCTTTATTAACCTCATTAAATATTTGTGATTTAAAATTTGGCTACAAAATTATTAAACCATTATAAAAAGGTAGAAGCACAATCATAATTAGCTTTCTTTCGATCACCTCAAATAACTTCTAAGTAAAACAGTGACTCATCTATTCTAGGTACACATGACAAAGAAAGTTGAGAGTGAAAAGCGGATATTAGGAGGCTGGGCTCAAGAACTTCTGCTGGTAAAAAATCTTATGTTCTTATAGCATCAGTTCATTCATCTATAATGTAGGTAGAGGGGATGGAGACTAATTTTTCCAAGGCTGGTTACACAGTGGAATAACTGTGGTACTTATATATCCAAAGATCTTTGGATACCCATGTTCTCTCCAAGGCCAATGAATGAGACTCCAGATGTAAATCTTAGATAACAGCAATTTTCGAAGGCTTTCTCATTATGGTCCCTCAAGTGTCATTGATGCTTAAAGGTCTGTGATTTCCTGCTATCCCCCATATGGTAGAGTAGATACTTAAATATGATATGACTTTCTCGTAACTGGAGGCATTTTAGTAATGAGTCTGCTCTCTAGCCTGCCTGCCTCACTGTGTGCAGTCCACCTTGGCATTTGTAAAATGCTAGAGCTATCTCCTGGGCCGCCTTCAGGGAAACAGTTAATTTTGTATCTTACCTTAAATTTTTAATTTTTTTTTTCAAATAGAAGACGATCTTGCCCCTAGAGTGTTTTGATGACTTTGCTAAAAATCACTTCAAGGACTCTTTTCAGAAACAAGGGCCCAAAGGCACATTACATTTGTTGGCCTCTCTAACTGTAGTTTTGGAGAATAATTAACCATACAGTGCTCTCATGAAGACTGGCTTCTTTAAAAGGCAATGGGTGCCAAGGCCCTCTGTCCAACTGCCTGCTGGTTTGCTCAAGAGGTTGAGAAGCAAGGGAGGCTCAGGTTGGCAAGCTTCCATTCCCCTGCCTCATAAAATGAGGCCTCTGGCCTGACAGGACTGCTTCTTTGTTTAGACAAGAGAAGCAGAGTAACTCTAGGGCAAGCACAAGATGCTTGTTTGTGTCTGAATGAATGCTGGGGGTTTCCACTGGATAAATACCCAGTAGTAATGAAAAGAAAAACTGGTCTTCATTAGGCTAATTATGTTTGGATAGAAAGAAAGGTTTGCCCTTAGAATGACTGCTCTGAGACCACCTGGGGACACTCTAACCTCAGGGTCAGCATCATAGTATGTAGACAACATTTACCAGTGCTGAGAGGGTAGTGCTTGGGACCCACTTCCCAGGGATCTTAATATTTGAGGACCAGAAAGTACCTTTCTGGGATGTACTTGCTGACCAACCATGCATGAGGTTCTGTATTTGATTTTAGCTCTAATTTTTTTTCATATATATATATATATATATATATATATATATATATATATATATATATATATGAATACATAGTTGCTCATTTATAATCATGACTGTTAGTCACTAAAGAGATTGTTGAAGTATTTTGATGAAAACTTTGAAGGGCACATACATATAAACTCATATCAAGTTTTTCTCTCAGGGTTTTCAGGGGGTCTTTCAAATTCACTGGAAATTTTCAGGGGATGAAAAGACTTTCCTATAGAGGAAAGGGCCACAATAGAAGAGCTCTTGGCTATGATCATTCTAAAGTCGAGCCCACAGCGGCTGCTTAGCAACTGATGTGGACAAGGACTAATGTTGGAAGAACCCCAGATAATATGATCCACTCTGCTTTGCTGGGATGAGTGATTGCAGGGCCAGACACAGTGTGGACATCAGCTCACAAACCTCCAGATAGCTTTCAGGATGGTGACTGTTACTCATACGGTTTTCATAGAGCAGACAGTGAACATGTGAAAGCTGATGCACTTGTGGAAATACTCTAATGGAGCTTGAAGCTTCCAAGAAGTATAGGAAGCTATTTCCCTGACCTAGTTCTATCCTTTGCATACATATATTAAGTACTAGATATGTCTCAAGTATCTTCAATCCTCACAAACATCACAGGAAAATAACTTTACTGGCTTTCTAGGTAGAACATTTGAGGTTCCTGTAAATTAAATGGTTTAACAAAGACAGACAGTGAGAATTTGCCTAGTCCTGTGACTTCAAGAGCATACATCTATTTTGATTGATTACAGTTTCCCTCTGAGCAAAACTCCTGTTAATTTTAGCATCAGGCACCATTCAAAGCTCTTAACACACTGCTAATTCCTTAGACAGTTGCCTGAAGTAGAAGTTACTATTCCATTTTAGGGAAACCAAGGCACTCGGCTTAAATTGGACAGTCACCTAGCCATCAAGTGACAGCACCAGGCTATGAATAAAATGCCAAGGAATTTCTATTCCAAGGTCAACAAGAAAGCTATAGAGTTTGACCTTTCAGAATTATATACAAGTATTGACTGAAAATGTAAATTAAAGTATATGAACTAATAGAGTCATAGATCAAAGGAACATCCTTTAAAGGATGAGTCAAATGCCTTTTCCATTTTTTAGAGCCTTGGGGAAATGAGAATATTGATAATGCCAGCTAAATTAGTTCACACCCACTGACATATTCAGTGTTATGTGGATGCCTCACACCTATTATCTAATTCATTCAGAAGCAAGAAGCAAGGTTCCGGAACTATAAAACTTCCAGGATTCTCAGAACACATAATATAATTTTTTTTTTAAAGTCTGTGAATCATCTCAAGAGTATTTCATGGGAACTATAGTTTGGACATGACAAAACTTCTATATGTTTACCAATTCCTCGATAAAGCTATTTTCCTTTCTTATTGAGACTATCACTAACCCAGCTGCTTGGAGAAAATACACCTTTTATGGATTCTAAGATCTCTGTCAAAACCAGGCAGGAAATTTGGGAAATGTGGCTAGTAAAACAAACATAAACCTAAAGGGAACATTTTTTTTTTCTCTCTTCAATGCTAGGATAAAGGATTTAGAAAAAGGCCAAGTAGACAAGACACAGAACATAACATTGCAGACTGTAACAAACTATAGAAAACATGCCAGATTAAAAAAGACAAGTACCGCTTTTCCTCGCTTGTGTGCAAGTCAGAGAGCAGCGGATCTGAATGGAAGTATGGTGATGTGAGAGGAGGCCCTTGGTCCTGTGGAGACTCAACACCCCAGCATAGGAGGATGCTAGGGTGATGAGGCAGGAGTGGTTTGGTGGGGGAGTACTCTCATAGAAACAGGGGGAGATGGGATGGGGGTTTGCGCAAAGGAAAGTGGGAAAGGGGATAGCATTTGAAATGTAAGTACATAAAACAACCAATTAAAAAGACAATAAAGGTTCAGGAGGCAGGTGAATAAGGAAGTGATGGATTTGGTCATTGTCTGTGCACACACATATGGAAATAATATGGAACCACATGGTCATATACAATGATACATATTAACCAGAATAAAAGTCAGTTAATCATTTGATCTTATGCTAATCATTTAAAAGTCCAAGGAAAGGTATTTTTCTTCTACTTTATAGACACTCTTCCAGAAAGTGACAGAGGGCAGGCTAGCCTGAAACTTACAATCCAGGCTCTCAGCTGTTTGCTGAGACACTATGTGTGGGAATAAGTGACTCTTTTGTATTACCATGGCTTTGTTGGAATGGCCACCTCCTTGGAACTCAATAGTCCCAAAAGCATCTGTTGGGCTGAGCTGAGTGTGTTTGCTGATAGACCACTTCTCAGATTGGATGTCATTTCGGGAGAGGCGACTCTCATTTTTCTCATTCTGAAGCACAGAGATACTGGGAGTGAGTCCAACATGCTGGCCTATGAGGCGCCCACAGCAACACCTAGAACATGAGAGGTTAAAGTGAACCTTTTTCATCAGCCATTGCTGGAATGCAATGAAGGCAGCTCATTATAAAAACCCTCAGACCATGCTGACCCATTCCAGTTAAGTGGCAAATGAGGTCTCACCAGAAAAATGGTGGATGTGGGGGTTTCCCGTGGCACCCATCCACTGCTCTTCCCCACCACCCAGTTTATATATATTTATAACTTCCTGTTCTTCTCCAGCCACACCATTCAGTCCATGGCATATTGGTTGGGACAATTATAAGCAAAAGTTCTCTATTTTTTTCCACCTTTAACTGCTCAAATCTATCAAATCTTCCATGGAGGATGATAAGAAAGAATTTTAACATGTACATTTAAATGAGGACTCTCACTTACATGTGAGTCACAGTCCAACCTGTCTCCCTGAATGATATCTGCTGTCAAATATTCAATTCCCAGAATAAAATCTATAGGTTTTTCTTGGAAGAAGAAATAGGGAAAAAATGGAAACTCAACATTTGTTTCATCTGTCATCAAAATGTCCTTCATGTGTTATAACAGCCATTATCACAATTATTAGTAATGATAGTCATATGCACAGCCACCATTCCCTTAAACACTTACAATTGAGGCTACTCTGAAGACAAAACAATTCCGGCGAAGGTTACAATGTATCCAAGGTTATGTGTCTAGTCTATAGTTGTAAGATTTGCATCTTAAGCCATCTTTTAAAATTGCCCATTCAAAAAGGCATTTCCTGCTTTATATACCACTGATTTTCTGGAAGGTAGCTACAATACCACCCCCTGCTCCCAAAATGTGCAGAGGACTCTGAAAATCTAAACGCTAGTTAAGACACTCTTTCATTTAATACTGTCTTTTTACTTTAGCAGGGCATGTTGGTGCAAATGAAATATTCTGACAAAATATTTAGATGAAAAAATTAGTATTTGTAACAAAAACATAAAATACTGTCATATACAGCAGTCATTTCTATGATGATGGATCTGTAACTCTATATACAGACACTTCGCAGATGAATATTGAAGGTAGCTGAGGTGTATTAATTAGTGCAATATATTTGCTTCAAAAATATATTTAATCTGACAATGTTTTCATTGCAGTCTATAGTATAATCTTAATTGTATCCCCATAATTATTACTTTACATTTTTAATACATTAAAGATAGCAGAATTACCTATGGGGGTCTTTTGTGCTGGGTATAATGTGAACACATTCTCTTTTATAAAACGCTCTTTCAATCCAGGATTTCTGAGCCTGAAAGGGGGGGAGGGAGGGAGGGAGGGAGGGAGAGAGAGAGAAGATAAACATAAATTTTAAGTATTTTTGGTGAGGCAGCAATATCATGTAATCATACAATACACTAGTATATCATAAATGGATTCTCCAATACAGATCATCTAACCAGCCAACCTGTTGATTGGTCAACAGTATAACATCGAGAATAAAAGAAATAGAAAGGTTGGGAAAATATTAATAATGGGACTGTATACATGGTCATTGTGATAGAACAGAAACACAGAGCTATTCATAGAGAAAATGGAATTGAAGGACCAGATCATGACATGTATAACCTTACATGAAAACAAGATTCAAAAGCCAGAGGTAACGCATTAGCTCGGTATCAGGTTTCCATGGTTGAGGCTTCCGTTAGATTTTCCTTACAGAAGGAAAGCAAGATGGTGGAGGGAGTGCATGACTCAAACACCTACATCACTAAGGTCCTGGAAATCCAAGTCTGTGATACAGAACAACAGCGAGCTATAAGAGAAAGTGGGAATGCAAGGAGGACAGATGTAAGCAGAGCCCACTGTTCCCAGGTAACACCTGGAAAGGGAATGGGCACATTTCCCCCTCATATCTTTCCTACATGCAAACAATATGCCTTCTTAGAAAAGGCATTGTTGAGACCATTCACTCAGAAACCCTGCCGTCAAGATGTGGTCCAAGATGGACAAGGGGTGTTCCATCAAACTGAAGAATCTCCCTCATCCTCCAAGTAGTGTTTATCCTGCATATATAAGCAATGGGCTGTAGATCATATTACCCCACCATAACTATGAATAAAGCCCCATACATTTATAGACAAAAAACATTATGTCAAAGTACCAAAACACTGTAGACCCTGGATTTCCTTCTTCAAAAGCATTTGGAATAGCAGAGAAGTCTGCACTAAACCCACTAAGCTTCTCAGACAATTCTTTTCCCAACTTATTCAAGATGGAAGTTACTGGGGCAAACCTTAGCTATTTATTTCATGGTACTGTCTCACTTCACGGGTGGGATCTGTTACCAGCTCCTCCTTGCAGGATGTAATTAGTCCTTATTCCCTGGACATAAAATGCTGCCTGAGCCTTTTGCATTCTGGTGTACACTCATTCCTTTGATCTTATACAATGGAGATCTATTTCTACATGTGACATGCAGAAAATTAGTTTTTTAATACTAATATAATGAATATTATAAATATGGCCACATGGAGGGTGGTTGAGGGCTGTCAAGAGATCATTCTGTTATAGGGATGGTCACAATTGGGTCACGGAAATTTTGTTTTCCCTCCATTGTCTTTATTTAAAAGAACTCACACTACTTCAGTGATCTCCAGGTTCAGATGAAGCCCTGCACACTCATGCACACAGAAGGCATTCATAACTTTGTTTGCAGCCAGACATGAAAAAAATCTATTCTCAAAGAGTTTACCTCTCCAATCAGTGGGAAAAAAAAATGACTGGCTCCATCTCTGCAACAGAAATCAGCTCAGCAGCAAAGATAACCAGTCTTTATCTTTATGGAAAGGCTGTAAATTAAACTATTCATACCTAGCCCATGCTGAAACACTGAATACTTTTGTTGATGTTATCGCTTGGCAGAAAGAGGTAAGACGTTCCTCACTGGACATTCGAAACCCACTCTCCCTACACCTTGGGGAACCACAAAGAAAGAATGTGCTTTTGTATCCCGTCCTGGCTGGCCTTCAAAAGAATCTTCTGGGGGGAAGCATCTGCCTGCTTTAGTAAGTGCTGATTCATCTTTCAGAACAGAGTTGGGAAAGCAGCATGTGTGGGAGGCAAAGCCTACAGCCGAGAAAGGAGCTTGAGTAGGACTTTGGTAGATGAGAGCAGTTAGGAATTCTTTTATCCTCAGTTTTATCTGTAGACTGGGTACAATGATAATGCTAGACACATTGGGTTGTTATTTGGGAAGTATCATGAATGACTTCAAGAAGAGACCAATTTTGGCTTGTTTGCTTGTTGAGACAAATTCTCACTCTATAACTCTGGCTAGTCAAGGTCTAGTAATCATTCTGAAATCTAGTTGACCTTGAACTTGCAGTAGTCACTATTCTTCCTGGGCCTTCGAAGTACCAAGAGTAAGGCATGTACTATCATGCAGACTTCTGGGCCAATTCTGATACTATAAATTCATATGGAAGTTCATATGAGGGTTCAATAAAATAATTGTAGCAATAGCCACCCCTAGGTTTGCATTATAGAGCCCTGGACTGACCACTAATGAGATATAAAGAAGAGTTTCTTATCTTCTCTGAATCTTATATAAAGCATATAGATCCTAAGCGACTATGGAAGGCTTCATGAAAATCAGAACAAAGAGTTCATCTTACATATCTAGTACCAAGTAGAAGCTCAGCCAGGACTCACAATGGTGAACATTTGTTAAGTCTCCATCGTGTGCTAGGATCCACAAAAGAGCACTGATGGGCAGGGATCACTACTACCTCTGTTTTATCAATGAAGAAATGGAGCCAGGGAGAAAACAGCGAGTGCCAAAGCCACAATTTGCTTTTGAGTATCTTTGCTCTAGGATTGTTCCTCTTATTCCATGGATACACTGCTCTGCCAGGGGAGACAGTCCTGGTTCTGAATGTCCTTTATATGTGCAGGGCCTTCTGCTGAGATGTCTGGGACTATGTCTGTGTTTGGACTACACTGGACTCCTGGTGGCATGCAGGAAACCCCAGACTCATTCCTTCTCCTTCTTCCTCTCCAGTCTAGCCCTTACACACTCTCTACTGACTGTTCTTCCTCTCCCCTTGGGGTAATGGATGGGAAACTACTTTAGAAAGACCCCAGTGTATAAAGACCTTAGAGAAGTGGTCAATGTTCTTGATTCTGCTTCAACAAAGAAATGGAATCACAACAGAACTTTAAACTTGAGAATATGCAAAGTGTGTGTGGAGTGCCAGAATGAATCAGACTCCTCAAGTACATTGTTATTATTAGTTCCAATTTGGGGGTTCCTGCAACCTTCAGTGAGATGGTGTGTAGAAAAATTTTTCCATATGGATTATCTGTTTGTTAGTCTTTTGGTGGAAGGTGATTTGACTTGTGTGGAGTCTAGTGACTTAATTATATTCTCAAAGAAGAAAATCAGCCTCCTCGTGAATGAATGGATGAGAATATACTTATGTTCCTTAGTTTTAGCAGATTAATCAGTTCTCTTGGCAAGGCATAATTGGGAGGAAAAGAGAGGTGAGGCAAAAAGATCTTCCCATCATTCATAATAAACTTTGACACTTTGTATTTATGAGACAAGTATAATTCATCATAGAAAGAATGTGTGCATAACAGACCACCCAGGAATTCTTCAAAATATGCATAATTGACTCTGCTCTATTGTAGGATTGGCTTTATTGTGCTTTTATTTAGGTTATTAGTGCGGACAGACAGTCAATTATAAAAATTATTATTTTTTTGGAAAGGGCATATTTTGACATCCAATCATGATTCAACTTGTTGCCTAAATGAATTTCCTTTTTTCTTTTGTTTAAGGGCTTTGAACTGCATACTTTGCTGCATGAAGCTTTAGACTTTGCTCCAACACCCAACTAAGTTAGCACAGAAGGATTATTCTCATTGTTAGAAAGCATGAAATAAATCTGACATGCATTTCCTGCTGACCTTTTAATTCTCTTCTAATGCAAAACTTCAGTGGAGAGTTTGCCCTCATAGCTTTGCTTTTTAACTATGTCACATGTCTTAGGAAAGGTGGGTTCTATCGGCCCTCAATAAGTCACTTCTGGACAGTCTTTTCTGGAGGTAGAATTGTCAGGCAGCCATACCGACTTTGTCAGGGGCTGATTCGTTCTTGTCTTTTCGCACTATCAGCCATGTGTGACACGTCATAGGGAAAAGTTTTCAAAGGTTAATAATTAAAGGACATCATTTTCAAAACAGAAACAAGGGCATCTGCATTTTGAACAAGGTTTAATGGTTACCATAAAGAAGAAAAGCAAGAGCTACTTTTGAAAATTAAACATGTAATCAATAAAGCATTAAGATGAAAGAAAGCAAAGCAACCCTGTAAATATAGCCTTATACAAAAGAAACATGAAGTCATTTCACTTAAACTTTGTTTTACCCGGACCCTGCTGTTGACATTAAACTACCAGCAACTCCTCTGTTTTCCCTTAACCTCCCTACTGCTGCAGACTCCAGCCTCTCTCCAGGAGGGATGGAAGAGTTGCAATACAAATTTAGCAGCTCAGTAACCCAGACAGGTAATCCCAAGATTTAAAAGAAAGCATCTGAACTTTCTCTGAACAAATTGTGAGGAACAGCTTTTGAGTACAGCTCGCCATCCATCAGAGTTTCAAGAGGCCAGCCAGTCTTCATTAGAACAAAATACCAACATATATGTTCATTTTCCCGTCTGTTTTCTCTCTGCCCCCTTTGATGTGTTCCTTTAGTCTTTCTCTACATCGTCCCCACATCCCATAAGGACAAGTCAAAGAAGAGAAAGTTAATCGGAATCATTTACCTGCACTCTGTCTCTGGCTGGTAGTAAGGCAGTCCCCCTGCACTGCTTCGGTTGCTTTCATTTTGCTGTGACTGGGGCTGGCCATCCCATTAATAATGCTCGGATGACCGCCCACTGGAAAAAAAAAGTCACTTGCCAGGCTCTTCCCCCAGAGACATTTCAAGTAAGCAATGAACTTGGGCAGATTGGCCCCTTGGAATGTCCTGGTGCTCCAGGATTAGCCTCACTAAGAGTCCCATGAACATTCCCTCACGGTCTTCACACACTGCTTGATTTGAACACCTAATCTGAAGCCAAGAGAAAAACAAATCCCTGGAGAGATCAGGTTTAACTAGCACAAGTCCTAACTGCTCCCTACCCAACCCCCATCTTTTCTTTTTTCACTTTCAGAAAAAAAGAAAAAAGAAAAAAAAAAAAAAAAAAAAAAAAGGAAAGAAAAAGAAGCTTGCAAGAGTGTGATAAGGTGCTCCGAGTTCTGCAAGTTCAGCTTTGGAAAGCAAATCTCTCTCTAAAGAAACAGTGTATTAATGCTCCCAGTAGTTAGGACACACAAGAGGCATTGTTCCCCCACTGCACAGAATGGAACGATAGTATTTCTTTAAAGAGAAACTGCTAAAAACCTCAGTATTTTAAATGAACCCTTTGGTCCCCGAACATGAGCCTAAACAGAATGCAGCTGGGGTTGGCCAAGGAGCTTCCACAACTAGATGTTAACCAAACTTGTCTGATCATACTTCTCCTCCACAGCCTTTCTTTCCCTTGTCCAGGCCAAATGCACAAGAGACCCGCATTCACTGTTTCTGTACGAAAAATTGAGGAGCTTGGAAAATCCAAGGCTGTGTATGTAGGTGGAACTCTGAGTGTGTAGAACCAGTGCTGAGTCAGCCATGTATCTTCACTTAGAAACATGCTGGCATGTAGTCATGTAGAGAGCGTGCTTTCAAAGATCAGAGAGAGGGGGAAAGGGAGAGGGAGAGGGAGAGAGAGCAAATACACTAGGGGAGAAACGAGTTCAAATTGTAATAAGGCAAACAGACTCTTAAGCAGTCAATGACTGGGAGTGTATTTCTTTCCAAGGGTGACAGTCAACTGGGAGGTGGTGCCCTTCAGCAGTAAATGTTCAGTGAGGGTGCCTGGGCTTTGATTTTCATTCTCCCATTGTTTTGTGTCAGAATGAATGGTATGTGCTGTGTGTATAGTAAAAATGACAATGACTACAAAGTGACTTATTGGATTAGCTCCTGAACCAGCCAGCCATCTTTAGTGTCTGTGTGCTTTGCAGGACTGATTTCTGAATTAGCTCGTTCTTCACTCAACCACAGTTTCCCAGACAAACGAGAAAATCTGGTGATTTTCAACAGTCGAAACATGGTAGATTTAAGTGAAAAAATCCCACCAAGTTTAGCATGAAACACAAGAAGGCTAGGGAGATGGTTCAGTGGGCAAAGTGCTTGAGTCCCCAGAACCCCTCTAAAGCTGGACACCTTAGTGTTCATCTAGTAACCCAGCGTTCCTATGGCAAAACATGAAATAGAGGTAAGGACAATCCTCAGACACTCCTTGGTCAGTTAGTCTGAGATATATGCAGCAGACCTTGTATCAAACAGGGTAGAAAAGAGGGATTGACATCTGAGACCACCACAGAGGCACAGTGGTATGTACATGTATATGTTCTCTGGTCTTTCTCTGAATCCCCCTCATAGACTGTCTCTTGTAAAAGGGACAAATTCTCTTTATTTGTCAATGGAATTGGCTACAACCTTAATGCACTTTAACTATTCTTTCTAATTGAATTATCAGAGATAGTCTCTACAGCATTGTTTAGACCACAGAACTGGAAACCAAATCCACTGATGCAAGACTAAATAAATGATGGTTTATGCCATTTGACAATTACAGAAAGGTTTCCGGGAGAAGCATACATTTTCATGGTGCTATGTTCAAAAACAAAACAACAACATAAAAACAAAGCAAGCTACAGAAAAAAAATAGAAAGAAGAAAAAGGCAAATTTTCAAAAGGAATAGCTATGCTAGTTTTCATTTTATTCCATTTGCTTTTCAGCTTCCCCTTGTTGTCATGGTATACATCTGGAGTCAGGAAAGCATGTGTGTATTTGCTTTTCAGCTATCAAGTTCTGTCTTGTGCTCACAGGAGGGCATATGGAAGGTGCTCAGAAGAGCATATCTAGAAAGAAGCACATGAAAATTCCAAGGGAGAATCTGGAAAAGAAAGGGGTTTTGTTTTTGTTGTGTATTTTTGTTGTTGCTTTAATGAATGGTGTGAGAGTTCGGTGAAACACAGAGAGAGAAAAGAACAATGAGATGAAGAAAGAAGGAAGTGGAAGGGAAAAGAGCAGAAGAGATAAGTGGGCAGACAAATACTTTGAGAGACAGAGATGACAGTGTGGCAGTATTCAGCTCTGAGACTAAATCAACTTGTTTTTAGTGATCTTTCTGATGTAGAAAGACACAATTCACCTCTTTCAACATTCTTTGTCAGTGTATTCCCAAATCTTATTACAATAAATCATGAGTTCAATTTAAAGAAATAGAGTCTTTTATCACTTTTCTATGTAAGTATTTTTATTCTTTTTAGTCCCGTTTCATTTCTTTGGTTTTTCTTGCTCCTCCTCCTCCTCCTCCTCCTCCTCCTCCTCCTCCTCCTCCTCCTCCTCCCCCTCTTCTTCTTCTTCTTCTTCTTCTTCTTCTTCTTCTTCTTCTTCTTCTTCTTCTTAAAAGAGAAATATTTAATAGAACATAAGGCATGAGTTGCCTTACATGAAATTTACACCAGAGATGGAAATAACTCTATAGAGCCCTGGGCCTTTTGTGGAAGCTGAAACAGAAAGTTGCAGGTGAAGCCAAGAGTGCTGGAGCTTTCTCAGGAGATAGGGAAGACCCTTTGATTGAGGAAGGTAATTAGCTCCAAAGAGACTTATATCTTAGAGCTACTTTACATAAAGATCTTTTCACACCTAGAGTATCATCACGGAAGATGCAGCTCCCAGAAGGGTCTATTACCAGGCTGCTTCAGGTGACGTTTTGAAGACAACTTGAACTCTAAAAATGGCAGACCACTTGCACAACCATAACTATAATTATTCCTCACTTCCGCTTTCACACCCCAGAAGAATGACTTATTCTCCAGATTTGTCGCAAATGAAACATTGCATTTGAGAAGATGACACTAAAAAGGTTTGTTGGCCCACAATTCTTTAAAAAGCAATAGTAGATTTTCTGTCAGGAGAAACTAGATTTTAATGTGTAAAATTAATATTGCACTGCTATAAGTACCTGCAAAAAATCTGTTTGATGCTTATATTTGGTAGGGCATGACATAGATTAGAAGTTAACACACATTTTCAGCAAGAGGCCAGCCATTATGTACTTAAGAATATTAAAGAACAGTAAGTCCCTGCCTTAATACTCAACTACTTGGCTATCATGGGATCACAAACATGACCATGGCCAAGAGTTCTTTAGTTTAATGAAAAGGGTCGAAGGCTACAAATAATATCTACTGGTCAACCTTTGGCACAGAAAGTAAGCCCTAGGACTGTGCAATGAGGTGTCAGGAGAGATGGTGGTAGATCTCTAGGCTTGTGGCACCAGCCCTCACTTGTCTCTGCTCTTCTCCTAGCATGGCATATAACTTCTTTTTAGTCACCTTTCCTGTCTTTCTTTTTCCTCTATAGATATCTCACTTCCCAGAACCTCTGACTATCCTAGTCAAAGGAATAAAATCTCATTCTATCAAGTTGTGACCCTCTGTCTTTTTGTGTGATTCCTACTAGAAAGCAAGTCCCCAAGGGCAGTAATGTCAGTCTGCTACTGCCACTTGGAACTGTGGCACGGGGAGGCACACAGAAACCAATCCATTTCTGGATGAATAAAATTTGCCCTTAGAAATAGTTGGCATCAGGTAGACTTGTAGCTCCAAAATGGAGACTTGAGGACTAACGAGATAGGCATTTATGCTGGGTTCATGACAATGTAGTAGTGAACAAGGAAGGGATATATAGACCCAATATCTAAAAATATCATCATCTGGGGATTCACTTATTTTTCTCTTTAGAAGTGAAAAAAAATCCATCAGTAATATTTATACAAGCTCTGTGGTGCTGGCCTATAATTCAACTTGCTCAGGAGGCTGAGGCAAGGATATCTTAAGTTCAAGGTGTGCCTGAGTAACAGTGTAAGTTCATGGATAACCTTGATGACTAAGGGGGACCATCTCCAAATATAAAGTGAAAAGAGTGCTGTAGACAAAACTCACTGACCTAGTCCTTGTATAGAATGAATAAAACACTAGACTCAATCCTCAGGACTACATAAAACAAAAACCATGTGGAGACAAATGTCATGATGTCATCATAAAAGTGACTGCCAGCTAGGAAACACTAACTGCTCCCCTTAAATGCCCAGATAACCTTAAATTACTTGTTTTTATTCCAGTGCATGAAAATAAATGTGAGTTGCCATTGACTATAACCATTGCCAGAGGACATGGCAAGGCCAGTGCTTCTGAGTCACAATGCCACCAGAAGGTCCCTTCACAGCAATTGATCATACAATTCCCTATTCCTTTATGTATCATTTGTGCTCAATCAATATCAGCTCAGTATTAGAAAGCTTCAGGATCTGAGTCTATTTTAACCACATCTCTTAACTTCTTTGCAAGCCATAACACTTTTTCTGCTCAGGTCAAACATGATATTGATAGTATCCTGTTGTAGTAAATAATAAAAAGTGGCTCAGTCTTATATCCAGTGCTAATACTGCCTCCCATGGGCACTATAGTACCGTGGGGATCTCTAACTTGCCAGCTCCAGGCTAAGAACTCAGGCACAGTTCACTCCACTGCTCCTGTTGCTTCTGTCCTGGGTGGATACAACTGGCCTGGTATGTTTCTTTCCCCCACCACCTGGTACAAACATGACTCCACAACCACTAACTTATCAAACAGGTCTATATGCTAAATTCTCAATCCACAAACCCTCTACACAATAATCTTACAATCAATAGACAAAGATACAAACTGCCCATCTAAATGAGATAAATTAGACCCATAGAAACCCTTAGAAATAATCATGACAACCTCATCAAGAGAAACATACACATCTGCCCCCATCTTCTTCTCTGTCAATCTCGACCTCCTGCCTCTTCTTCTGCTCCTTTAGTCTCTTCCCCTGTCTACCTCTTCACTATCTAATCCTATATCACCTTAACATCAATTCACAGTGCTCCTGATCAACCAAGAGATTCCACACTTCCAGCCATTGGGCATGTTGTTATTTCTCGCAGGTGGTTGGATTATTCTTTTGGTACTGAGTGGATGCTTTTGTATTCTTAAATCTGCATAAAACACTTTGTTCTTTGAGAGGCTTGGCTAGTCACTGCAATCGAGAACAACCATGACCTTGTTCTACACCCATACTTTGCTCCCACTCTAATCAGCATCAGGCTCATGTACTATTCTAATGACTTATTTCCAGTTCAGTAGGTACTCTCACCCACTTGCTCTGTCTCTTCTTTCTATGTCCTTCCGGGTCTACTATGACTCACTTAAAGCTTGGACCTCTCCAAGAAGAATTTTTTTCTTCCCTATCTTACTTTTTCTTTGTTTCTGGAGGATTGCTACACCCTCATTTCTAGAATTAACTTTGGAGAATAATATGTATGGACTGAAAGTATTTGAAATATAACTTACTTCGTAGCACCTAAATTTACATGATATATTTTTTAACATACAACAAAAAGATGTGTTTTATCTACTTATCTGAAAATACTCAGTAAGTCACATTTTACATTAATAAATGGAACTCATCTTTTATCAACAGGTCATGTTGCAAAAAATTACATTTAAATATGCTCAGAATTTGCATGTAGAATGGCCATTTTGCATAGTCTTCTTGGAAATATATTTTCAATATATTTCTATGTAACATTGGAAATTACTTCATTGTGAAGCAATTATTCATTATGTAGCCATAAAACATTGCATTCCACAGTACTCTATTACACAGAGAATATTTTTTAATATAGCATTTCATTTAACCTTTGAAGTAAGTTTATAAAAGAGACATTACAATAGTTTCTTCTATAAAGGAAGACTGGGGTTTACACAAGTTAAGCATCATGCCAATATTATATACCAGTGATGGTGCCAAGCTTCTGTTGCTACTGAGGGCTTTGCATTCTTAATTCTGTCATTGATTTTAGGGATCCTAAATGACGCCTTTTGCTTTGGTGTTGTGGATTAATAGCATTAGGATCACTCTGAGTTTGTTAAAACATACATTTATTTCATCATCCCTAGAAGACCCTGATGAAAAAGTTGAAATGGAGGTGTTGGTTTCTACTTCAAAATTATCCTGTAACTATCAAGGATTATCCACAGGCTTCAATACATTACCCGTTTCCATACATAAACTCAGGTATGGAAACTTACTTAAAAGCTCACACAGGCATACTTTTAGCAATGCCCTGCCTCTGGTGACCCAAAACCTGACAGTACTGCTGCCTGTGAAACTGGATCCCATACTAAAAGGGAACAGAATATAAACTTTACCCCCAAGAAAGAGAAAATGAAAGATGAGGTTACGATCAAAAAGTCTTAGGAGATTGGAGCTTGGCATCTGCCTCAGGGGATGATGGATCAGTGCTAGGAAGCAGCCTCACTGTAATAATGTCAGCACACACCTGTGATGGGGGAGGTGCTCTGCATTCAGAGAGGCTGTGCCTTGGCATCAAAGGCAGGGACAGAGCAGCGCAAAGCCATCTTTCAAGTGCTCAGTTCTTTATCATAGCTCATTTTCGACATTCTGATGCTGTTAGGAATTTCCCCCTCCCTATCCCTCTGATTCCTCCCCATTGTGCTGAGGCATAAAATGAGAGCATTTTAAACTAGGTAGAAATATGGATAGAATTTATGTGACAAGCCATATCTGGTTCAGAGGCTGATTTTAATTTTGTTTAGCTCTTTTCTTCTGGAGGAGGAAGATGCCGAGAAAAACAAAGAATGAGAATGAATGGATCACTACAGCCCATCTGTGGAGACTTGTCTTAGCAAGACCAACTTCCAGGAAAATCTGTCTGTCTCTGTCTGTCTGTCTGTCTCCTACATATTTTATTTTACCAGAGTATAATAAATTACCTTTAAGTATTCTGGATCCAATTTTAAAGTGAAAGTTTTAATTTAAAAGTGGAGTGTAATTTGGTCGTAGGATTTTATTTCTGAAATCTCAAGTTTCTGTGCCCATTGAATGTACTAAGGCAGAGTCCGGTACAGGCATTGTTATGAAGTTTTGAGATATGAGTCCTGGCCATGACTTGTTCATAACCAGGTGCCTGACCTTGGAGAAAAGTTGTATGCTCTTAGAGACCTTCAAGGTCAGCTGCAGGTCTTAGGCTGAAGATTCTGGGGCACAGCGACCCATGGCTTTGTTTTTAGTACCTCATTAATGTATGCAAAGAGGTTGTTTTGAAAAGCAGAGATTTTCAAAATCTTTACACATTCATCAATTGTTATTCTTTTCATAACTAAGCAACAAAAACATTGCAGAGTGCAAGGTTTTGGGTCTATTCAGCACAAAGTACATAAGAAGATTTGAATTAATAAATAATCCCCAAAAGAATTCTCACCAGGCTCCAGCCATTCTGAAAAATGTCCCCGGCTGAGCTCTCCAACACATATGTAAAACTGTAATTCTGTTTCAGTGAGAATTCGAATGTTACTAAGACGTTGTTATGATTAAATAATAACTGGCATTTTAAAAATTTTGCCTTTGAGAGACTTTCTAAGACTGGAACATGGTGTTCCCTTACCCTCTTTTCTTACCAAATACAAAGCAAAACCCAACATTTCTGTTCTAGCCACAATAGGCCGAACCTTTCTAAGATTTGCAGGTTTTCCTCCCTGAAAACCCACCAGTTATGGTAATTGAACTGGAAGGTCACCCCATTTGTATCATTGGAAACAGCACACACACACACAGGCCCAGCAAGGTCTATGAAGTATCGGGATCATCCTTCGGGAAATGGAAAACATTTAGATTAAATTCATTCAATGTAAGCTTATCTCTGTCTGCTAGTTATCACTCTCTGTCAAGTTGCTTAGTTGTTGGGAAGAAAATAAAGCCTCTGGAGAAGTGCTAATGCAACAGTTCTCCTGTTGTTGAAGGTTATCAAGCCTACCTCCAAAACACTGTTACTACCCTCCCTAGACCTCAGAGGTCTGAATCTTATCCATTGTGTTTCTTTGTTTTCTCATATAACACCTCTTTGGAAAACTTTGGATCCTGGATAGATTCCTTTCTATCTATCTATCTATCTATCTATCTATCTATCTATCTATCTATCTATCTATCATCTATCTTCTCTAAATATATTTTACATTACATGTACAAAGAAATGAATATGAATTCAAATAAAATGTGTGCATAAAGAACCTTAGAAGATAGTACAACAAATACAGACCAAGGCTCACATGCAGACCCTAGCTTATGATGTTGAAATGTCGATATGTAAGTAGGGGTGAGTCTGTTTTCAGAGTATGAAATTAGAGAGGAGCCCATGAAAGGGAAAGAGAGCTGCTGAGGATGGGGAGGGATAGATATAAAGCACATGGAAGCAGAGAGAGTGTGCGGGAGTGTGGAAAAGGAAATGGAAGGTAAGAGAGGTTGGGAGGGAGAAAGGAAACTCCTCCCCACAAATAAAGTTTTGAAAATGCAACAATGAAACCTATTAGTGTGTATGTGAGTGTGTGTATACAAATTTAAGAAATTAAAAAGGAAATTATAAACATAAGCTCAGCTGAGATGGTCTAATTGCATATTTAATACGTGTACACGGCTGTGAGTCAGTGCCTGGAGAATTAGAAACTGGGTTGTCCTTGCTGGACTCACTCTATCTTTTAAAACTGTATTTTTTGATTTGTTATTTTCTCTTATGTGTATGGATGGTTTGCCTATATGCATATATAAGCCATGTGTATGTCTGACATTCACAGAGGTCAGAGAGGTATCCATCTTTTAAAATTCATGTGTTCTGATCAATGTTTCAAGTATTCTGTGGTGAAAGATAGTTTAAAACGTTCTCAGTACTGTCATTTATACCTACTAAGGGACAGATGATCAGTTTTCTCCAGCGGAGTGACACAGGGTAACCACTCGAGGACAGGCATCTGCAGAAGTAATTGGCCAGAATATAAGGGACTCCATGGAGTTTTATGTCCTTTTATTTGGTTACAGTTGCCATGTTTTGTTGTTGTTGCTTCTTAGAGGTATGTTTCTGTATTGTTTTTTCATTGCATTAAGGTTTTATTGTTTGTTTGGTTGGTTTTTGAGAAAGAACTTAGAGTCTGGTGTATAGGGAGGAGGAGAAAATCTGGAAGGTCATGAGGGAGGGAAAGAATATCATCCAAACATATTTAAATTTAACATGAAAAATTTCAGGAAACAAATAATGTCTGGACTAGAATTTTTAAAAAATTCCTCAATTCATGATAAACTAATAGTTTTATAGAATATTGCATCACAATACTGCACTTGGCTTTGGGCATTGTAAAATTGCTTCCGATGTTTCAACATGTTTATTTTCAACCTTTGTGCTTTGATCATTCACAGGTGCTATCTGACCATGGACCAGTAGACATGAATCTGTGTGCAGTGACTGGTCTGACTGCAGCCGCATCAGCAGGACTGATGATTGTTATCAATGTGATGCTCACGCCTCTCGGACTTACTAAACAGAACTGAGCTAATGGAATTCTCAGATGACCATTTCTCATTAAAGTTGGAAAAAATGTGTTCTGGAGAAAAACCAGGTAAAGACCCATTTAATGCCAGCGGCAGGAATGAACAATTTCATTGTTCTTGAAATAGGCCAGTCAATGGTCTAATTATTGTCACATGTTACTACCTTGAACCTTCTCACAATCCTGTAAAACAAGGGTGGATGTTACATTCACTTTGCAGGTATGGGCTCTGAGGCAGCAGACATAAGAGGTTCAATGCCATTCAGCCAGAAAGTGGACTACAGGGACATACAGCACCATCAGAGACACAGGTGGCTATGTGGGTCCCTCTGACCAGGGAGTCTGTTGTTTGGAAGGTGCATTTGAGCTAGCCTGGTCCATGAATGGCCCTGGGAGAACAAGGTAGATTCACACTTTAAATTGTTTCTTCTGTGTTTCATTGAAAAAGTATGTTCTTTGTTAATCACATAATTAAAGAAACATAACTTTAATAATTACTTGTTCTAGTCCTCTGTAATTTTAGATACATCTTTACGTTTTTTTCTTCTTCCTTCTTTCTCCTAAGTCTATAATGGAAGGCCTTTGCTTCCGAGTGCTTTCTTTCTCCTTTGCCCTGCACATTAGCATTGTTCTGAGCAGTGTTGTTCACGAACTCTTACCATCATGCTAGGCACAGGACCATAGCTACCTATCTTTTGGCTTTCTGTGTGTATGTGTGTGTGTGTGTGTGTGTGTGTGTGTGTGTGCGTGCACACACACACACACACACACACACACACACACGTGCACGCACACCTGTGCACATGCCTAGCAAAGCATCAAATCTGTGATAATCATCCTGCTTAAACAGGATGTTGCCCAGTATGCCATGTTGTCTATTTACCTCGTAATTCTCTTTCCTGATTTTAAGTGCTTGGCACATGGTGAAAACCCAATAACCATTTTTTTAAATGATGAATAACATTACCGATATCTACAAAATAAATCATTCAACCATGGAAGGAGTATTCTGTAAGATGCTCATTAATGGACCAATTTGTTTTTATATTTTTCTAACACATTCTGTACAAATAGACCTGTCAGGCCTTTAAATACCAGAACAAATGTAACTGTCAGTCTTAAAGCATTGCCACTGTGTTGTGAAGCCATCACTATGAATCACATGTGTGTGCTTACTGTGTGCACACACTAATGATTTATTTTCTGTTGGTATTTGACAGACATTTAACAAGTTTTGTGTTTTCCAATTCTACAAAATATGTAACATGCTGGAAAACACTGAAAAAGATCACACACACACACACACACACACACACACACACACACACACACACACTCACACTCACAAACACATTCCACTGTTCCAATTGGCATTATCAGTTGGTTAATTCACCTGAAGAACAATGGTTCCTTACACTCACATTCCTATACCCCCACATACTTACCTAACTAAAATAAAACAAAAACTTTTAAAAAATTAAAAGAAGAATGGATCCATGCAATCATTATATAATATCTTCAAATAAATATTTCATGGCCTAAGAAGAAAATAATTTTCAGAAGGCTCTAGATTACCAGATGCTATTTGTGGAGGGTTAGAATTTTTTTCTTAATGACCATTGGTGTTCTTCTTCCAACCCAACTACTTAATAAGCTTATTGGTTAGGGTTCCTCACAGTTTGAATGACATTGTATTTTCCATTTGTTCCCACTGTGTGTGTGTGTGTGTGTGTGTGTGTGTGTGTGTGTGTAGGCATATGCAATAGATGTGTAGAGTGTAGTGGTACATGCGCATTTATGTGCAGATGAGGTCAGAGGTTGGTAGATGTTTGTCATCCTCCATTTTATTTTTGAACTTGCAGATATTCTTAAGTGGGCTGACCAGTGAACCCAAAACATTCTCGTGTGTTTGCATTCTCAGAACTTGGATTTCAAGCATATGAAAGCTTTACCTAGCTCCTTAGTGCGGGTGCTGTAGATTGAGATCAGGCCTTCATGCTTGTATGGCAAACAATTTACCAGCTGTGTCATAACCTGATCCCCATTTTCAATTTTAACCTATGGTTAAAACTGACTGGTGCGGACAATCTTAAGATCAATTTTGAAAGTATAAAGTTTAATATAGTTAATACATTAGAGGAGAGCAGATTTTTTTAATCTCTTAGGTATATTTTTAAAGATGGCCTTTAAATCTGGCTGCCAACCCTTTCTTCAGAATGGTATATTAAAAATTGCTTTGTTTCACAAAGGAAACAAACAGGTAAATATTTGCTCACCTCTGTTAGCTTTGCCTTTCCCAGATAGAAATTTGTGTATATTCTATGTTAAAAAGACTATGTCAGCAGAATCCCAGCTGAGTAGATACTAGTTGCTATTCACATGTCTCATGGCTGTCTCATGGTGTGAATAGGTTTACGTGGTTCATTTACTCGGCAAGTTTGAGGGTCCAATCTTGAAATCTTGAAGCTCAGCTGAGTGTCTGGACTCATCCTCCATGGTCTTAGATGTAGGCATCCCAAGGCTCTCTGTCCAGATTTGTTATCACATCAGACCTGCCTGACGAAGCCCTTCAGCACCACTGCTGTGAGCTTTGCTTTTGTATCAGATGTGAATACAGATAACCCAAGAGAATGCATGACACCCCAGTGCCATTCAATTAGTGACACTGCCATCACAATTCTGTCTCACTTTCAGTCCACGAAAAGGTCCCTGTGCTACCTGAGCTCTCATCTTTGACTGGTGACAACCCTTCTAGTGTCCAGGTGCCCCTTTGCAAACAGAGAGTATGGTCTCCATTTTGTTACATCAGCAGCTACTGTGGTTAAAACTGATCAAGTCTGTGACCACCAGAACTTGAGTGTCACATAAGGACGTGTTAGTACAGACATGCTGGCTTGTGAGCTGACAAGTTCTTTCCAGCTTTGTTTTGGTAATTATAGGTGGCTGAATTTTAGCAGTTTTAATTACATTCTTCCTTGATTTATACCAAAATGTTAATTTCTTTTGGATTAAATAAACTCTGTATGAATTAATTTGACCCTCCTCCTTCTTTAAAAAAAAAACTATTAGGAATTTCATTAGATTTAAGTAACATGGAATTTGATTACACAGAATATTCTGGGGCTCAGCCTCAGCAGGCCGGGGTACTAGGCAGCTGATTACAACTTAAGCATTGTTTCAATGTGATCTTGCAAAGGATTTCATTAACTGCAGATTAGTGCATTTATTAAGCTGCTGATAATTGAAGCCTCTTTGGTTTGGTAAGTACCATCCGGTGAGGTAGATTAGTGAGGTTTAATTCGTTGCTCTCAAATAGTAAATGAAGACTTAGCAGAATAATTACACCTCCTCTGTGGGCTAATAAAGATGACATTGCAATGGCACTTCTGGCTCCTTATGCACTTGTGTGATTTCCATCAGGACACAGCATTGGGGGGGGTCCTCTTATGTCTCAAAAGAAGGCCAAACCTTGTCACCTGTCAATGGTAAGATGTAGTCATCTGGTGCCGGTGGGCATGAGTGAGAATAAGTTGAATTTTGGAAATTGTAAGAATAGAAGGCACCTGTATAGCATAAAGACAGCGCAAGTTCTCTCCCTTTTCTGCATACCTGCAGTTTGATGACAGTCTGCCTGATAAGCACAGACCAGAGAGCAACTGAAGATGTAGTAGTGTAAGGTGTGAGCGACAGGGATCAGAAGTCAGAATGAAATGTACTACAGTAGAACCGACAACAAATAAATCAACGAACAGATAACCAATGGCGCTCTTCCACCCTCAGTGTGTTTGTTCCTTTGCTCTTTAGTAACATTTTTTATAATCGTTTCATGCAGCAGGTTGGTCTGGGAATGAATCTGAACCCCAAGTACCTAGTCCTGACATCATTCTTGTTTTATAGGATAACATATATAATAGTCATAGCAACCCCTGCAATTTTCCCCCCAAAGGTACTGATTCTTGCTTAAAAAAGTATTCCCATCCACTTAATGTATTTCCCAAGAACATATCATGTCTTGAATGCCCACTGTTTGGATAGAAATAGAACACCTAAAGTTCATTTTAGTCTGTGCTTAGAAGTCAGACTGTCATCAAAAGTGCAGAAAACAGAGATGGCTTATGCTCCATCTTTGGGCTAGGCAGCTGTCTTATATTCTTACATTACCCAAACTTCAAGTTAATCTCACCCTTGTGCCCACCCGCTCCATACTGCGGATCATAAAAGCCAAGCTTGAGCAAGTGCTAAGAGTTTTCCATAAAATATTCTATCAAGTGGCTTTACAAGGATGCTTGACTCTAGTTTATGACAAGCATCTTAAATAATTTCACTACATAAAGAACAAAGGGCAGCAAAGGCTCACTTCTTCCTTTCTTACTTCTTTGCCATCATAAGTGGCTGCTATTTCACTCTTGAGATTATTTCCTGAGAAAGTGTCTCATCACATTTTCTCACTCCAACTTAATAGTGAGGGCAGATGAATAGACCTCAACATGATGTGCATGTGAGGACATTTCAGTCAGGAGCTGGAGATAAGTATTCAAACCAACATGCTTTGTTCTGATCATAACCAACGCCTCTGTACTTGTGACTATTTTCAGGTAATATATTCACATTTACCACAATGTCATGACTGAATAGACAATTATTCCATTTGATAGTTAAAGACAAATCTTCAGTCTGGTCTTTACTTTGGACTTATACAGGACTTCTAGAGGCAAATTGACCCTGACCATATTCCATTTATTTTTCAAGTCTTATCTTAGATATGTTTTAAACACACACAGACACACACACACACACACACACACACACACACACACACACACACACACACAAAACTGAGCCAGTAAGCATAAGACAGAGAAGTCACGAGGTAGAGAAAGTTTCAAATGGAAAGCATTAGCAGGGATGAATTGTGGGGTACTGGTGTGAGCAGAGATGAAGTGTGGGGTACTGGTGTGAGCAGTGCTCTCTACAGACCTGTGCAGTTAGAGGCATGGAAAACACTCCAGTGACCTTTGAGAACAGGTAGAGGAAGCAGAGTCCCACCCCCAGACTCTACTCAGTTTTTGGGTACCAGTGATGAATTATTTTCTCCAGTGACCTGAATGTCCCTCATCAATACATCTAGGAAAAGTAATAGTGAAGTTCTAAGAGAAGAAAGATACCTGAGAATATTTATTCATAGTTCATAAATCCAGTTCCTTGGAGAGCATCTCATTTGACCTATTTGACCTTGTTAGTAAAAGGAAGTGTCATCAGGACAGGGATTCGACTCACTCTGGAAAGCTAGTGCTCAGAGGTCTGGAAGCCAGCACCTCTAACATTGAAGCCGGCATTGGCTGGTTATATATCACACACACTCCTTGATGTGGAAGACAGGCTCTTTTGGCTTCTAAGACTCAGCATTCTTATTGCTAGAAAGGGACTGAAAGTGTAGGGAATGTACAGAGAGCCCAGATGCTCTGATGTGAGCTTAGGACATGATTCTAGAAAGCATTTGGCTCTTAGGAATGGCTGCACTTTTAGCTGTATTCTTAAGTCTTGGATATTCTAATGATTTACTTAATGTGATTCATCTAAGGAATTTGACCTTTAGCATTTGTGTAGTTGTTTTCTAGGCTGGCTTTAAAAACATACCATAGAAATCTCAGGCCACAGGAGAGCATTTATTTTCAGAGATTCATCCCCTACTTTTACCCCTTGTCACTTAGAATGAAGGACTTTCTGAGAATTTGTCTGTGTTAGAATGCTGTTGTTTTTATTTCTTGTTATTTAGTGTCCAAATACAGACTCCTTTGCTTAAAAATTTTTACAACTAATTTATATATTCTTTCTATATTGAGAATCAATGTTCTGTTAGTTTGGTTGTCACTGAGATCTGTAACTCTCTGGCATTTTCTTGTGGTTGAACAGTGTAAAATACTCCAGCAGCTTGCAAAGCAAATGCTGAATTACTCCCTGGGATGGAGTGACCTGTTAAAGCTTTCAGAACTAAATTGACCATTCATCTGTGAATGTGCTTACATTGCATGGGGCATTGTGTGTGTGTGTGTGTGTGTGTGTGTGTGTGTGTGTGTGTGTGTGTGTGTGCCTGCCTGTGTTAACAGAGATAGCCCCTGTATTACATAATGAGTGCCTGTAGCATGTGGCCAACTTACTCCTTACTATAGGAAAGACATGAAATCCTGAGTAACTGCCCCAGTTTCCAGGGCAGAAGGAGGTAAAATGTTTTTGGTATTACCACAATTCTTTGTTTGTAATCTTGCATCATAGTGCAGGAGGACATGTATGTTTATAATTTAAGTGATTAAAACTTTATAATGGCTCTGCTTGAGATAATTATTAACGTCCTTATATATTAGAAACAGATGTGGGACCAACTTGTAGCAGAAAACAAAACCAAAATCAACTCAAAAATTTGTGACAAACACGTGTGACAGACTCCTGCTCATAGGTTCTGTGTCTGTGAGTAGGGGTGCCTTCATGGTTTTAACTTCTTTTTTCTCATTTTGTTATAAATATATTTTTTCTTACAACAAGATATCCTGATTATAGTTTTCCCTCCCTCTACTCCTCCAGGTTCCTTCCCCCATTCTTCTCTCATCAGATTTACTGCCTTTCTGCCTCTCACAGGCTTCTACAGGATAATAATAAAACAAAATATAATAAAACCAAACAAAGCCTAACACATTGGAATTAGATAAGATAAACAAACCGAATGAAAAGAGCCCAAGAGGAGGCATAAGAATCAGAGAACTACTTATTACCATACTCAGAACTTCCATAAAGGCACTTAACTGGAAACCTTGGTATCTGTGTAGTGGGCCTAGTACAGAGACCCAAATAGACCCTGTGCATGCTACCTTAGTCTCTGTGCATTCACATGAACCTTGAATGTGTTGATTTAGAGGACCTTGGTTTTGGGGTGTCCTCTATTCCCTCTGGTCCTTATATTCTTTGTTTTCTCTTCCATTGGGGGTTCTCTGAGCACTGAGGAAAGAAATTTGATGGAGATATACCATTTAGGACTGAGTGTTCCAAGGTCTCTCATTCTTTGCATACTGTGTGGCTCATACTTTATGGGTAAGGATTTCTGCCTTTGTTCCCATCTCCCTCAAGAGAAAGCGTCTCTGATGGGGTCTAAGCCAGACCATTATCTATGAGTACAGCAGAGTGCCATTAGAGGTAATTTTATGGCTATAAGAATTGTAGCATTTGGGTTTCACTTCTGAAGAATGATGACAAATAATTCCATAAATTCACAGAGCAGAGTTTTCCCTTGTTCACTGGCATTTCTCCAGGTGGCCCTGCTTGCAAGCTAGAATACTGTTTGCTGAAGCCATCCTGATGTTTCTGGTCCTCCTCATCACACACTGACACTGGAGTGACTGTTTCTAAGATGCCTCCATACCCTCTTTGTGTACTTCTCCACAGTACTATGAGAACAATCTTCTTAGGTCCAGTTCTTCAGTACTTCAGCTTCACTATGATGCTCACAGCACCACTGACTTTTGTAGGTGGTTGTCTTGTGCCTGTAGAATACTTAGTGGCATATATATTCTTTGTGAGAACAACTAAACCTGTTTCTAGTTATTACTAAATGTCTTTTTGGAACAAAATTGTTCTAAAACTGAAAAGTACCAGGGCTAAATGGATTAACCCATTCTTTAATTGTCCAAAGAGGTTTACACAGATATCCCAGCACCTATGCCATCTGTTTCCAAGGCCACACTCTTTTACTGTGTTGTCTCCTACTAAGTTTCTCTTTGGTTCTTCCTTTTCATCAAACAAAGGTGTGTACCTGCCGTGTTCACACTTCTATGGCCTTTCTTCTACCTGACTTCAGACCTAAGCCACCACCCTTCTATGGATATTTTTTCCCAGGGAAAATTTGACTTCTGCAAAGTTTAGCTCAAAATTCATTTTCCCAAAGTTTCCCTGGATTCTCTTCTCCTTCTCTCTCCTCCTTTGGTTTATAGTATACATCAGATTCTGCATCTGTGTTTAGGTTCTTCATTCAGTTTGTTTTATAGCCACTTCTCTATCAGTTCTTCCTTCCTGGATAGCTAAGCCTATACCTTATTCCTGTCCAAGTCTCTGGTGCTTAACAAAGTGCCAACAAAACTGCCCTTTATAGAATCAGATCAGCAGAGGTAGTATGACAGTATTCATAAGTGACCCTAAAAATCCTACTGGGAAGCTCCTATAGTCAACAAACTTTCAGAAAAGAGGCTGGACTCAAAATTAGCTCACAAAAATTAGTAACCCTTATGACCCTCACAAACAACAAAGAAAGTGAATTAGAAATCATGGAAACAGTGCCTTTTACAAAAGCCTTAAAAAGTGTAAAATATCTTGGGGTAAGTCTAAAAAGCACTTGAAAGACTTGTATGATAAAAATTCTAGACACCAAAGAAAATAATTAAGAGGATATCAGAAAATGGAAAGATCTCCTATGCTCATGATTTAGTAGGATTAATATTGTAAAAACGGTCATTCTACCAAAAGCAATCTACAAATTTAATGTCATCGCCATCACAGTTCTAACACATTTTTTAATAGATCTTGAAAGGACAATTTTCAAGTTCATATGGAAACAAACCAATCCCAGGATTGGTAATAAAATCCTGAATAATAAAAGAATTGAAGGAAGTGTCACTATCCTTTATTTCAGGTTATACTACAGAACTATGGCAATAAAAACAGCTCAGTCTGAACACAAAAACAGACATATTGATCAGAGGAATCAAAAGAAAGAAAGAGAACAACCAAAAATAATAAAATCATATAAAAGGGAGACATTGTAACAGACAACAGTAAAATTCCAAAAGTCATCAAATCAGACCTTCAGAACTCATATTCTACTTAACTGGAAAATCTAAGAGATGGGTGAATTTCTAAATACACAGGCCTTACCAAATTTAAGCCAAGATTAACTAAATAAACAGATCTACAACTAACAATGGGATCAAAGGAATAATAAAATATCCCAAATACAAAATAGTCCAGGACTCGGAGATTCACTGAAGAGTTCTCTAGGTCCTTTAGAGCAGAAGTAACATCAATACCACACAAATGATACGGGACAAGAATAACCAAAACAAAGGGTTTATGAAAAAGACACATAAAACTCTTCTATCCTACAACCCAAAGAGATTAAAGAGAGTTACCCCACACCACTAAATAAGCTTCTAGAAGCAATTGTTGGCTATTAAAGACCACATCCTAGATGTGATTATCTTCAGGAGATGGTAAATACTTCCACAGTCCTTCAAACAATTCAGGCTTAAGTCAGTACTTCTGTTGCCCACTGGAACTAGCAGATAAGATCTTGTTACTAGGGCTGAAGAGATGGCTCAGTGGTTAAGCATGCATACTGCTCTTGCAGGGGACCTTAGTTTAGCTATTACCATCCATGTCTGACAGTTTATAACTAATTGTAACACCAGCTGCAGCAGATCCTATGCCTTTCTTGTTTCTATGGACACCTGCTCATGTTTTGAAAATCTACACAGAAGTGCATATGCATACATATAACTTAAAAACAAAACAAAGCAAAACAAAAACTCCAATTTTTTAAAAGATATCCTATGGCTGAAAGACACCATGCATTGCAGTTGCAAGATATAGAGAAAGTAAGGTAGAAATGAACTGTGAATATCCTCCTGACTGTCCAGATTTCAAAATGCCAGAAGATGATATATATAGGCTGTTGCGGTACAAGAAGCATTAATGGCTCTCTAAACTCTCTAAACCAGAAATAAACCTACTGGGCAAGAGGTGCCACCAATGTATTAGTAACATGACTCTTGCGCCAGCAGACACATATGTATTAGGGAGGAAACCCAGGCCTGGTACTGTAAGCTCAGTTAACAATCTAAGAATGAGGAGACCATAGAACTGGAAGATTGAATTTATGACTATTTTCTCACTAAATGGGCATAGCATCAAACTGCATTCTAAGTATTTCCAGCTGGAGTTAGAGGGGAAAATCCTACTGTCGTTTTCAAGTAGTGAAGGCTTTTTTTTTTTTTTTTTGTAACAATTTTTAGTGTATTCAGAGGCCCATGAATGCATCAGAATTCAAGAATAAGAGAGGGCTGAGAGGTCAGCTTCAAACCATTTACTCTACTCCTTCTAAGGTTATCTAAAGAGAAGTGAGTGCTAAGGGGCAGGTAGTATGTAAGAGCACACACACACACACACACACACACACACAAACCCCCCCCACACATACACCCCACACACAATGTTGTGTGAGAGAGAGGAGGGGAGAGAGGTAGGGAGGGGGGGGAGAAAAGGACTGAGGAAGGAAGAGGAAGATAGGGACACTGAAGGGGGTGGGCTGGGTCTGGGCATAAACCTAGAGGCAGGAACTGTTTTAGAGGCCAAAGAGAAATGCTGCTTACTGGCTTGTTTTTCATAGATAATTTAGTTTGCTTTCTTACAGGCCCCAGGACCACCCACATCAATCATTAATCAAGAAAACACTCTTCAGAGTTGCCTCCAGGCTATTCTGATGGAGGCATTTTCTCAATTGAGCTTCCCTCTTCCCAGATGACTCTGGCTTGTGTCAAGTTGACACAAAACTAACCAACACAGGGTGTTATCTGGGATTTTTTGGAGTGCAAATAAAACTAATTTGTAGTGAAATGTGTTCATTCTCTGTTTTAATGGTTTCCATTGATGGCAGAGAAAATTGCCCTAGGACAGAAATTCTTATATTCATTAAAAAGACATAACTGTACTTTGCTTCTGAACGGCAATGTGTTTTTACTTTCTTAGCTTCCCATCAGATTCAGGATTTCACAACTGCTCTGACCCATGGTGTCTCTGGTGCATTCATTGTATCCCTTGAATACAGTCTTGTGTGTGGCACTAACAACACTCCAGTACCTCGAAAATGCTAAAATAGCTATACTTAATATTTATTATATATTTACGGGTTGAATTGTTTCTCTAAATTCATACCTGAGTGTTCTGGCCTGTGTCTCAAATAAGACTGCATTTGCAAAAGGACATAGAGCTATCATCTAGTTGAAAAGAAGTAGTGAGGAAGGTCTAGCAGAACATGACCGATGCCTTTATCCAGTGGAGACAGGGCAGGAGCTCTAAGAGGGGGACAAAAAGCAACCACAGGTGGGGAGTGAGCAAACCTTCCCCTAGAGTTCTCAAGTATGATGCTTACTAGCGCCTGGATACCACCTTCTACTGACACAACATATTTATTTTAAGCCACATACACAAAACATGTCTAAATATTAGGCTGCTTCTTCAGTTTCAGAGCCTATTGGAAAGCACAGGTAATAAAAATCAAATAGGTAAGTTAAGCTGCTGGTGGTGTGATAGTGAATGGGTATAGAGACAAGCTCCTTCTTTACTGGAATAAGAGTAGACTGTTGGCATATATCTATATGTTTCTTGTAAGAATAGTTGGCATTCTTTTCATCTGGGCTTAGTTGTGGAGAATGTCCATATAAATCTTGTGTTTTCTGGGTACTAGGGTATCTGGGGTTCTTTACATCTTAAATATCAACATCAACTCTCTTCTTCAGTTCAAGAGAACTGTTTACTCTGTTTCAATTATTAATAAACACAGGTACTGTCCTATTTCTGAAGACTTTAATTTAGACAGAGGAAACCAAGTCCACAAAGTGCTTCATCTCTTTCCCATAACCGTTAGTCATATTCTGAAAAATAATGTCAACAGTTGTGTAACTGTGGTATGACAAGTGTGAATGCTCTAATTGGTCAACTGGACCAGAATGATGAGGTACTCGTTTTTTTTTTCTTCCCAAACCAGTGTCACTGCTAATTTATTACAGCTGTAATGAAGAGCCAAGCAGCCCAGTTCCCACGGATATCTTCAAAGCTCTACAGGCTGCCTCTTGAACCAGTCTTTAATTTCATCTGGCATGGATTGTAGCATGCTCCATAGAACTAAGGAGGCATATTAACTGGATTTAGCTACTCCCAGGTCACTGTAAGTATGCACCTACAGCCGACTGTGGAGGATTGCCTTCGGAATTTGCTGTGTCCCACCGTAACTACTCAGGCAACTGACACTGTGAACTTTTATAAACTTTATTCACTAGTTTTCATTTTTTTTTGTTTGATTACTTAATACTAGGACCATATTTGTCTCTTACTTTTCAGGGGAGATATTTTATTCACAAAAATTCCTAGATAATAAGGTAAAATTGGAAATTATCTGATATTACGTGTGTTCTGAGATATTTTCAGAAATGTTTATATTTTATTTTCTATAAATTTTACTTATGAATAATTTTGTTATTGACAGATGCATGTCTTGCTTTCAACATTTACTTATCACCTTACTTCCATTGTTAATATATACTGAACCCCCCCCCCACACACATTTTAGTGGTGTTAGTATAGAGAGACCTGTTTCATGCCCTTTTCTTGAGACAGTAAAAGTCAATTTTGACCACCTGTCTACTTTAGCTCAGTAGAGCCATGGATGACCCTTGGACGTGTGTTGAGAAGAGAAACGGGGTGTAGTATTCTTCTTTCTAACCTTTGCCTAATTTAGATTTATTATCATGCCCATGCTAGAAAAAGAAGGTCTCTGAGATCTATTAGCACTTCCAATCAAACATGGACAATTAAATGTTTATATATTTCCTGCTTCTTTTCAAATATTTTCCTAAATTGACTATAAGGTAGCAGAAGCCAACAAAAAGATGTGAAAATGTGAAGCTGAGGTACTGGATGGGAAAGCATTGGCCATGACAAAACAAGCTGACCAGCTGACCCCTGCACTGCACTCCCATAGGCTCTACACTGCACTCCCATAGACCCTACACTGTACTCCCATAGGCTCTACACTGCACTCCCATAGACCCTACACTGCACTCCCATAGACTGTACACTGCACTCCCATAGACCCTGCACTGCACTCCCATAGGCTCTACACTGCACTCCCATAGACCCTACACTGCACTCCCATAGACCCTATACTGCACTCCCATAGACCCTACACTGCACTCCCATAGGCTCTACACTGCACTCCCATAGACCCTACACTGCACTCCCATAGGCTCTACACTGCACTCCCATAGACTCTACACTGCACTCCCATAGACCCTGCACTGCACTCCCATAGGCTCTACACTGCACTCCCATAGACCCTACACTGCACTCCCATAGACCCTATACTGCACTCCCATAGGCTCTACACTGCACTACCATAGACCCTACACTGCACTCCCATAGACCCTACACTGCACTCCCATAGACCCTATACTGCACTCCATTGGCTCTGTACTGCACTCCCATAAGCCCTACACTGCACTCCCATAGACCCTACACTGCACTCCTATAGGGCTGAACTTACATGGGCTGCTCTATAAGAGAAGCAAGCAATTTTTTTTTCTCAATATCACAAAGCCATGACATTGACCCTCTTAGAGTTCTGGAGAAGACTATTCTCCCCATGTCTCTTTTGTGTCCTGCTGCCCAACCCTAAAGATCTCTTCATATAGACAATGGATGGTTGCCTCTGGAAACATTAAAGAGCAACAAACAGTGACCCAGTTATCTTGCATTTGGGGGCCTCCTAGCAATATGTTGCATATTAAGGGAAAAGATCACCTGGCAATAAATCTTATGTGAGGACAAAGAATACACAATTTGCATCTTAGGGTCTCATCAAGAATGAGGGACACTTCTTATTAAACCTGGTAGTATGCAGAGCAGAAAAAAGGTGACAATAAAGACTCTGAGGGCTAAAGATCCAGACAAGGAAGATTGAGAAGACGTCTGTGAGAACAAAGGTCATCTCCAAGATAGTCCTAGGAATTTAAGTGGTAGGGAGAGAGAGAGAGAGAGAGAGAGAGAGAGAGAGAGAGAGAGAGAGAGAGAGAGAGAGAGAGAGAGAAGGAAGAAAGAAAGGGGGGATGGAGGGATGGGGGATGGAGGAGTTGGGGGATGGAGGGGTGGAGAAAGGGAAGCTGACAGAAGTACCAAATGACAGAATCAATAGAAAGTCAACAAGGAGAAAATACAAAGCAAAAACAAAAATATTAAAGAATCAGTCCTGAAGATTTGGGGTAGAAAGAGTTGGAAAGAGTGAAACTTTGGTGTTTAGGCTCAGGATCCGTGTTAGTGATAGTATTGGGCTAGCCTAGCATGCACAAGGCCTCACATTTGATCCCTAATGTAGAAAAAAATAAAGTAAAACTGACTTAGATTTTTTTGGAGGATTGTAGAACATACATTTTCAAGTTGGAGACTCCCTCAGTGTTTTCTGCCATGGTGAAGTAGATCAGAGGAGAAGTATTCAGTGGAAGGAATTTCGAAGAATGAGACAGGTCATACTCTGGGCTCTAGAGGGATGGTTTCATAAATGGAAAGCAGAACTGATATCGAGAGGACAGGGGGGTGTCCTGGGATAATGAGCACAGTCAATTATTTGTTTGGGTTTTGAGACAGAATTTCTCTTTTTAACAGTCCTGGCTACCATGGAATTTGCTTCGTAGACTGGACTGGCCTCAAACGCATTAGAATCACCTGCCTTTGCCTCTGGAGTGCTGAGATTAAAGGCACTCCTGCCTCTACTCTCTTGCTGAGCAGTTTTAAAGTAAGTCTGAAAATAAGACATATATCAAAATGTATCCACATATTCATCGTTTTCTAGGGAGCCACTAAAAAATGTATCCCAGAAACGTGGGGTTCTGCTTAAGGAACAGATGATGAAGCCCCAGACAGAGTGGAGCAATGTCACAAAAACACAGAAAAGCAGGCAGAGGTGGCAGCTGCTGCCAGTCCCCCTGCAGGACTTCCACAGAAGAGCAGAGAAGCAAGGGCTGCAGGGCCAGAGTCTTTTCAAGGAGCATGGAAAGTGTGGGAATGTGCTGAAACAACCCTTCAACACGCAAAGGCAGCAGCAAAAACTAAAGCACATGTAGCCTGAAATATTCTTTGGGAGAAGAGATTTAATAATATCATAGTTGGACTTAGCAGCGAACAAAAATTGCAAATAAATGAAATTAAAAGGACAGTTTGGTAGTCTATATTGGGAGAAATCATAGGGGGTAGAGAACTTGATGGAAAAGAAGAAAGAAAATTCTAAATGTCACCTTTTACCTTTAAACTATGGGTTTCACAACCCCCTTTAAAAAGCAGGATTCCAAACCACTATTTAGAAACAGAGTTAAACACCATTAAAAAATGTGGCAGAGTCAAAATGATAAACAGAAATATGGGGTGAGGAGGGGAGGAGTCGAGACTGCTTTTCAGTCAATGGCCTTTGTGTACTTGTTGGCTTTCAGGGCTCCATAATGAAGCTATTCACCATAACTGTAGCCCATTAGGCATCTTCCAGTCTCCTGAGTGGCTATATAAGATGAACACATGTTATTTACTGTGAGCCACTGGGTTATGTATCTTCTCATTCAATCTTACTGAGAACCATAGGAGACAAGGCAAATCAGCCTTCACATCCCAGACAAAGAATTCAAATTCAGTGTTAAAAGATTGCTCAAGACCACAAAGAAAGAGTGAGAGATGAGTAGCAAGATCTGAGACTTTTATTCTCAGAATGAATTGCCCATGCTATTTCTATACCTATGTCTTGAAACTCTGAAACTTAAAAGCTACATGTGGAAATTAATTATTCATAGGTTATAAAATGTAGTTTATATCCACAAGGGTATCCACAGTATCAAAAATGGGACAAAGTAACAATATCTAAGAACTCCCAGTGAAAAAAACCTCTGTATGGTCAGAATACCATAGCATTCATGTAAGTTGGTAAAAACACACATAAATAGGGTAATTCTCCGAGATTGACACTTCTTGTCCTTTTACATTAAGGAGATCAGATCCTGAGTTTTGAGGTGATATAGGAATATTTTCTAGGCAACCATTTAAGCTGGCTATGGAGTAGGGGATGAGCAGAACTTCATAGTCTTTAACCAAACTTTTTAAAAATGACCAAAGTTCAACTGAATTGGTTTTTGTTTTTGAACTCTTTTATACTTTGGAGATTAAAACAAAAATCTTCAATTGATACTGTTACTTCATCAGCTTCCAAATATGTGTTTATTTATTGACCCCTATCCAATTGAATAATACTAATACTACTACTAATAATAAAGATAATTGATAATGATAATTGATAATGATAATAATAGTTAAATGAGTGCAGCCTGCTAACATTTGTAAAACTCTCTCATTTTGGAAGTTGAGACTACTTTTAAGAAACCATTTCTGCATATGAATAAAGTTTCTAATTGAAGTAGCTATTCTGATTCTCAAAGAACACTGGATCTGAGATGTAAAAGTGGTGATTGTGATGCTGCCCATTGTCCATGATAGAGTAGAAATCACTTGAAGGAAGATGAAGACTGTAGGCTTCCTGTTCTGGTAGCCACTTATCTTCATATAAGGTGTCTAGGAAGGGCGCACAATTAAACATGCACAGGAATAAAACAGAAAACTCTTATTGTGTTTGTAAAGTTGTCACATGTAAAGATAATACATGACAACATGAAAAGGTATCTTTAGAAGTCTGCCTGGCTGCCTTCTTCCTTTCTTCCTTTGCTCCCTCCCTTCCTCCCTCTCTGCTTCCTTTTTCCCTTCCTCCCTTCTTTCCTTCCTTCTTTCCTTCCTTCTTTCCTTCCTTCCTTCCTTCCTTCCTTCCTTCCTTCCTTCCTTCCTTCCTTTCTTCCTTTCTTTCTTCCTTCTCTCTTTTACCAGGGCTGGGGAATGAAACAAGGGCTTGATACATGGCAGGCATGTACGTGACCCCTTAGATGCACATTCCCAGCCTAAAATGTTGCTTTAAATAGGCACAAACTACTACGATCTACAACATAGTCTGAAAAAAGCTGATAGTGATCTATTTCTCTTGAGTCTTTTGAACTGGACAACTAACATAATAACTGGGGAAGCACTGTTTAAGTTAGTAATAATGCATTTGTTCATAAAATTATTCCCACAGGTTCCCCAATTTGAAGGATAACAAAACCATGATGGGAAGTCAACTTGGTCAACTATTGTGGACAGTGACAGAACCTTTGGTTAGAGAACTGGCATTGTCACAAGGAACCTTGTCAATTCATTCAAATAGCATTGGCCAAAGTTTTCTCAACCATAGAAATACAGTCCTCTCTGCTTCAAACAGCTTTTGTTAGGTTTAAGCAAATGAAGACTATTAATAAAGAGGTACTACATATTTTTATTAATGAGAAACACCATAGAAATATAAATCATGATGCTATTGCAATTGAGATTAAAAACAGTATAATCTGGATATAAAATGTTCCAATGGTAACCCACAAATGTATGGTATATCACATATTTTTAGTAGCATCTTGATTACTTTGTGGTTTAAAGCACACTTTGTAGACCAGAAAAGGTCATGCCCTGTCCTACTAGAAGCAGAAAACAGTAACTCCAGGAAAATCACATTTAGAAGGAAAATAGCTTCTCCCAAATCCTATACATGGGCAGATTAAAGGACTAATAGTAATTAAAGATTGACACTTAGTGAATAAGATTAATATTAGAGAAGGATTACATCAAAAAAGATTTACATCAAAGGGTCCTTTCTCTTTCCTTCTGTTGAAAACCTAGCATACTGAAAGAGGTCTTATGCAAAGCATTCTAAGCCTCTCAGTGATTTCAAAGAAGCTGAAATATATGAAGAGGTAAGCAAAAATGAATTCTACTGGAAAATGTCAGGACTTATAATATGCTTAAGGTTTTACCCATAGAAAGTCATACACTGGAGGGTGAACTGGGCTCGGGATATCCAAGAATTTGGAAATTCTGTTTGGAAGCTGGGAATATTATTTGGAATATTTTTAGTTGCAAGTAGGTAGCATAGACAGGATGAAAAGGTGCCATAACCCACCTCATCATAAAAACCTGTCAAAGAGGTACCTAAACAAAGGTTTTTCTCATGTGACCAAATGCAGTGTGTGTACATCTACAAAATAAATCAGAGACGGTTTCATGAGCAAACAAAAATGAGCATTTTCAGTGTGGTTGTTAAACTGCAAGCTAGTAGCATAATGAAAGTGAAAATCCCATAGAAGTTGGTTCTGGGACACAGGGTGAATAAACAGATTTCGGGTTTGGGATATTGGAGAATATCATATGGGCTACTCTCATTTGCTGCATTGAGCATTGATATCTGTGAAATGACTTTTTATAAATATTTATGCCTTAAGTACAAAGCCCCAAAATACTACTATCATCTGTCTTCCATTAATTTACTCTGTATATGGCCCTTGAGTGCCAACAGTGTCAACCAAGTACTAGCCTCATTTTAGTACTTGGGTGGTTACTACTAACAAAGACTTAGACAAAAGTATAAAGGACAAGGGTATGCATGCTTCAGAATGTATGAAAACAAAGGGAATAACATCCAACCTTTTCAGGGTTCAGATGTGGGTGGGTGTCTGTCATATAATATCATTATAATACTACCAACACTGATATAGCACTTGGGCATTTGCTACATAACTCAGCAGTATTCTGGAAATCTTACTTCTTCTAAAAGGCTATGGGAGAGCTGTCTTCAAGGAGCTTTCATTCAATGCTATGTTGGTTATACCTGGGTCCAGTGTGTGTGCTGGGACCCTGAGATTAATTCCTGAAAATAAATAGAGGAAGAGAGGGCATTTTAACAGCCATACAACACTTATTAGTGTGGTGCCTATGCTGGGTACTCCAAAGAATGACATCAGTTCCTCTTCTAGCTCCAGTGAGCATCAACTGAGAACATACAAGACAGCATTCTTCCAAGTATCAAGTGTAAACTCAAGTGTGACAACTCTGTATGCCAGCACATGCAGAGCTAATCTTTGAAGGTGCTTAAAGTTGCATTCTGAATTCTTTAGAGTTCTTAGGTATTCAGAGACTTGCATTTTATATTTCAGTTTAACAAAGCATTTGAAATGCCTAAAATTTTCTATAATTGAAGAGGACTAGCAAGATCAATCATAATAGATACAACTCCTTGTGAAAAAGCATACATTGCATTGTGTGTTAAATATAGAGGTACATGGTATGGCTCACGTTTTTTCTCACCAGATGATGATGCTATTTTGAGAGGTTATGGAAAGGTTCAGGCTAGCTGGAGAAAGTAGATTACAGGAGGCATGTCTTTGAAGGTTATACCTGGATCCTTGTTCTCTGCTTACTGTCTGCCATGAGGTAGAAGTTTCCTTTTTTACACACTGCCACTACTGTGATGTTCTAGTTAGGCAATCGTTAACAAGCTCCTCTGAACCTGTGAGCTGAAATAAATCTCTATGTTGTTTCTCAGGGATTTGGACACAGAGATGCTAAAACTAACACAGACACTATAACTATCTAGACTTTTACAAGTGAAACAAGATTATTAATAGAGTCATAGAATCCATAATTTTCTTTCATGTCTGGTATCACAATTAGAATTATCTAATACAAGGAACCAATCACAGATGACTTGTGTTAATTTCCTTATCCTAAATTGTATATATTATTGAAAGGTACCTGTATATATAAACAAATTGAATTTTTGCATAGTTACTTGCTACATCTTTTAGAGAATATTCTTTTCAGTGACTCTAGCAGACTACAAAATATTTGAGGTAAACTTGCACTAGAGATGTATTTTCCTGGTAGAGAATGACATCAGGAGGTAAAATGATCTTAATAAGTTATAAAAATAGAACCCAGTCAAATACTCTATGAAAGCCAAAAATACTAAGGATGTCTCACTTGGAATACATCTGGAAGACAACCAATTTAACTAGAGAGGCCCAGATATTAGGTAAGCCTAAATTAGGAATCAGGGGGCAGGGGGCATTAACTGGAGGGGAAATTAGATCACAGATGAAGAATATTCTCTTTTGTAAACTCCGTCTCTAGTGAAATGGCCCAGAAAGACAATAGATGACCTCAAGGAACGAAAGTGATCAACACCATGTTACGTTCTGTCCTACATGTACTTTATGCTTATGGTAACTAGTGGGATTTCAATGCATGCTATCAAACCTCTAAAAGAATTAAATATTGACAAAAAATATTTATGTAATGTTATGCCAAAATGCCTTAAAAAATCTGTATATGTATCCGTCTTTTTTAAAAAAATAAAGTTGTAAGAGAGAAAAAAGAGAAAGTGATCAACAATATAGATAATTGATAACTGATCCCACAGATACTTGGATAATAAGAATTATAGGATCTAAAATGCAGCCACATGGGAGGAGTCAGTTCTAAGTTTCTACATTAAAAAGTGACTATTATACATATTATATAGTTTGTAATCAACTACAAGTGTTCAAAAGTCCCCACACAAAGAAATGAGACATCCTTAAACACAATGAAATGCTAATGACATCTCAGAGATGCACATGCTTAATAGCAAATCAAAAAAAAAAGTAGTGTTTAATAGCAGCAGGTGTCCACTGGGCAATAAGTATTTTAGAATTCATCAATAACACTCTATTCTGTTTATTATCCTGCCTCATTCAGTTGTAGTAGGTGGAAACCTTTGCTTACGAGAACATCAAACACACATATAATGTATTTTGATTAAACCATCCTTCTTTCTCTCTTCTTCAATTCTCCCCTATTCCCTTACCACTTTACCTCCCAACTTTATAAATTTTTTTTTCTAAAAATAAATAGATCAGTAAAAGTAAGTAAGTAAATCAGTAAGTCCGTGGCGGCCACTTACTGCTGTCTGTATGTGCAGGGTTGTGGCCTGCACTCTAGAGGAAAATTTCCTCTGCCTCCCATCAGCTGCCAATGACTTCTCAGGTAAGGATGGGACTTTATCAGCCTCTTCCTTAATTTTAATGTTGGCCTTTGTCTGCCTTGATCTTGTCATGTTTGGGTCCATGCATGCAATATCCTTTGTGAGTTTATGTATGTAACAACTCTACCATGTCTGGCAAATAATGTTTCTCTTCTTTCAGCCTCCTGTTCTACAGTGATCACTGTTTCTTGTGGGGAGAGAGGAGATGTGATACAAATGCCGTATTTAGAGTTAGGCACTCCACAGTCTTTATCATTTAGAAGAATGACAGCATAAGATTCTTCTCTTGGAGTTACATGACCTAGCCAGTCATGAGCTTTAAGCCCAATTAATGGTACCATGCATGATTTCTGTCTTGTCGAACAGGTTTTATTTCAAGGATGAAAGGTTTTGTTCCTCCCTTAACCTTTGTACCACATGAGCATATTTTGCCAAGCCCGCCATTATTGTAGCTCATAATATTTGTAGCTGGGTAGGATTACTAATAACAGATAACAATAGTGAGTTTGGTGTGAAGTAATGTCCAAACCAGGAGATGTATACCTTATGAGAAGGAATTTCTATAGTTTCTAAGATTTTTATTTGTCATTGTGGCGTAAGGTACTGCCTACTATCTGAACAGCATTTCTGGACACCAAGAAATCCTTTTGATAGTTGTAAAAACTGAAGATTATGAAAAAATCTTTATATATGGAGTTGGAGCTAAACCCTGAGTTCCTAGCAATCTCACTGAAAAAAATAACTTTTTATTGTGTTAAATAGTGTTAAAAATCTTCACAAAATCTAGGATGCATTTTCCCAGAGGACAGTTCTTATAAAAATGATAAGAAGGCTGTAGTTAAATGTCCCCAACTGGGAAAGGGAAATTATTTCACTTAACAGAAAACAGAAACACAGTATGTTAATGGCTTGAAAAATTAAAGAAACAATAGTTCCTAAATTATGCCAGTTAATATAAGATAAAATTCTCTTTATTGCTGTGTATCAACTGACTGGCCATTAAGGACATTTGTAGTTGAAGGTCAAAGAGGGCCAGATGGGCAAAATTACACCTGGGCTAAAGTTGTCTATTAGGTCACAGATAACCAACAGTTTATGGCAAAACAAAGCGTCTTTACTTCCTTTCCTGTATTTCACTTTGTTCTGAGGATTCTGTGATTGAGTAAGAGCCCTGACAAATGCTATGTACCGAGTGACTCTGGAATTAGTTCTTGAGTATTTATATACCCAAATTATCAGCCAGCAGCCTACAAACCTATAATTACAGGTATTTTAAAAAGCAGACTGTGGCTTTCTGCTATTTTTAGTTTGAAAGGCATCTTAAGGAACCACTAACTCTGATAAACCAGTAACTGAGCAAACCTTTCTAATTTGAATCTCTTTGGGAAAGAAGGGGGTTCAAATGGCAGCCCTTGGGAGGGAAACCTTTTCCTTGTTGGCAAGCATATTGCCTATATTAAACTTGGACTGTGGTGATAATGGGAATATGCCACAGTAAGAGGAATGGAAGCCAGGGCCAGAGTTTATGTATTCAGAGATTCTGGGACTTATAGAGGTGAGGGTGGGAAGGAGGAGCAGGACAGCAGAACTGTTGGAGCCATAATCTAAAGCAACAGAGCAACCCAAAATTCACAGAGGAAAAGAGGTACTTCTTTGGGTAGATGACAAACCCAGGACCACAATGACCATGGCCTTAAGGATAATTTGCCATGTCTGCAGGAAGCCCTATCATTTATTTTATTAAGATAGTTGTATATCTGTTTGTTTTACTATGGACAAAACTGTTCATATCCTCCAGCTATCTCCCCATTTCGTAGGAGTTTTTGTCTAACTTTTCTATGATGTCCAGACCATCCTTTACAATTATATTTTTACTCTCCTTATCCACAACCTTTCTTGTCCTTCTTACTTTTCTCCCGGTGACACTGCATAGCCTGATGGAGGGCAGGACTTGTGATTTCACCTCAAATCATGGTGATGGTCTGACCTATTCCTTGACTTCTGGTTCATTGGACTGACAGAGAGCCAGAAAGGCCAGTGCACAGGAAGGTGAGCTTGGCCTCACTGGGCAGGCCCTCACAATACTTTCAAAAGAGCATTATTTTCCTGCTGGGTTGAAACACTGTAAAGCACATGCCTTTGAGGTTCGGAAAAGGCTTCTAAAACCATTTTCTATCATTTGCCCAGTAGGATACAGAGGATGACTTTTCTGAATCACCAATAGGTTTGCTTTAATACCCCCTTTCACTGCAGGCTATTTATATACTGTCATGTTCTTGGAGGCACCACATAGCCCCAAATGAAAGCAACATACAAAGAAAAAGAATCAGGGTGCAGGTCTCACGTGTCACCAGGAATTAGGAAAAACTGCTCACTAGACTGGCCTGCTGGGTGTGTCTATGATAGCACAAATCAGAGCCCAACACTAAGATGATCATGGAGCTTCCTGCAGCTCACTGTAGATCAATGGCTCTTTTAAAGTATTTTCGGGGAAAAAGAGTTCATGCTAATAGCATCTACTAACTTTATGCTGCATTTGATACCATTAGGGATCTAGAGACATCTTATGGTTTATGAAGATATGCTACCTTTACAGGTAATTGCTACATCATTTAATCAATACTAGATCCCTAATTGTTTGCTTGATTTATTTATTTTTTCTTTTGAGAACGAGTCTCTCTATGTTGCCTGGGTAGCCTGAAACTCATTATGTAGACCAGGCTGGCCTCTCCTCTTTTTGAATGCGTAGATTAAAGGTGTGTGCCACCAAGCCCAGCCAGTAGCTTAATTTCTTAAGTGGGGTAATTTAAATTTGATTTTAGTTAAGGACTTTGTGTTCATAAGTGGGGAGAAAAGTGGTAGGAGGGACAGAGAGGGGATTCGGGAAAAGATTTCTAACACCAAGGGTGTATGAAAAGGCCATATGGAAACTACTGTTTTATAAGCTACATATACATGTGTGATCATGCTTATCTCAGAAGTCAAGGTTGCCAAAGTCACACACACACACACCCCATACACACACAAATACAGGCCTATTGCTATTACTGTTGATTACCCATTAGAACTTATTGCTGTACTGCTAAAGGCACAAAATGCTTTGGTCATAGAACATGGCAAAACCATCTTGGTGCTGACTCAGGGGCATCCTCCCTGCTCATTAGCTTTCATAGTACCATAAGGTGCTATTTTCAATGCTGGATGGGAAAGTCATTAACGTCAGGGAACATGTGAGTTACAACAATTACTGGTGTTACCTTAGCTACCATAGTGGCACCAATATTATGGGGTAACCAACAGCCTGATACTATACATTTGTTCAAGAACCCATGTCTGAGAAGGTTATAGGATCTAGGGGTGAATTGACAACCATTATTTCACTAAATGAGTATAGTATCAACGTGCCACTTAAATTTGTATCTCTAAACCCATAGATTAGAGCAGCTCTCTGACTTTATTAGAGAAGTTTCTTTGTGTAGTGTATGGGCCACAAATGGGACATCTGCACACCCGGAAAGTTTCAGGAATCATTGCAGAAAGAAGATGGGGCTGAAATATTGGGAGCTAGAGTTAGAGAGGACTGGAGCAAAATGAATCTTCAGGACATGACTGAACCATTATACTTGTGAACTCACAGCAGTGGTGGCTGGCTGCAGGACTTTAAAGCAGAAAACACTCTAGTTTGAATTGGAGAGGGTGGGGTCATGAGCGCGATAACAGCCGAGAGTCCATTCATTGACAGTTGTTGGCTTCCAATTGGAGAGTTGGGATCTTAAGGGTGTAGCCCATAGTGGGCTGACAGTAGATGGTTCCACATCCATTAGTATATATACATAGACAGGAAAATGTGAACTTGATGGGGTAGGAAGAAGGAGGAGGAAGAAAAGGAGGAGAAGGCAAGGATTAGGAAGAGAAAAGAAAGTTGGGTGAAGTTAAGATGATCTAGGAGGAGTTAGGGGTGAGAGTAGAGAGTGATTACAATAAAAATATAATGTGTAAATATAGAAAACTCTCAAAGAATAAAAAATATTTTTAAAAGAGAAAATTTTTAGAATTTTGAAGTACAGTGTGAAAGGATTACCTGTAGAGAATTTTATTTTACACAGGAGAAATTCAATAGCAACTATCAGATATAAGATAGATATTTTAAAATGAAGGAGGAGGAGGAGGAAGAAGAAGAAAAAAAAAGAAGGAAGAAGAAAAGGAAGAAGAAGAGGATGACCAGGAAGAGACACGTTTTAAAAAGGGAGATGAGCAACCAACAGGGAAGCTGTTAATGATTATTAAATTTGAAAAGTTAAAAAGTTGGTGTGGTAATATTGGTATGATACCTGATGGTGAAAAAAGAGGTGAGGGGCTGCTTTCTTCCAGGTGATTAATTCCCAGGTTCCAAGAACTACCCAGAGGGTGGTGTGCAGTTCGAAAGAGCAATGCACATAGGTGGGTGTGTTTCGTAGTGCAAACACAGCTGGTGTTCCCCATTGTACCACCTCTAGTTAGTGACACCTGTATGCTTGACGCATACCTAAGTCACACAGAACATGCTCTCTGCACAGATGTGTTTTTCTTTGGTGGCGGAGGGCAGAGGTCACACAGAGCGAGAAGGTCAACACGGAATATGTCCTCAGTAACGCATAGCACACGGCCATATGCATGTACTTTTCTTACACTGAGGCTGCAGATTCCAACCTGTCTAGCTGATCAAGAGGCAAATTCATCATACAGAAACCATATAACAGTGAGGCTGGACAAGATCTGAGGTGTCTAAGGTACCGATGAGGAGAAACTGGCAAGTCCACGTGCTGATCCAGCATGGCTGGGGTTTGAACTTTCACCTAGCCACACTCCACACTCAGAAGAACAGTGGTTACAGTTGCCATCACTACACTCAAAGTCTGGGAAGCCCCATTTCCTCCGTGTCAGACTCTCTTCAACCAGTGCTGCCACTGAGCAGGAGCTGCTTGGGACGTGTCACTCTGAAAGAACACATCTTCATCTGGGGCGGGCGAACGAGGGGTTGGATTTTGACCAGGAAAGAAACCTGTTGAAGTGGTGGAAGCCAAGCCAGCTGTTTGGTTTTTGTTGTCATCTGTTACTTTGAGTAGTCATCATGGCAACTGTTTTGTAGTTTTTCTTCTTGAGATATATGATGAGCAAAATAGAAGATTCTTGTTTTGAGGGTCTATTTTGCTCTGAGTAGAGCAACAGATGCCCGGGATCCTGCATGCATAAGTCACATCTAGTTCATCCTGTGTGGCTATGGGAGGAGAACAACCTGTAACTTGATCTTAATAATGTTGGGGTGGTGAGGGAAGGTTGTTGGCTATAAACCTTAGATGCTGCGGAAGCTCACAGGATGAAAGCCTGTGGCAGATCATTCATGGCTCCTCCTGTCCCATGGTTCCAGCTCTCAGCCTGGTACTGTGTCTGTCACTAGTATTCAGAATCCCAATACAAGGATGCTCTGTGTGTTTTTCTGGAATGTAGACGAGAAAGCAAAGTGGACAGGAGATGTAAAGATGTTATCTATTTAGCTGGCAAGAGAAAACTCACAGTGGAAGTCTTTCCCAGGAAGGGATTCAGAAACCAGATCCAGCACAAAGGAAAGATGAGCCCCCTCGGTTGGTAGCACACCATCATTTCCTGTGTTGAAACATTAACATTTTTCAGATATAATGGGCCTCTTTTTTTTTCCAGGCCACTAGGCACAGACAATGTGCCCAGGAATTACACAAAGCTGGTCCAGCAGCAGGGCTTTGCACTTGAAACAAAGCGCTGGATTTTTCTGCCTGTTCAGAGAGAACAGGACATGAAGATAGTTGTCTGGTTATGAGGATTAGCTGGGTTCTGTGGAATACTGTGCTGGCGCCCTGAGCTTGCATTCTGCCCCTCTTCCTGCCACTGCCTTCAAAGGAATGTGCCCCCTTCTTTTGAAAGCGTTTTGGGGGTGCTTATCAAGAAATAAAAGAAGATACAGTAGAACAGAAGGGATTGCAGGCAGGACTCAGCACATTTCTTAACAAGGAGCTGAAATGGAAGCAGCTCACCTTTTCCCTTAGGTTAGTTACCTGAGAGACAGTGTAAACAGGAAATTCTGAAGAGGAGATACTGGAATGATCACAGAAAACCGTAGGCTAAGCATCAAGAGCAAGGCTTGTGTTTGTGATAGTTTGGGGCATATTCTTGGCACATAGGTTTCCTTATGTAAGTCCACACTGAGCGGATGTAGGCATACATGACAGATATTGCACACAATCAAGGAAACAAAGTATGAGCTGCTGTTTACCCGGAAGTGTAGAATTGGGAAAAGATTTAAGTGGTCATAGGTTTTGATTGTTATATCTTATTAGATTATTAAATTAATAAAATATAAGGATACCCCCTTTTTTTTCCTCTTAGAAATCCAACTCTCATGAAAAGACCTCAAAAATCATATTGACAGACTGAAGACTTGCAATAAGGGAAAACAGACTGGGGAGAGGTTGATTTTTATCTAATCAGTGCGCTCTGCCAGCCAGTGCTCACTAGAGGTCATTCCTGCAATTTGAATGTAGAAGTAGCTCCAGGACAGGTCTGAAGAAGAGGGATTAAAAACAAAGGATCTTAGAGGAAGACAAGAAGCAGGCTTTCCTTCAGAAAGCAGAGCTTGCTGGAGCCCTCTGGGGCTGCATTGGTAGGCCTGGGGCAGCCTGGCTGTTCCATACAGGTCTCAATGGTTCTAAGAGGCCCCAGGGAGGGGTTAAACTGTATTTAGCATAGTCTGAGAAGGCCAGGTGATTATGCATACTTTCTTTCCAAAAGGAGGTACATAAACTTTCAGTAACTGAAAAACATTGTTTAGAGTGCTGTTAATGGCCTGTCTTTTCAATGAAAAGTTTTAAAATTATTTTTGGATTTATTTTATGTTATATTTATGACTGTTCTTGCCTGCAAGTCTGTCTGTGTACCATGTCATGGAGTTCCACAGAGGTCAGAAGAGGGCACTGGATCCTTGGGCACTGGGGTTATAGATGGTTATGAGCCACTATGTGGGTGCTGGGGACCGAACCTGGGTCCTCTTTAAGAGCAGCAAATGCTCCTAACCACTGAGACATCTATCCAGTCCTCAGTGTTCTGTTTTTAATATTATCTCATCTGAAAGAAGCCTTTCTACCATCCTGCTTGTATTGAAGAATGCAAAGTGGTCTTCTGCTGGGAAAGTCTTCATAGTAATCTCAGTCTCTGCCACACCCACCTCACTCATGGCAAGGTTTAAAGAGGCAGACAAACAAAACTTCAACTGCTTTGGCAGGTTTGCTAACCTGAAGTACCACTTCCAGGCCACCAGCAGCAATTTGACAATTAGATATAGGTCTCATCAGTCAATGATTAATTATGCATTTAATCACTTATCAGTGGATCATGTTCTAGAGCAGTATAGCCTGGATTGACTTCTTCCAGTGCACTGTTTCTGCAAGGTAAGACTTATGACTGACTGCTGCTTTCTAAAGATACCCAGGCACATCACCATGGTGATCATGATGGTCATGCCACTAGAGAAAGCCCTTTCATCTTGTTTACGCCAGCACTCCTCAAACTACTTAATTAAAGGTTCCTTAATCCTTTGTTTGGAAACCAGAAATAACAGCAAATATCTTATGGAAGGCACTGCAGTACCTATAGTATAATTTTCACAAAGCACCATAGACAGAGGGTATGGCACCCTTCACCAGGCACTTTAGTTCGTTTTCTCTCAATAGCACCTACTAAACATCTCTGGAGGGCAGCAGCATGGTATAGTCAGGTTTTCTAGCCATGTACAGAAGCAACAGCACCTTCAAATATCTGGAAAGCATGAACTTAACAAATGAACCTTTGTCATCTAAAAGACACCCACCTCTAAGGGGATGAAAATAAAGGATGAATCATGCTCTCCTGTAGGATTCTGATGGGGAGGTCCTCTCTTATTTCACAATCCTGACTTCTGTGGTCTCAAGCCAACAGTGAGTATGGGTGGCATTAGAGCAAAATGAAATGAGAACTTTTCCTCGACAACTTAGCTTTCCTTCCGCTGAACTTTCCTTTCTAGGACAATATTTTATGGAAGATTGTGAGCCACCAACTATCTGATACAAAGACTTGTACTGCAACAGGCAGGAATTTTTAAGTTTCCACCAACCACAGAAAAGACACAAGGAGGAAGGAGAGTAGAAAGTGTAGCATAGGTTGATGTAACATATGGTTGGCCACGGGGATCATTTTTTGCTGATACACTTATGAGAGGAGGAAGCTGGAGGATACAGAATGATCCCTCCCTCAATCTGGACTAGAGGAGGAAGAGGTAGAGGAGGAGGAGGGATAAGGTCAGAAATGGAGAGAGTCAGGGAATCCAGAGGGTTAAACTGGTGTCACTCATCTGCTAGATTCTAGGGAGGTAAGCACCAGGAGGTCCCTGGAAGCTTGCAAATGGTTCTTTCAAGCCCAAGCAGTAATTCTTCTGAGATGGGACAATCGATGTCACCAAAGTAAAAATGAATGGTATCTTAAAGAAGAAGTTGAAGACCAACCAGATAGCTCACTGGGTGTAGGCATTTGCTGAAAATCCAGAGTTTGATTGGCAGAACCCAGACAGTAGTAAGAATCAACTTCCTCAATTGTCCTCTGACCTTCACACCTCTGCCTAGGCACGCACACATACAAATACACAAAAGAGAACTTGAGCGGCAAAGAAGAAAAGTGGGTAACTTCAAGGGTAAACACAAAGTTAGATCAGCAGGACTAAGCAAAATGTATGAAATGTAATTTACTCACTTCTACATGTGTACATGTTTGGGTGTACACGTGCACATGTATGTATGAATGTCTATGTGCTCCTGGAGATGGAGGTCATACTCTGAAAGGCCAGCCACCTCTCTTGAAACATGGTCTCTCATTATGTGTTAAACTCACCAATTAGGCTGGACTGACTAGTCAATGACCCTATCTCTGCCTTCCCAGCACTGAGATTACACCTGCACACCAGCTCACTAGGTGTCTCCTGTGGGTTCTGGGGATGGAACGCAGGTTCATGTTTGCATAGCAAGCCACTTACCAACTAAGCCATCCCCCAAACCTGTCACAGACCTCATATCTGCACTGTTGATACTTTCATAGGCTTTGCTGGAATGTACATCATGACAAAAAGTTCCCATTATCCCTCAGGCACTCCTGGTGGAGTAGGAGGGGAGGCAGTAGGAAGAAGGTGGAGTAGGAAGAAGGCCCGCCTCCTTCATTTGCATACTAAAAATTCTCATGCTCTGGTTAGCACCAACTTTTTCACATGATTGTGCTTTTCACTGGTCATTTGCCATGAAATCCTTCCCCAAGTGTAGTGCTAAAGTGTCACACAGTCTCCCTTGGTACAAGAGTTCTGTGCTATGCATTAGGACGGACATTTTAGAGAAGCTTAGTTCAGGCATCAATTCTAGTGCAGGCAGCCCTGAGTGCTCTGTTAATGACCCAGTGATGTATATTAAATAATGCATCTTTGCCAGGCACGGCAGGGCTCACCTGTAATCCCAGCACTCACAAGGCTACTGAGGAGAATCCTGTACTCGATGTCAGGAAGGATAAAGTACTGGGATCCTGTCTTAAAATCCCTCTAAACGTGAGTAAGCGAATGAATGAACCAATATATGAAAGCAAATTATCCTTAAAGAGACATAGCTGTGACTCAGTGCTGTGCATCAGCTGGGTGTGTATGACACGCAGTTGTGAAAGGTGCTTGGCAAAGACTTATGCAGACTCAATTATGCATTTAGACTATAGAATATAAATAGAGCCGAGAATGCCTCACTACACAGAGTTGTAGAGTAGTCGGTTTCAGACCAATCTGGCACCAAGAACTAGAAAATTGTATGTACATGTTTGATGATGGTGAGCTGTAAAGTCAGCATGAACTTGTGGGTCTAAAATAGCACAGGAAAAAAAAAAAAGCCATCAAGTTAGCAAAGTGGTGTTAGGGAAACTAAAGAGGACCAAAGCAAAGGAAGCTTGAACAAGACACATGGATCAGAAGACCAAATCCTGTGACAGTTTTATTTTCCCAACTGGAAAATATCTGGGATGCAAAGAACTGAAGCTTGTAAGCTTGAAAAATAGCAAATGAAGTGTTTATACTGGACCAGTACATACAGGAAAAGCTGTGTATACATTAACCCAGTTCTTATATTAACAGCAAACAGACAGGAGCAATGGAGTATGGAAACAAGGATCAAACCCACAATTGGTACATGACATAGGTGGCACTTCCCAGCAGCAGGGACAGGCTAAATGGTGCTGTGTGGCTTGACTATAATATGTGGCCCAACATATAAAATGATATCATCTCCCATCGCCCAGCAATACACCCAGGTGGGTATGGACATGAATGGGGAGCTAAAAACAAGCTCTCCAGAAAACAACATATCTTTGAGTCAGGCAAAGACTTCTTAGGTACAAGATAGGAGAACAAGCTAAATAAGACAAACTGCACCACGTTTAAGACAGGCACATGTCTTCATAGAAAGACTCAGTTATGGAAATTAAAATGAAAAGTCACCAGCCAGGTACCCAGGTTCCAGACAAAAAACAGGAGAGCCACCAAACTCAGAAGAGAGAGTGTCAAGGACAGAGAGGAAGAGTTTGTTATTAAGGCACATTTGACAGTCGATCACCTGCACGCTCCTGAAATCATAATAGGATGAGGACGAACACAAAAAATTCCCAGGTCTCACTACACATGCATGTGCTTTCCCATCATCGCCAAGGTCCCTCATCGCTAATCTCCACTTTCTACACTAACTACGGGCTCACCCAGGTCCCCAACCTATCAAATCTCTATAAAATACTGTCAACATCTGCAACGTATACATGCAGAGTACAGCTGCCGAGTACACTCTTCTTACAGTTATCATTGTTAAACCCAATTCTACCTCAAAGGACAGAAAGCGATTTCCTTCGTTATTTCCAAATTTGATTAGGCCGTCTTTCATAATATCTAATTTTGTTTTCCAGGATGCCACTCCTCTAGCATCATTCAGAGGCATGAACTCTGAATTCCACCTACGAACACAGGGAGGCCAGTAGTTTGATTTGATTTGGCCAGAAATAAATTGCTATTATATTCTTACAGCCACTGCGGATAAAATCCCTGGCTGCGGTACAAAGTAGAGCGACCTCTTCACACTCCACTGAGCAAGGTTATTGGCCCCCAGGCTTCCTGCTCTTCATATCACCAAGTGAGCGTGCTCTAGAGAGGGGTGTGAAGCAGAAAACAAAGGTCAACAGGTTCACGGAATACGTTTTAACACACAGGCCCAAAAGCAGTAGAGAAAAGAGCTGCAGTTAAAATCTCAAGACTAGTACAGCGAGGCAGAAATAGAAAACAGTGATTTAAATTAATGACTAGTTAGTGTTTTTAAGGACTAGCTAGTCATAAGGATTTTTTTCTTAAAAAATGTCTGGCAACACCAGCATCAATACACATCAAGCTGTGGTGTAAATGTGAGCGATTTGGGTTCTTCTAACCTTAAATATAATTTACCCAGTCTCTGGGTTACGCACAGTAGTTCATTGCAACCACTTTGTAAATTTTTCAGGTATAAAGGACTAATTTGTACATCAATGTCTTGACAACATAAAAACTGTCAAGCTGCAGGTGTTGATTTCTTCTATATGGTGGCCACAGATTACACCCGAGTGCTGAGTCACTGGTATGTTCTACTGGTTATAGAAAGACTGAAGCAAAAAGCATCATACAGGCACTGTGGATTGCTCCCTGAACATACTAAGATGTAGCACGGCCCTTAGTGATGCCTGAAAACCTGCGTCATCTTAGTCACTGCAGACACAACAGGAAGTAGGTTGACATCAAAATAAACTTCTTATACTCCTAGAGAATGCTGAGGCAGACTAGGTGTGTGTGTGTGCCTGTGTGTGTATGTGTGTGCATGTGTGTGCATGTGTGTGTGGTTCTGTGTGTGTGTGTGTGTGTGTGTGTGTGTGTGTGAGCCTCGTGTACAAACTTCATGGGTTACAAAATAATTACAAATGAATAAAATGCAGGCTCTTAAATGTTTGTCTAATGGCTTAAAATATTTCCTTGGAGCAGTCATCCACCAAGATTTCACAAAGTGAAGTCTCGTGGATATCTTGTTTTAATAGCTGGTCTTGAAGCTAGGTGCATCTATAGTGTTTTTACTCAAGACAAGTGTCTTACTGTTCCTTGGACATCACCACACAACAGTGCCAGGACTGGCTGTCTACAGACTTATGGAGGTATAGAGTGAGAAACTATGATAGATGTAAATGAACTTGTCATTTCCCTACCCTGCATAAATGTCCTTCCTTTCCCCATCCGTCCAGATCAGAATAGAAACAAGTCATGTTAAGGATAAAGAGCACCAGGACTGAATGGGTTTCATTTCAGAAATGCAAAGATATACATTTTATAAAAATTTACAAAGTGGTTGCAATATACACAATGAAATCCACATAATGTATTATACTCATGTGCTCAAGAACAAAAACTTTACGGCCATATCAGTGGATTCAGAAGAATTTGACAAAGAACAACCTCCCATTGTTGTTAAAGCTCTGAAAACCCTAGAATAAAAGGAGGATATCTCAACCTAGAGGGGTCATCGACATTAAGCCAGTAGCCAACATTCCATCAGATGGGGGAAGCCAAGAATGAGAACGGGCTTCCATGTTCATTCAGTACAGTTCTGGGAGACTTGGCTAGACCAGAAAGACAGCAAGGAAAATGAAAGGGATCCTTGCAGAAGAAAGCAGTCAAATTGCCAAACTATCTCCGTTTACAGATGATTTCATCCTATCCTTAAAAGTCACTAAAAACTCACCACAAAACAGTTAGACCTGACCCACCTTTTCATCAAAGTAGCAGAAAATACAATCAACGTGCAGAAAAATTTCAAATACCTGTAAAACATGCTGAAAGGAAAATCAGAAAAACAATCACATTCAAAATTTCTTTAGAATTCTTATGAATAAACCAAACTAAGGGAGGCAAGTAAAATTTCAAAACAATCAGAAAGGTATGCTGGACTTGGTGGCATAATCCCATTATTTTAATACTAGGGCTTAGATAATGATCAAGAGGCTCAGGATTAGCCCAGATATGTGAGCCACAGGAAATATGTTTCATAAACAAAAAAAAAAAACAATGCCCCCCAAACCAAAACCTAACCAAAAGGCATATATCTCTACCTAGAAGAGAGGTGTTGAAGAAATGAATGAAGACATTAGAAGATGGAAAGATCCTTCATGCCCTTGGGTTGGCAGAATTAATATTATGAAAATGGCTATAGTATAAAACTATACAGATTCAACACAGTCCCTACCAACTTCCAATGCCATGCTTCACAAAACAGAAAAAACAAACCTAAAATTCATAAGGAATCAAAAGAGACCTTAGACAGACAAAGCAATCCTGATTAAGAAGAACCATATTAATTGATTCATAAGACCTGACTTCAAGTTACACAATAGAGTCACAGCAACAAACATTTGTATGATAGCGGTATAAACCAGATGCACAGATAAATGCAGTATATAATATAGAACCCACACAATGCCAGCTACTTCATTTTTGACCAAGATACTAAACATACACATTGGAGAAAACAAAAAACCCAGCATCTTCAACAAATCATGCTGGCAAATCTAGATAGTCACATGGAACGGATGGAACTAAATGCCTATGTGTCACCTGTTTAAAATCAATGTAAAAAAGACCAAATACCTCAATGTAGGATTTGAACCTCTAGAACTGTTCCAGGAAAGTATAGAGAAAGACGTCAAAATACTGACAAGTAAAGGACTTTCTAAAAGACAGCAACTCAGAAAAATACCAACAATTAGGAAACAGGATGGCATGAAATTCGATAGCTTCTGAAAAGCAAAAGAAATAATTAACTAAAGAAACAACCAATATAATGGGAGAAAAAGATTGTTATTTATATCTGACAAAGAAGATTAATATCTAGGATATCTAAACAACAACACCCCAAAAACCCCAAAAAATCCACTAAAGTAAAGAAAACACCACCAGAAATTCAAAAAGCACAATCAACAAATGAACTAATGAAATGAATTTAAAAACCTTTAAAATAAAGTTAACACATCCAATAAATGTATGATCACATTCTCATCATCCTCAGTTATCAGGGAAATGCAAAAAAAAAAAAAAAACCAAAAAACAAAAACAAAAACAAAACAAAACAACCCAAGAAGCAAAAACCTCAGAGGTTCCATCTCATCCAAGTCAGAATTGCAGTGATCAAGAAATACAAATTCTGGCCAAGATGAGATAACAGTGCCATATCTACCCTGATGCTGGGACTGTAAACTGGCTAAGCCACTGTGGAAATCAGTATCTAGGTTCCTCAAACAACTAAAATTAGAACTAGCATATGGCCGATCTTTATCACTCCTGCATTCTTTAAGGGCTTTGAGTCAGCATTCCAGAGGGATGCTTACACACGTTTACCAGAGCACTGTTCACAGCAATCAAATTATGAACTCAGCCTAGGTGTCCACTGACAGGTCAGTGGTTAAAAAAAATATGTGTGTTTAGACAAAAAGGAGAACAAAATTCTAAGGTTTGCTAAAAAATAGATATGATATAGTATCATCATATTAAAGTAAACTAATCTAAACTCATATGATAATGCTTTCTTTCATATGTGGATCCTAGGTTGTATACAGATATATAAACATACATATATACATAAGACATAAAAGAAGGAGGGATAATAGGGGAGGAGAGAGAATAGGAATAGTGGGGGAGAAGGCGGGGACATGGTAAATGATTTGGTTACAGTCCATGATACACTTAAGGAAAACTATTTTCATAAAACTCATCATATTGTATAATTAATATATACCAACAGATTAAAAAAAACTTAGAAATAAAAAGAGCAGTGTAGTAAGAGGTGTAGACCTCTAGTCAGTGGAGGAGAGCCCTAGCTTGGGCAATCTGCGGGCATAGAGTGAAGCCAGTCAGAACTCTGAGTAGACAGGAACATCTACTGGCAAAGAGGGTATGACACTGGTGCATTCTGAACTACAGTTTAATACCTGCCCTAGGTTCCTACATGAAAATAATGACAAGGAATATGTAATGCCTTATGGTAGCTATAGGGGAAGACGCTGCACAAGTTTCTTATATTTTCTCATATATTTGTTGGTATGCTCCAGGTAACATAAGATTTCCCTCAAAACACTTAAAAAAAACTGCACCAGAATTTCCAGAACACCCAATCAGGACCTCTCGTCTTTTCCTGTCCATTGCAGATGATCACATCGGGGGTCTTCAGTACCTCTTCCTTGTTTGTGGACACCCAGTGGGAGGTGTCTGTCTGTCTTTCTTCCTGCAGCCTGTCTCTTTTCTATCCAACATTCTGCATTCCACCTTCCTTAGTGATTTTCCTACAGCACAAGGTTGTCAGACTAAGTGAAAATAATCCTCACAGGGCTCCTCATTTGCTGAGAAAGAAATTTCAAACAGCTAAGCATGGAGATCAACTCCCTGTTCCCTGTGTGGCCCCTCTTTTTCCAGCTTGCACGTTCATTTCTCTTCATTGGTCACTTGATGCTGTAGTCAGACAGCCCTGTTTAAGAAACAGGTCCCCCTCTCAGCAGGTAATTTTCCCACAGGGAATGTTCTGTTCCCACAGGAAGTCTCTATGCACCTAGTGCTCAACATCCTCATACCTGTTGAGTAGCCTTCTTGTGTGTGCACGTGTGCACATGCATGTGGGTATGTAGGTCATAAGTCAATCTCAGAGCTGTCTACTTTGTTTTGGTGGGGGGGGGGCAGAGCTGTTTTGTGACTCTTGGGATCTAACTCAAGTCCTCCTGCTAAGGGAACAAGTACCTCTCTGACTATACCTTCACTCCAGTCCCACTTGGTGCTTTCTTGAATGCTAAACAATTTCTTTTTATCACTTTCCCCAGCCAGAATTAAATCTAGCTTCTCCTGTACTCCTGTGATAATTTGTTCCTTCCCTTATTTTTATATTCTTCTTGCTTTTACTATGCCTGCCCATGACTGATACCTATTAATGAAAGTAAAACTTGGTGTTTATTTGCCCATTGAGCAGTGCAGGTTTCTTTCTGTAAGTGGCATCAAGATGTGAAGCAGTAGCAATATGGCTTCTGAAACAGGCCCTGCATTATGATAACACTGGGTAACATGCCAATGTGAACAGGAGAAATTTCACAAGGCTCACCCTCTAGATGAAAAGCTAAAGGCTATTAAAAATGCTGAGGGGGGAAACTATTTCCCCACAGAGTTGAGCACTCTATGCTCATCCAATACCAAGTAGTTGTCCCTAAAAAATATAAACAAACAACACTAAACAGATTCAGTAGGTTGTATTTATAAATTTATTTTCATATGAAGGAATAAGGATGCCATGAATTCCATAAGGAGTGGGGAATGAATGGGAGGGCTTGGAAGGAGAAAAGGGGGTGATGTAATTATATTTTATAGTTAATATAAAAGAAACAAAGAACATGATGCCATCTATAAGGTTTAGCAATAGTTGTACAGAGGAGGGAAAGGAAGAGAAAATGTCAGTTTCCTCCAGAATAAAATCATCCTTATACACAGGTATATAAAACACTAATTGAACTTAGCAAGCATGTATATACATATATAAAACAATAGAAATTAAAGTAAAGGAGGCCAAAAATTTGAAAGAGAGTCAGGAGTAGAGTGGGGAGAGGAAGAGGTAGAAGAGATGTAAGTACAATGCTCTTATATGAAATCCACAAAATGAAATAATTTATATTTAAAAACACAAATGTGGCTCTGATCCTGCTATCTCATGGAACTCAGTGACTTTCCCATGACTGTGAGAAGACACCATGACCAAAGCAACTTATAGAAGAAAGAACTTATTTGGGGCTTATAGTTTTGGAGGGTTTAAATTCATCATGACAGAAAGCATGGCAGTGGGCAGGTAGGTATGGCATTGGAGCAGTAGCTGAAGGCTTACTTCTTGATCCACAACATGAGGCAGAGTGAACTTAACAAGAATGGCTTGGACTTCTGAGACCTAAAAGTGCACTTCCCAGTGACACACCTCCTCCAACAAGGTCTTGTCTCCTTCTCAAATATTTCTACCAACTGGGGACCAAGTATTCAAATACATGAGCTCCTTGGGACCTGTGAGGAGCCAGGCCAACCCAAGACTTTTTCAGAGGATCCGATGAAAGGACAAAGAGAACTTTAGTTCTGTGTCCAGGAACAGACTTGACAAGGCTGGTCTGATGCTGGATCCAGTAGCTCAGAGGAGTCAAGGTTGTGGGCTTTGGGGACCTGACTGGTTCCCTGGGCTGTGATTACTAGTTCTTAGTGAGTTATGCCTGAGGTATCCTGTGTTATCTTTGCCAACATTGTTTAGCTCTCTACCGACCTTGGCCATTTTCCCTCTTGCAAATAGTATAGAGACTATTGTATTTCTTTATAAACTTGCTTAGCAGAAGTCAAAAAATAAAAAATAAAAATAAAAAAATAAAAATAAAAATGTATTTGTGCCTCTTACAATGTTGTGTTCCTCACACACAATTAATGCTCAAAATTTTAATTTGACTACCTGATGGGATCAGCTCTCTAAACAAGTCTCCGATGGCTTTTTTTTTTTTTTTTTTTTGTGGTGATAAAATAATAGAGCGAATGTGGTGCACTCCTGAGATCAGGACACACAGCAGGATGGACGAAGCACTTTGAAAGGTCAATCACTGCTGCCCGGATGGTTTCCCCAACCGAACTTCCAGCAGGAACTCTTTATTATGGAACAACTGATTCCAGCTGTTCTGTGTTCTCCTGTAACTTATTATTCCCAATGTGCAACTAAACACAGCCCTAGAAAAATGCTATCAGGAGAAAAATGCCATGAAACCCCAATGCAAAAAGTCATGCTTCTAGTCTCTATACTGCTCCATAGTCAAAGAAAATATTAAGACTCGGAAGTTAGAAAAGATTAATTTTAGGAAGAGAAAATACTTTAAATAGAATCATTATAAAAAAGGTACTATAGTGCCTTTATTTCATCCTAAACTGCTGAAAAAAATTTTTCTGACTCATAGTGGCAGTCATTTCTTTTGCTTTTGTTCTTTCTTTATTATTTTATTTTATTTTATTTTATTTTATTTTATTTTATTTTATTTTATTTTATTTGGCAGAATCTTAGCAAAATGGGTGCGTTCTTAATTAGATTCTCCTCACTGTGTCCAGCTAAGTGTTAAGGAAGCACAGGCCATATTCCATTGTGTGTACACCTCCCTTTCACACTAAAACCTTCTAGCTCTGAACTGGGTTTTCACAGCTGAGTCTGCCACCCTCCCACACTAGTGCCCTGTTAAGTAGCTTCTTTCATCTTCTGATCATTCCCTCTTCATTCTTTGTTTGTCTTATTCGTCATCAAGCAAACGATTGTACTTCTGGCCCCAGGTTTTCTGGTCTCACCCTTTTCTTCAGTCTTTTCAGCATAACCATGATCTTCCTTTTAGCTCTGTTTTCCACAGTGCAGTAAAGCCAACTTTTATCGTCTCCTCTGCTTTGAACAGTCTTTCGTATTAAAGACCTGCTGGATATTAGAACACAGAACTTTCTGCCTCCATTTTGTTGAGCTGCAAAGGCTGACCTATAACTAGCTCCTGACTCCCTTCATATCCTACAGTAGAATGCTAACTCATGTATTTGAGGCTCACAAAGAGGAAAGCTCTAGATGGCTCTGGTGCCATTAACTGGGTCTCCAACAGCTCTGATCGGCCCTAGAGAAGGACTATTTGCAGTGCTGAGGAGCTGTGACATTTCTTCCCTGGGAAGAGAAGCCTGATTCTTCTTTCTCAAGTGACATGGCCTCATAAATCTCTAATTGACCCATTGAAGGCACTGCTACATGTCTGTCAGAGGGAAGGCTGCAGAAAATATGTGTACTCACACTAGCAGGAAAAAGGCTCCTGGCAGTCTGTCTATCTGTCTACCTCCTGGATCTTTTGCTTAGTCTGATGAATCCAGATGCTGTGCTGGGATTTGCTATATGAAGAGAAACACATGACAAAAAATAGATGGTGCCTGTTCACAGCAGATACCCCAAACTAAAATCTTGTCTGACCACCAGAAGAGCGCAGAATATGTTCATTTTCTAGCAGATCTTCAAAATGAGTCAGCAGCCCCAGCTAACACCAACCTACAGTCTTCTGAAAAATGTAGAGGAAGAGGTTCCAGTTCAACCACCTATTCTACTGAATTGCAAAACAGACAGAGAGACAGACAGTCAGTCAGTCAGACAGACAGACAGAGAGACAATCTTGCTCTTAGGCCAAAAATGTTTTGGGAAGGGGGCATTTCTTGTAGTCATAGGTGACAAGTGTACCTGGGACCTAACTAGATTATGTGAATGGCCCAAGGATGTCTTAAAGGGGATCTTATTAATGATGAATGGTGGTAACAACTCTCATTGAGAGGGACACAATTGGATGGATAAGGTCTTGCCGGAGTCTCACCTGGGTAGCCAGCGAGGAGAGATACTGCCTGAATCAAAGGATATAGAATCAGTCTAGGAAATAGAGGTGAATTAGAACTTCTGAAAAACAGTAGAAAAACAGTACATGTGCCCCATATGTACTTTACAGTCTGTAAAGTCTACCTCGTGAGTCCAGGAGTCAATGAGGCTAAATTATAACTCCACCAGCCCTTTAAGTCTTTGGCCATTGGCCTGAAACTTGGACAGAGTAGCCCAGGCATCAGAGAGAATGGGGAGGAGAAAATATAGGCTCATCATATTCTTTTCTATTGTGTTTCTATTAGGTCTAGATCTCGTGATGGGAAATGTCCCTTCTGAATAGGTTTATAATTCTCATACTTGAGCAAATGTCCCTAGGAGTGTTGAATGATTTTCTTCATGGGAGTGGACATAGGCTGCCTTATTATCTTGAATTGACTAGAGAAAGCATAGATTTTGTTAGGACATGTTGCCCTGGGGAGGTGCCGCCAAAGGCTGAATGTGAGTTTGAAGTAGGAGTCTCAACCTGGGCTGCTGACATTTGGGTGCATCATTTCTGGTGCATAAATGAGACAGAGTATGCATTAGGGATGGCTGGTGACATTCTGGGGTTTTGTCATTAGCTACTACTACTAACCCCAACTGATACAAAATGAAATAACTCTAGATATTGCCAACTGTTATTGAGGGGAGCAGAGTATTGTCTTTAATGGAAAAAAAATTACTGCTTAAAAGAAACATAGTAAAACCGACCTGTCATTTCTCGATGTGCTGAGATGTTACTGAGTCTTACTAGTTTAATAAACTGAGATAAAAATCAAATGGAGACAATGGAGGCACAGCTCTGTGGCTCTTTGACTGAAGGAAACTTTGGGGAAGTAAAATCCCACATTCTAAAAAAAACAAAACAGAAACACCCACTCGTTTCAGAGATAATTATGCACAAGTAGAAAAAAATATTTTTACAAATGGTAAACTATGGTGCCCGTCTATGGTCAATTGGGTGGAAATCATAGGTTGATTGACTTTGTTGCAATTTCTTGGTTATGACTTTGAATCAACTTAGATAATAGAAAAAGGAGTTTAGAAAACCTGAAGGAAATTATGGTTCTTAAAATAGCACTGAGTTTTCACAGCACTTTTTGCTTTTCTTTCTTGGCCACGCACACTCCTACAATGACACCGGCTTTGTCTTAAGAAGACTTTGGAAGAATTAAAAACTGAAAGTCATGGCACCCACATGAGCATAACAGCATCCAGGACTTGGTGCATGCTTCCTAGCTTGTTCCTATGGCTTATTCAGATGTGCACATTTCATATTTTTCTAATAATAAATTAGTTTACGTTACTTGTAGAATATTCTAGAAAGAGTAGAAAATGCTGAAAGTCGGTAATACCACACATTCTTCCCTGTGAGAAATGAGAACCAAGTCTTTCTCACGTGATATGGGCTTGAAGTTATGTTCGTTCTTAGCACAAAAGGAAGGGTTTGAAGGTCCCTAAGGACACATATCATAAAAACCTTTGTCCTACCTGTACATAGGCATATATTTCTTATGAGTTAGAGCCACATCCTAAGAAATTCCACTATACAAAGTACTGAAAACTTGGTAGTTGCTCCCCCCAAAAGGCCTGCATTGATTTCTTTAATCAACATATTGATTGTATTGCTTAGAAATGCACAGATAAGATGTGGCTAAACTCTTTGCTGTTATATGTCTCATTTCAACCATTGAGGTGATTTTGCTCCTAGATGTTTGGCAGGGTCAGGAGCCATTTTGGGTTGTCACATCTGGGTGAAGAGATGACCATGGTATTTAGTGCATAGATATGGGGGGGGGTGTCAAATCGTGCTCAGATGTGTAGCCCAGTCCCATAGATACAGAAGAGAATCATAGGGACCCCGGTCAACACTGTGAACAGTTCATTGTGTGGTCATCACTATCTTTTCCTAGTTTACTTCTTCCCCATTCAAGTCATAATGACACGGATTATCATCACTTTTCATAAATCTTACTAACATGTTACCATTTTTCCACATCATTATTCTTCAAAATGTGGCACTTAACATAGTGGGAGCTTCTATCACATGATTTAACTGCTCCTCACTTATGATGGTCAGCTTTACTTCCTCAGCATCACAAGTAACACCGAAATGGACACTCCTGTTTTTATTTCTCTAAGAGTTATCTTTTGGTGGCTTCCTAGAACTATAATTATTGATTCAAATAAGATGAGTGACTTCTCTTCTTTTTTTTTTGAGTATGTTGTTACTAAGTTTAATTCAACCATTATACCCATGCCTCATAAAAAAATAACAAAATGTTTCTATCAAAATTACATTATGATGTAAGGACAGATTTCTTGCTCTGAAATAGCGATAGAAAAAGGTTGGCACCAAATACACTTAAAGTTTTAAGGCTTAATGTAGGTGACAATTGTGTAACACTTCTCTTCTTGCTCCATAACTTTCTCCATGAAGTCAGGCAGCGTGCTCAAGGACCCCCAGGGCTACTCTCCCATGTATCTTGCTGAGTTGAAGGCTGAGATGCTGACATCAGCATTGCATTGTATAGCCTGTATGTGATCTAGAGTTTTTGATCTGCAGTCTCCTAGCTGACAGAAGTGAAGCACCCAATTCAGGTACTATGTCCATCTTGTCCCAATAAACACATCATGGCCACTTAGTCTACAAAGTGATTTCTTCAAGGCACATGGCTAGGAAGATAGAGCAAGTGTGAGGCTTGCCAAATTTCTCTGTTCTGTGAGATGAACCACCTTACGTCACTGTCACTAAAATGACCACAGTGCCATCATGTGATGCAAACACATGTGTATGCATACTCACTTTAGGTAGTTAGGAGCTTGGGCCCCCAGTTTTACTACACAAACGTATTTCCTTGCCTGCCCCTTTCCAGCAGATGGTGCTGTTTTTCCAATGTTTAAACTTACACTGCAAATTAAAACTTTTGATTGATTGTGCAGGGCTGCTCAAGGGTCTTTAATGAAGTCTACTTTGCACTTTGCTAGTGTTGAAATTGCTCACAGGTCCCAAATCTAATCTGAAAACGAGACAGCATACCTCAAACATAAAACCAGTCTGCTCAAAATGGATGAAAACAATGTGTTTTAAAAGTACTGAGGGCAAACAAATGATGAATCACATCCCCACAGCAATGATGAATTAAATCTAACATATTTCCTGGTAACTTAACTTATTATCTAGCAACATAGGAGAAAATGTTCTTGGGACACTGTGAAACTCTTGAGATGGGAGTTGAACCAGGGCAGTTACAAAAGATATGGATTCATGGTACATGTTTCATATTGCTCTTGTGGCAAATGCCTACCCTGAGTGTTCCTAGGTCACAAATTAAATGGCTGGGTATTAGAAGTTACTCATTTCGCCAAATGATGCTGGTTGGATAGAAGAAAAGGTGTAAGGTCTCCTCTTGGCCAGCAGGGGCAGAGATAAATTCTTATTGTTAACATGGGTTACAAATCCTCTTTAACACAGCTGGGACTCAGAAGAACTCTTTTCTTCATTGAGGAAGTGGTTACAATGAAGAAAGTAGGGCAGTCTAACCTTCCTGAGAACAGTGTCAATCTGGGTGAGGATTCAGTTTCAATAAGGTACCTTGTCTTCTATTCATGACCAGGGAAGAAAAGGGACCTCTTAGAAAAGGAAAAAAACAAATCCAGACAAACAGAAAATGGACCACCCTTAAAATTCAGCCCATAGTCTGCATGTCCCAAACACAAGTCACCAATCCACAGAGAAAATCCATCCAAATTTCAGAAGAGCAAACGCAGTACACAGGCTACTGGCAGTTGGTTGCTAAGGAAATGAACTATAGCAATTTCTACTCCAACTTTATAATTTGACATATGAGTTGTTACATGTTAGTCAAAGAAATGAACATATATTACAAACTAAGTAAGTCCAAAGTGTGACAAAACAACATTCTAAATTATTTCTAAACATTTCTGGATTAAACCAACTATGGACCATTTTTATATGACCTGGTGATACTAAATATATGAGCCCTTTTGTCTCACATGCATACACATAATTGTGCATAGACTTTTTTTTTAAAAAAAACCACAAAAGGTAGAGTCTCCCCCATGGAAGTGCTGGGTATGTAAACAAAGGCAGGGCAAGAAGAGTTAGCATTTTCCTTGAGATCTGTTGATATTTCAAAAACAAGTCACAGTGTATGCATTCTAACTGCTGCTTCAAGGAAAAACAGAGGTCACTTATTTTTCTTAACCTATACGCTAGTTTTGGTCTTAACAAATCAAACAATTTGTGATTCAGCAGGCTTTGCCTTTAGATACCTAATTTACTCTCTCCACATATGCTCTATCTGATGGTTTATTTTGTTTTGTTTTGTTTTGCTCTTTGAAGTACATCACATCTGGTGACCAGTTTTACTCTTGGGGATGCTTAGGGTAGGCATTTTGAAACCAATTTTTTAAAGACATCAGTGACCTTATAGATTTGAGATCATAAATGTTCACTTTGCAAAATATATCTGTCAAGTCTTACAGTCAGGGAAAACCTATGCCAACAGTGGTTCCCTTGTCAGACAATAAATTCAGTCACAACATTTTCAGCTTAAAGGTGAAAATAAACCATCTCTAAGGGGACTCCATTGCCAGTAATGTGAAAGCTGGTATGAGAAATCTCCAGGACCGTCACAGTTGAAGGCTCAGTCAGATTTGTCAGGGTCTTATACCATAGTTTATTATCAGCAAACGGAAGTGCTTTCCCGTTTATCATCCCACTGTATCTGAGAATTCATTGCACTCCGTTCTCTTTTCAAGGGAAGCCAAGGAAGGCAGAGAAAAGTTATTTTATGTGTAAGCTCGAGAGAGTTCGTCTCCCTACATTTTTGTAGATAATCAAATTTACTTTCAAATGATCATACTCTGTACGAAAGAGATAAAAATACATCAAACCATGGATAAGATGCAGCCAGATGTTAGTTGACTGATGTGAGCAAATGCTAGTCATAGAGCTATCCAAGAAATGGAGAAGGAATTTAAATACCACAGGCAGATTTAAGGACATTCTTGCCTTCCAAGTCAACTTCATTAGTTAGAAAAGTAACTTAATTAGCTAGAAAACTAAGTTTTTTTGTGGAGAGAATGTAGAAAGTAAGCACACTGTACATTTCCTTGGACTTCCTATTTCCAGTAGGTGTTTTTTGTTTGTTTGTTTGTTTGTTTGTTTGGTGGTTGTTGTTGATGTTTTTAGAGGTCTCTGCTATTTACAAGGTCTTTTTGAATATCATTCTGTATTCTTGAAGTATGTCTGTTAGGTCTTGGCACTGTGTGTGGAAGTATGTCTGTTAGGTCTTGGCACTGTGTGGGGTGTCCCATTTCCTACGAAGGAAGAGTTGGCAAAGTCATAGCCACCTGTCCTGCCAGCGGTGTGATTTATGAGAAAAGTAAGTGGCAGGAATAATCAACTTGGGTCTCCTTTCCCTGTTTGACATTGCCATTTCTCAGTGGCTCAGGCTCTTTCCTGCCCACGTTCCACTTTGATGCAACTTTCTCGTGTTTCTCCAGTGAAGAGTTTCTAACCTCACTTACAGGTGATATATCTAATCTATCTATGTATCTATGTATGTATGTATGTGTGTATGTATGTATGTATGTATGTATGTATGTATGTATCTATCTATCTATCTATATATATATCTATCATAATTAGGAGTATTCTTGACACATTTCTTATTTCTAAATCAGTGCATGTCCTGCTTGGGAGCAGAGGCTAGTTTGGAGATGGATTCTTTCTGAATTGTGGTAAATTCTGAGTACTTGCCCCATGTTTCAGGCTATGTGGAAATTTAGGTAGTAAGAGAAAGGGAACAAATATGAGCCTGGACTTGGGATGGAATGCTGTCTCTGGGTATCTAACTAAGTATGGGACATTGATAGGACTTTCACTCCTTTCCCAAGTCACATGGACAATATCATTAGGACACATGGAAACTGGAGCTCTGTGACATTAACAATGCTGCTTGGCTTGCATGTCCTCTCTGTTTATTTCACTGTGACTGGAGGCTGAGCATTTTGATTGCGTTCTGAGAAAACCCTATGACAAACATGAACCATGGATGGTAGGTTATTTTCCTGCTAGTGAAATGAGACAATTCAAGCCAGATTATAACATATTAAAGGCAGGTTTATTGAGAAGCTGCTCTTTAAGGGGAGAGTTCATTGGCCCCAAGAACATATGTCAGGGAAGTCACCATGGGGAAATGGAAAAGGAGTGGAAAGAGAGAGAAAGGGTACAAGCTCAGAGAGAGAAAAGAAAAAGAAGGGAGAAAGGGAGAGAACAAAATGTCTGGATTATATAGAGAAGAGTCTTGAGAGAAAGGCAGGCCAGCTCCTGGGCTGGAAAACTTAGGCTTTGGGGGTCAGGTTATACCATTGAGGGATGCTGGAGAGAATCTGGAGGCCAGGTCTGCTTTGATATGTAAAATATGAATTTCAGATGTAAAATATGCATTTCAGTTCCTTGTCCCAGAGTCTGAAACCAAACAATGGGTAGGTAGCATGGTAAAAATCAGGAGGTATGAAGAAACATGTTCTTGGGGAGATGTGGGAAAGAGAGCAGGTTTGTACACAGGAGGAGTGGCGGGCAGTCTAGCAACCTCCTGAGAGGCTGTTCACTGCTCTGTGCTCTTCATGTCTAAGAACCTGCCCTGATCCTCAGCCACCTCCTGTGGAGACAACTTTGAATGTGTTTCTGTTGCTTGTATCCAGCCCGTCTCTAAGAAAAGTCTTGGCTTCTGTTCTGACTCAGAATGACATTTGATGTGTGATGAGCAGTGTTATAATTTCCAGTCGGCCAGCCAACCATGGCTTTCTCCACGGTCCAGGAAAGGGCTCAGTACACAGGATAAAGTAGAGTCCACATTCTCATGTTCTTTCAAGCCACCCTAATGAATGCTGGAAAGGATCTCTCAGTTTACCTAGTGGGCTGATTTCCAATATTCTCACAGCATTGCTTTCCCCACAACCATTATCTAGAGGTGATGCAATCTGAGCATCCTGGTAGAAGCCAGAAAGTCTGGCTAGACCCATGTCCTATGTATGTATAGCTTTATCCTGTATGAATATACTCAGAATAAGGCATAATTTATAACTTAATTAAGATATTAACTATAAAAAGTAGGCTATGATCACATATTCTAATAATCAAAGTTAGTTAAAGCTTAGAAATACTTATTTCTGGAATTTCTTATTTAATCTCTTCAGATTACAGTTACCAGCAGGTAACTGACCTACAGAAAGCAAAGTCACAGGTATGTGAACTACTGCATGACTCTTTCACACAGCTTTTTGGGTTTTTGGAGCTGAAATCACTCAATAAACTCAGTGGTGGAATGCTTTCTAGTATCTGTGAGGTCCTAGGTTTAACCCCATAGACACACATGCACATACCACACTCACAACAGAAACAAACATGTGCATTTTTATCTATTTTATCTTCTTTCTTTCATTCATTTGTTCATTCATTCTCATTTACTGCAGTGCTAGGAGTCAAATCCAGGACACTGTGTGTTAGGCAAGTACTGCCATGAATTCATATCCCTATTGCTACTTTATACATCTAAATCTTAGCATTAACATCACAGTGTTTTGATATTAAAGCTTACAAATAATTAAATCTATCCTTTCTGTTTAGGTAAGAGATGAGTACCACACAGCTTCATTGATGTTCTGTTAAGGAGGTGTTACGATGTAAAGTGTTGGGTTCTTAAATAGTAGTTGATGTTCTAGAACCCGCTGGTGTGGCTCTGTGTGCTTGTAACTCTAAGTGATCTATATGCAATATCTTCAATTTCAAGATGTAGCCTCACACACTCTTCCAGTGAAGGCAAGGGCAGTTTCTAAAAATCTACTCAAAACAAGCAAAGCCTTGTCAGGCTCTTTTGTTGAGATGTGGACTTGAAAAAAGAAGAAAAGCAGGGTAAAAGAGAGTAGTAGTTGAGGGAAAGTATAATCAGTGCACTCCTGTTCGCTAAATGTACTTATTCAAGGGTGGAAATGCAGGTGTGTTCAAATGCAGAGGGTCTCACACTGATTTCACACAAACCAGGTATTGCTTAGAAGAACAAAATATTGTCTTTTTCAAAGTGATTTTTTTTTTAAATGGTGGGGCTTTCACTCTTACCTCTGTGAGTAACTTAAGAGTCACAATAGTCAATGACACTTTAGACAGTTTTCAAACTTTTTAGATTCTCATGGTCCATAGGTTTCTGGCACTATGGGATAGTCCCTATAATAAGTGCATTTACAACCTGAAACTTTAGGTATAAATTGAAATATATGGTCTGCATTTAGAAGAAAACACCAAAGTAAATGTGAAAGCCTTCCTTTTTTCTAAGTGCATGTTAGTAACAATAATCAAAATGTGCATAGGGAAAGCATATTAACAGCCAATGTACTCAAAATGCTTTTCAAGAAAAATATCTCCACAATTAAAACTTTTGAATCACTTCGGAAATGTGAGCTCTGGGTGGCTAAAATGTCGGGGCTTGGGGTGGGGAAGAGTAATAGAGTTAAGTTTGAAGAAAACATTGCACATGAAAAGTAAAGGGATCGATCACTGTCTCCAACTTGTGTTCCCTGCACCATTATTCTTTTGAAGCAAGAAGAATAATGGGAAAAAATTGAAAACATGAGCTTCCTAGAGAAATGGTCTTCACTCTAAATGACAGCTTTTTAAATATTTCACCCATAATGTTTGTACTGGTAGAAAATTTTAAGGTCAAAGTTTCATAATCAGTCTTAAAGTCTGCCTACCAGAGATGTGTATTCCAGGAGTAATAAGCCTAGGGCCAAAGCTCTCTTTTTAAGCTCAGTCCCAGCGAATCATGTAACCATACAAGTGAATTCTTTGATTTATTTAATTCTTTGTCTAAATACTAACCACACCTGATCCTCTTTAGCTTCTATGATCAGATAAGATGGGTGCATCAGTATGGTATGACCATAGATTTCTCTTACTTTATTAACATGCACATGCCAATGGTATTTTCCTTGGTTGCCCTAAACTACATGTTTAGGGTGCTTTGTGAGTGTCCCATCTTTTTTCGGTTGTATCAGAGAGTATCAATATGTGCTGAGCCTCAGGCAGACTCAAGAATGGCAAGAAAATGAAAGCTATTAAGTCTCCTTGAACACTTATAATGGTATGGAAGGAGAGTGGGAGAGTTTGTCAGAAAAAAAAATACCATCTGGTGATTTTTAAATTAGGTCTAGATGAAACAGATGAACTCAAGGTTGCAACCACTGGTTGCTTTAACTCCCTTCCCATCTTATCATTTCATGAGGACTAATCCTCTTTCAGAAACCAGTCTTTTTTGGACCAATTGCGACGGTTGTAAAGTGATAGGGAATGAGAAAGAGCTTGTATAAGCATGTTATAATTCCTTCTAGCCTGCCTGCTTCTGTTGGCCCTTCTGAAGATGTTATTGAGTATCTCTGTCTCTGTGCCCCACGCCCTGTAGTAGTCATTAAAAATACCTCATATTTCCTGATTGTGTTGAGCTTACAGACTCTCAGTGTGTTGTAGTAATTATTAAAATAAATTGGCTTATCTCTTTATCGGCCCCTGCGGTCTCAATCCACGGATGCTGCTCTAGTTTGGAACTGAACGCACGGACTCTATCACTCGGTCAAAGCTGCCCTCTCCTGGGAATTCTTTTTCCAGGGGGTTCACTTCACCCGTCCTGCTGTTTCTGTCCTGGGGTGTTTCTTTACCCCACTGCCCAGCACAAACATTACTCCAAAGCCCAGTAACTTTTAAAACAGGTTTATATATTAGATTCTCAATTCACAAACCCTCTACACAATAAGATTACATCCAATAGACAAAGATACAAACTGCCCTTCTACAAGAGATAAAAGACCTATAAAATCTTTTTAAAATATTTAAATCTACCTATCACCAATTATGGCCAACAGGATCCAGGCCTGCTTTCTCCAGCTCTGTCTTAATCTCTCTTTTTAATTTCTGTTCTTCTCCTTTTTTTAACCTTTTCTCCGACTACCTCTCCACTGTAAATCTACATTATAGGTTTATATATTCAATTCTCAATCCAGAAACCCTCTATGCCGTAAGATTACATCAAATGGACAAAGATACAAACTGCCCTTCTATATGAGATAAAAGGTCTATAGAACCCTTTAAAATATTTCTATTTACCTACTGCCAATTACAGCCACCAGGATCTAAGTCTGCCTTTTCCAGCTCCATGGTGATCTTCCTAAAATCTCCTCTTTCATTTTCCTAGCCTTTTCCCCACCTACCTCTCCGCTGTCCAATCATATAGCAACTTAACATAAATCTACAATCGTGTAGACAGATAGATAACATATTAATACCTTTGAATGTGTAATAAAAAGTCTAGGTAAAATGTTCTAAGTAAAGGAAAGAAGGTTGCAGAAAGTTCACACAAGGTCTGTGAACTAGACTGATGCAAGATTTTAAAAGGCAGATGTGAAGAGAAAAAAATCAAAAAATCAATAGGTCAGTCATAAAGATCAGTACAAAGGTCTTATAGAAGAAAGTAACATGATCCTCAAAGAAGCCAAGTTGATCTAATTAAGACAGAGCCAGGAGTGCAGGACCTTATGATTGCTTATCTTCTTTGACTTAACTACATAAGTGCCTCTGCAAGTGTTGTATACCAGAAGATGGTTGTACCACACTGAGGCCATAGAGAGTAGTAATAATATTATATATTATTATATATATTGTTATATATAGTATTATATATAATCCCATGGGAAAGATAAGAAGACCATTTAACAGAGTATACTCTGGGAAGCCCTAAGTATCAAAGTAGTTCAAAGAGATAACAGAAAAAATATGAAGAAGTCGATGGATTTTAGGTATATTTCAGAGGTCAGATAAAGATGTGCTTATCTTGATATGTGAGGTACAAAGGGGAAAGTGGTTTAGTAAAGAACTGATTCATCTACAACCATCAGGGTGAGAATGGCTGCAGGCAGTGAGACAAAGCTAGAAGAGACAGATTTGCTGCATTATTCTATGCTAACATTTGCCAATCTTTTGAGGTGTTAGGTGGACATATTTACTAGACATGAAAACACACAAGAGATGAATTTGTAATATATTTACTAGGCTGCTGGATGTAGGGCATACACACACATAAGAGATGAATTTGATGATCATTGGTTTACACTAACTGGATTGTTAGTGTCAGTGAGTGTAGCTACAGCCAGAGTGAAGAGTAAGCACAGAGGACCTGTGACTAGTTGGGGACTTTTTTTTTTATTTTCATAGTTAGAGTTATTTAATAAAGTTTAAACACACATACAATGACTATAAATTCAGCTTAAAAACACAGGCTACTGATTTTTAATAATGTTCTTGTCCTTATAGCATTGTGATTTCTTTTTTTTTAACAACTTTCTTTTACAAAACAAAAATAAATGTACAGATTTTAAGCATTTTTTGAATAAAATTATATAATATATTTTTGTCAGTACTTTTTTCAGATTTTAAAATAATTTTTACATAAAACTGTACGAATATATTTGTTAGTCAGTACTTGATTTTTTAAAGGTTTGATAGTATGCATTAAAAACTTAATAGTTACAATGAGCATAAAGTACATGTAAAACAAAATGTAACATGGAAATAGTCAAAGTTTTCTTGTTGTGTGAAGATTTTTTTTTTTTGTTTTGTTTTGTTTTCTTTATTTCTTGGACTTCATACAGTCTGTGAGTTGTTTCTGGGGCAGTCCGAGCCTCTGGGGTTAGCATCCCATTATCAGTGACTGCATATTATGTCTGTTCTTTTGTGACTGGGTTATCTCACTCAGAATGATATTCTCTAGATGCAGCCATTTTCTTAAGAATTTGGTCAAGTCATTGTTTCTGGTGGCTGAGTAGTATTCCATTGTGTAAATGTACCACAATTTTTGTATCCATTCATCTTCTGAAAGACATCTGGGTTCTTTCCAGCTTCTAGCTATTATAAATAGAGCTGCTATGAACATTGTGGTGCATATATCTTTGTTGTGTACTAAGGTGTCTCTGGGGTATATGCCCAGAAGTGGAATAGCTGGGTCTTCAGGTAGTATTATGTCCAATTTTCTGAGGTATCGCCAGACTGATTTCCAGAGTGGTTGTATTAGTTTGCAACCCCACCAACAGTGGAGAAGGGTTCCTCTTTCTCCACAACCTCGCCAGCATCTGTTGTCATCTGAGTTTTAGATCTTGGCTAATCTGACTGGTGTGAGGTGGAATCTCAGGGTTGTTTTGATTTGCATTTCCCTGATGGCTAAGGATGTTGAGCACTTCCTCAGATATTTCTCAGCCATTTGATATTCCTCAACTGAGAACGTTTAGTTTAGCTCTGTACCCCATTTTTTAATAGGGTTATTTGATTCTCTGGTATCTAGCTTTTTGAGTTCTTTGTATACCTTAGATATTAGGCCTCTATCTGATGTGGAGTTGGTAAAAATCTTTTTCCATTCTGTTGGCTGCCGTTTTGTTTTCTTGACAATGTCCTTAACCTTACAGAAACTTTGCAATCTCATTAAGTCCCATTTGTTAATCTTTGACCTTAGAGCTTGAGTTATTGGTGCTTTGTTCAGAAAATTTTCTCCTGTGCCTATATGTTCTAAAGTTTTCCCTACTTTCTCATCTAATAGTTTCAGTGTATCTGGTTTAATGTGGAGATCTTTGATCCACTTACACTTGAGCTTTGTACAAGGAGATAAGAAAGGGTCTATTTTCATTCTTTTGCATGTTGAGTGCCAGTTGGACCAGCACCATTTGTTGAATAGGCTGTCCTTTTTCCATTGAATGTTTACAGCTCCTTTGTCAAAAATCAGGTGACCATATATGTGAGGGCTCATTTCTGGATCTTCTATTCTATTCCATTGATCCACATGCCTATTTCTGTTCCAGTACCATGCAGTTTTCAGCACAATTGCCTTGTAATATAGCTTGAGGTCAGGGATAGTGATTCCCGCAGATGTTTTCTTGTTGTTGAGGATGGATTTAGCTATTCTAGGTCTTTTGTTGTTCCATATGAAATTGCACATTGATCTTTCCAATTCCATGAAGAACTGTGTTGGAATTTTGATGGGGATTGCATTGAATCTGTAGATTGCTTTTGGTAGGATGGCCATTTTTAAAATGTTGATCTTTCCAATCCATGAGCATGGGAGATCTTTCCATTTTCTGAGATCCTCCTCAATTTCCTTCTGTAGAGGTTTGAAGTTCTTGTCGTACAGGTCCTTCACTTGCTTAGTTAGAGTCACACCAAGGTATTTCATAGTTTTTGTGACAATTGTGAAGGGTATGTTTTCCCTAATTTCTTTCTCCACATGTTCTCTGAGCACTGAGGAAAGAAATTTGATGGAGATATACCATTTAGGACTGAGTGTTCCAAGGTCTCTCACTCTTTGCATACTGTGTGGCTCATACTTTATGGGTAAGGATTTCTGACTTTGTTCCCATCTCCCTCAAGAGGAAGCGTCTCTGATGGGGTCTAAGCCAGACCATTATCTATGAGTACAGCAGAGTGCCATTAGAGGTAATTTTATGGCTATAAGAATTGTAGCATTTGGGTTTCACTTCTGAAGAATGATGACAAATAATTCCATAAATTCACAGAGCAGAGTTTTCCCTTGTTCACTGGCATTTCTCCAGGTGGCCCTGCTTGCAAGCTAGAGTACTGAGTATAGGAAGGCTACTGATTTGTTTGAGTTAATTTTGTATCCAGCCACTTTACTGAACTTGTTTATCAGCTGTAGGAGTTCTCTGGTGGAGTTTTTGGGGTCACTTAAGTATACTATCATGTCATCGGCAAAGAGTGATGTTTTTATCTCTTCCTTTCCGATTTGTATCCCCTTGATCTCCTTTTGCTGTCTAATTGCTCCAGCCAGGACTTCCAGTACTATGTTGAATAGGTAGGGGGAGAGTGGCCAGCCTTGTCGAGTCCCTGATTTTAGTGGGTTTGCTTCAAGTTTCCCACCGTTAAGTTTGATGTTGGCTGTTGGTTTGCTGTATATTGCTTTTATTATGTTTAAGTATGGACCTTGGATTCCTGATCTTTCCAGGACTTTTAAGATGAAGGGGTTTTGAATTTTGTTAAATGCTTTCTCAGCATCTAGTGAGATGACCATGTGATTTTGTTCTTTGAGTTTGTTTATATGGTGGATTACGTTGATGGATTTCCTTATATTAAACCATCCCTGCATCCCAGGGATGAAGCCTACTTGGTCATGATGAATGATCGTTTTGATGTGTTCTTGGATTCGGTTTGCAAGGATTTTGTAGTTGGGGACTTATGATTCTAGCATTTAATGATTTTCCTTGGAAGGTGGTTTAGTGTCTTGAAAAGGAAGAAAGAAATCCAAGAGGTTTTGGAAAATGGAACTGTGGAGAAGGAAGCATTCAGTAGGGAGAGGCACAGGTTATTGACACAAGATTCAGACTAAATGTTGTCTGTGAGGGCTGGAAGAGCCAGTTAGGAAGCCTTGATGGGAGTGGAAGGGGAGACAGAGAGAGAAAATTTCAGTCAAGAATTTCTGAAGTTCTCTTACAAAGCAAAAGGCAGAAAGAGGGTGCCATGGTTTGAATCTGGTTTGTTCTCAGTGAAACAAGGCTCAATTCTTTCATAACGCAGCAGTATTGAGATGGGGAGAGAGTGGGAGATATTTGGATTAAAGGAATAGAGGTGGCCTATTAAATGTACTCAAGGGAACGAGTTAGCTGCCTTAGAAGCACAGTCTTCTTTCTTCTCTTCTGAGAGCACATACCTTCTTCCCCTTCAGCTTTCCACCATGTGCTAAAGAAGCAACTAGACTTTATTTGAGGCCAAGCAGATACAAAGTCCTGATCTTGAACCTCATGGCCTCCAGAACTATGAAGCACAGGGAACATGGGTTTTTTTTGTTTGTTTGTTTGTTTGTTTTTGTTTTTTTTTTTTAGTTTTTGTTTTTTCTTCTATATGTCATTTAGTGTTGTGAACATCCTGTAACAGTTATAGAGAACAGGTTTGGCCAGTGTAAGAGCAGAAGAGCTTTGTCCCTCAGAATTGAGTTTTCTTTTAATAGTTTTATTAGCCACTGAGTGAAGTTAGAGGCTAGACACCGCAGAAAAGAACTAGAGTTGAGCAAGAAGTAGATATGAAGGAGAAAACAGGAAGGCCTTCTAGTCCTGAGCAGAATGAAAGGGTAGGATTTATAACTCAGGGATAGGACTGGACTTGGATAGGGAGAAGGTTATCTCTGTGGTAGAAAGAAAAAGACATCAGCAATAGTGACATTATTGCTGGTGCCAAGAACTGCTTACTGGTAGGAGGAGCCTGATATGAATACCTCCTCAGAGGCTCTGCCAGAGCCATACTGATACAGAGGAGGATGCTTGCAGCTGACCATTGGACTGAGTACCAGGACCCTAATGGAAGAGCTAGAAAAAGGACTGAAGGAGTTGAAAAGGTTTGCAACTCCATGGGAAGAACAACAATATCATCCAACCAAACCCTCCAGAGCTTTCAGGGACTAAAATACCAACCAATGAGCACACATGAAGAGATCTATGGCTCCAGTTGCATATGTAGCTAAGGATAGCATTGTCTGGCATCGATGGGAGGAGAGGCCTTTGATCCAGTGAAGGGTTGTTTTCCCATTGTAGGGAAATGCCAAGGCACTGAGGTATAAAGGGTTGTTGGGAGTGGGAGCATCTTCATGGAAGCAAGGGGCGAGAACATATAAATTCAGAAAATATCCAATTAATAAAGAAAGAAAAAGACAGTAGAGTTAAGCTAAGACAGGGTTTAGCTTGGTAGTGGAAAGCTAAGAAAGTTATCCACATGGATACTTTAGTTTTTGAACTAAAAGCATAGTGCTTATCACTGTGACTTGATCTAGACTTACTCTGCATATGTACAGCAATATGTACTGTCTGAATTCAATCTATCAGCAAGTAGTAGTTAGGGCAGTGGTTCTCAGCCTTGTATCTTGATCCCTATGGAGATTAATGGACCCTTTTACAGGGGTCACCTAACATCATAGGAGAACCAATAATTATTATTCATAACACTAGCAGAATTAGAGTTATGGAGTATCAATGAAAATAATTTTATGGTGGAGTATATATTAACAACAGGAGAAGCTGTATTGGAAGCCTGCAACATTAGGAAGGTTGAAAATTAGGAAGGTTGAAAAGGTGTAGGGTAAAAGCCTGAGCTCACTTCTGGGTTTTAAAAAGTCTAGCAATATCTAAGCTTGAAAATCCACCAATCCCTAAACTAAGGACTTGAAATCCCACTAGTGCCCACTCTGGAAAACTCTACTCGCAAGAAATGCTATATAAAGCCTGCCTTGTGCTCAGTTCTTTGCTGATTCTTGGCTGAGGAGAGGCAGCCACTCTCTTTTGCCTTCTCAATAGATATGTTTTTGTTTGTTTGTTTTTTTGTGAAGGATGACTTTGTGGTATTCCTTGGCTGCAGACTGCCTGGATACTTTTCTCTTGAGAGCTGCAACACTTCCATTGTGAAAGCCCTTCCCTTCAGAGCTATAACACTTACAGCTAATTGGTCTGTGTCTTCTCTTGGGAATTTATTATTTCTTTTCACTTTAATACAAAAATTTAGTAATTAGTACCTGAGAGCAATTTGAGTGGTCACACTCCTCAGGTTACATTTTAATATAGTCATTGAAAGTGTTGTGTTGGGTAGAAAAAAAATGGGTCACAGATCAAAAAAATTCTGTTCAGTGATAAGAGTAGCCCAGTCTGAGGATACCCCAGGAGAGTACTTCATCTGGCTCTCAAGCTATAAAACCTGATAGTGAGAATTCCATAGCCCCTGAACAGAAATTAAAGCCAACATAGCTGCATATTCATTCAATCCATGAGAGCATGAGCAGATATGAGCAGAGAAAACACATAGGCTTAGAAAGCAGTGAGACTTCTAATCCCAGGTGTCCTTGGAGTAAGATACTTAGCATTTTTCAGCCTTATTTTCTCATCATGGGATGTGAATAGAATCAGAGTTCTAAGATCTGGGTAGATTAAAATATACACTTTTAAAGATACATTTTACAGGCATAGCACCTTCCAGAAATATATTCATTATCATACCAATTATAGTAGCAAGCTAAGGCTATTTTTACAGATCAGTTTTCTCAACTTCTTGTCCTACAAGGGGGACTTTATAATTCCTATTCTATAAACTTAGATACTTGAACACAAATGGTTAGCTGCCAATATAATTGTGTTTCCTTGCCATCAGAATGAAGGGTGTCTTCTTTTCTTTTGCCCACATATCTCTAAAGGGGTGGTATATAGCTGAAACATAGATATGGTAAATTGAACTTCAGAGTTGTGATGGTTCACATATCCTCAGTACAAGGAGTGGTCTTATTAGAGGGTGTGGCCCTGCCGAAGTAGGTGTGTGGCCTTGTTGGAGTAGATGTGTCACTGTGGGTGTGGGCTTTAAGACCCTTGTAGCCAATATTCCACTAACAACCTTCAGATGAAGAACTCTCAGCTCTGCCTGCACCATGTCTGACTAGATGCTGCCATCCTGCCTTGATATTGAACTGAACTTCTAAACCTGTAAGCCAGACCCAATTAAATGTCCTTTATAAGAATTGCCTTGGTCATCGTGTCTGTTCACAGCAGTAAAACCCTAACTTAAGATGAGAGTACAGTAGAGTTTGTCTTTGAAGCTTTGATGGATGATATGGGGCAAGTGGACTTGTGCCACCAGACAGAAGAACTGGTAAGATGGAAACATTTTCAAACCCTAGTAAATCTCATAATTGAGAACAGTAGGCATTAGAATCAGCTCCTGCCCAGACTTCCTGTTCTGAAACACATAACCAGGACACCCCACTAAGAAGATCATAACAACTAGTCACATAGAATGAAAACCGAGAGTTCTTTATGCTAATGAGGTATCTAGAGAGGCCCCAAGTATTTAGCCAATGACTCCCTGGTTCACCAATTTGGTGGTATGTATACTTTGGTCTGTCATGGTTTCTCTATCTGGGGTTGGTGGACTAGGGTGTTGCATCTCCTCAGAAAAAGTTTTGTCGCATAACAGTCTTCCACCCAACAGTGTCACTCAGAGTAAAAACTGCCTTTCCTGTGAGGACTTCCCCAATGCTCCAGGCAGTTTGTCTCTTCCTTGGGCTCACATTACTTTTAGGCTTTTGAACATATTTTCATTGTAATACTTTCTGGATGGATTTAATTAGATTGTTAATTACTTTTCCTCCCTCATCAGATTTTAAGCGTCTAAACAGCAAAGGACCCAGTGTGCATTTGGCACCACATCAGTAATACTCTGATGCTAGACTGCCATGTTGTTTAATTAATGTGGAAGGAAAGAATGGATGCTGGGGATATTCTAAAGGACAAGGCTGAAAGCACAGTTACTTAGTGTGTCTGTTTCTTCGAAAGTAAGGTGGTTACACATAATGAATTGCCTACAAATACACTCCATCCCCACACCCCTGTCCTATACATACTGAACCTGGGTGACATTATTTATTATCTTGTTTTTTCACTCATCCAGATGAGTTCTTATGTATCTGGGTCATCAGGCAACAAGAATTCTGACAAAAATAGCTATCTCTAATAATATGTGTGATTCCAAGAATAGTTCCATATTTAAATATGTTCTGTTTAGAGTGTAAGCAGAATCTTATTTGCATTTATAACACTCATAACAACAAAAAAAGCTCTCACAGCTTTGATGGGGTAGTAGAAAACACTAAAAATGAAAGTAGAGAGGTGGGGGATACTGAAAGTTAATGGCTTAATCAAGAATTGGTCTTGGAATGGGAAGAGGAAGGGGGGAGATGGTTAGTTAACTGAAACCAAAAAGTATGTACATATGTACATACATACATACATACATACATACATACATACATACATACAAAAGCCTTATGGAGACCTATTGCTTTGGAAGCTAAAAAAAATACCTTTAAAAACATCCAACTCTTTAAATAAGGGAGTTTAGACAGAGATACCCTGCATAGTGGACAATCCTTCTACCCAAAGTCATGGCTTATTAAATGAAATATCATTGCCAAACATGGGATACTTCCCTAGGTCAGGGAGGCCCCAAAGATCCTCAGAACAGCACAGGCTATTGCTATTGTCCTTGGTTGCTCACCATAATCAGGTGGTGGGACCCTATTTTTGAAGATAATTGGGTTTGCAAGATACAGAAAAATTAAGTTGGAACTAACCTAGAAGCTTTTCTTCCTGATGAATAGCCTTTCATGGTACCACACAATATGTGGGCTGTTGGAGAAGAAAACTGATCATAAACTTATCCAATGGTACACCTGCATGGTACAATATTAATTTGTCATTTAAAATGTGCCTATTGGTATAATAATGGTATTGCAGTTATGGGGAAAACCAACTGCCTTCTGATTTGATTTTGGGCGTGCTTCACAAGTGGAAATCCATGCCTAATATAATAAACTTTGTCTAAAGCTCATGGCTCTGTATATATAGGGCCCAAAAAAGAATCTGTTCCTGTTATGTTGCTAAATATCCATACTGTTAAACTGCCTTCTAAATACTATACTCAGAGATTAATACTGTTCCCAGCTGGTTCAGAGAAGCTTGTTTTTGCAGTGAGCAACAAGCAGTGTAGAGACTGAATACTGCTGAGTGCTCAGTCCTAAACAGAACATTTACATCCACCACCACCTCAAAGGCTCAGGGAACACAGCAGACAAGGGGACAGAAAGAGCCAGAGAATGGGAAGAGTACTGTGAAATACTGTCTTTTGCATATCACATGGTCGGTGCACTTCTGAGCGCACAGCAGCTAGGTTACATGCAAAAGGTCAAAGCAGCCAACACTCCACGATGGGTGAGAGACAGTTCTAACACAAGCAGAAGAAGTATTGGCAACAGATGGCTGCTGTGTGTTGGAGGGAGTCATTTTTCTTTGAGTACATGGCTATTGGTAGGGTATGGCCCCACATTCATGGGCATAAGGCAGCAATAAATGGGGCCTGTTGGTTATGAACAGGAAAACGGGAGAAAGAGGGGGTATCAACAGATGAAGGTGGCAAAGGGAATCTGGGACAAGTGAGGGGGGATTTGGGTTAAATATGACAAAGACATATTGTATACATGTCTGAAATCATCAAAGAATAATTTTTATAAGGGTCTGAATGCAATGTTGTTCATTCAGACATGAGTTCATGACTACTAGATGACCATATGCTACCGTTCCATAAAGTTTCAAAGCCTAGGAAAAGGAGTATGTGTGACCTACTTGCCAAAGGAACAAAAGCCCTGTATCTGCAAATTTACACCCTTTCCTCCCTCCTAGTGCTTTCAGATAAAGCCAAAGACCTCTGGCTTTTATCTCAGCAACATGATTCACACAGGCAACAAAATGAAGCGGAGATCACTTTCCTGGGGGTGAGAGGGAGGGAGAGGGGGGTGATTGCTTTGAAAGAGTACCTTGCCGATGTACATACAGGTTTAGCCTCCAAGGTTTTTAAACCAACCGCATGACATCAATGGATTGTAAGTTCAGTAAAAGAGGTAAATGAAATAGTGAATAAACAATGGAGGATGCCAGTTCTTTAATGTAAATAACAGCTACTAGTTTGCCTTAAACACATTTTTAGAACACACACACACACACACACCACACATATAACCCCTTCACCCAGTTGCATTTCTTAAGCTCCATGTGAAGACCTAGAAGCCACAGAATTTTCCCTAAAGCAGGTGAACCATTTTCCATTGTCCTTAGAAACATTGGCTGAGGGTGTGGTTCTGTCTTCTGACATCCTTGAGTGGTGTTCAAGATGAATTGGTGGGGATGGAAAACCTCAGTTGGCAAGACAGTTATGTATTCAGTGACTACACACAAATTAGCAGGGGACACTCATGAGAGCTGAGAGTGATCTGATACGTAGCAGCCTGTTCATTGTCTTGATGAGACTTGGGGAAAAGTGATAGCTATGTTTTCACCCTGTTTCTGGGGTATTCTGGTGACTTTTCTTTTAAACCAGTTTTTTTTTTATGCCAAGTGTTGTCATAACCACAAATTTCATATTAAAAATCACTAGAATCACCTCTTTTCTCAGGAAAACTGTCCTCGTGGTTGTTTTTGGACCAGCATCCTGTGTTAGAGCTCAGCTGACTTCAAGCTTTGGCACAGGAGAGGGAATTTAATGACATTATTCTGTTATTATTCATCTCTGGGAAGACCTTCCAGAGCTCAGCTATCTGGACCACACAAGGAACACATGGCTGATCACCACGTTTTAATCGTTACTATCAGGAAAGCATGGAGAAGCAAGCTCAGCCTGCTTCTTAAACCTTCCTTTTCCCTTTTACACTCAGACAATGGAAAATGTGTGTAGAAGCAGTTCCTCAGTGTGAATGGGTATGGTGTGTTCAACACATTAGCACAACTCTGGGACACAGTGAAGCATGGAGAAGTAGTACCTTCTCACAGCTGTGCATTGCAAAATGAGTTTTAGAACTGTGTGGTTAAAATGATATGTATGCATATAGGTATATAGTTGAAGTGAAATTATGTTATTTGAGGTGATAATGTTCTTCTCTAAAGCCATAGACATACCTAGTAATAGGCATGAGAAACCCTTTTCAAATTGCTGTTCAGGGGACTTAGAGACTCCTCAAAAGAAAATAGGTTATGGTTGTTGCCCTTACTTGCCTCCTAGAAACTGAAGGTAAGTGGCCATTGCTGAAGACACCACACACTTTGAACACAACAGGGCTCAGAGGAATGAAGCTGGATGTGACCCAACATTGTTCCCTCTGTATTGGAAGAGAAAGTATTTAATAGCCCTACCCAGCTGTAATGCCTATGGTGAGATCAGCATGGAAAGATGTTTCCGAGGATGAAATAGGGGTATTTATATCTTGGCAGTAACCAACAGCTGTCCAAATGGAGATAAGACGTGCTGAACTAGAAGGAAATCATGACTGGTCCTGAAAAATATACCTAGTCACTTGTGGCTCCTAACAACTAGCCAAAATACAGGTCACAACTGAATCTGGAGTGCTTAGCACCAACTGATATATCTGGAGCACACCCCTTACTTCTAAACTCTGGAAGAGTGTAAGAATGAGAAGACCAAAACATCTGCTGAGAGATTGCTTCTTCTTGATGTGAAAGGGAAGCTCGGCTCATAAAATTTCAATAATATGGATGCCTATACAAGATCCAGGCAATAATAATACCAATTGGCATGCCAACTCAGATGGGAGAAATCACTCAGGGCTCCACCCCTTCATGAAGAGCTAAAGGCAATTAAAAACTGCTGAGCAAGGCAGAAATATTTTTCCACAGAGATGAGAACTCTAAATATAAATGGTTTTTCATGCCAAGTATTTGGACCTAAAAATATACAAACAACACTAAGCAGACTCAGCAGGTTACATTTATATATTTATTTGCATATTAAAGAATAAGATGCCATGAATTCTATAGGAAATGTGAAGTGAATGGGAGAGGTTGGAAAGAAAGGCAGGGGGAAATGATGTAATTATATTTTATCATTAATACAAAAGAAACAAAGAACATGATGCTATCAGTAAGGCTTAAGAATAAATAGAAACTATTAAGTAGATAAAGAAATAAACTGTATTAAAGTAGGTCAAGGCTTTTTTGTATTTTAGATTAGCTGAGACTACAAAATGCTTCTATCTAACATGTGTAAAAGATACCAGTACTCCAGTTATTCTCTACCATTTTTATTTAGCATTCTCATTTAATTTCATCCTATAATATTTTTGTTAAATATTCTATTTCTAGATTATGAATTCTTATATTTATTCTGAATATTTCTTTTTCCTGTCCTTTAGAATAATTTTTAGGCTTTTTGTTTTGGTTTTTTTTTTTTTTTTCTTTTTTTTTTTGCCAAGTAGAATTTCTTTCATTACAAGTACTAGATTGACTCATCCTGCTAAAAAAACATGGTCGGAAATGGCAGATGTGTCAGCAGACAAGAGCATGAGGATTGGAATTCAGTTCACAGTAACTGAAGGGTGGCTCACAGGCACCTGTAGCCCCATAGACACCATACATGTGGTGTATATATGTACAGGTAAGCAAACATTCATATACACAAAAATACTTTTTAAAGTGGTAAGAGAGGTAGGTCTTATAGAAACAAGTAGTAAATATGGAAGTTGGTTTATCTTCTAGTCTATATGTTAGCTTCCCTTCACAGCAGGGCATAAACTAACATCTCTGGGTAAAATTTTAATGTACCATTAACCAATGAGATTTAGTTAATGCCTTCTAAATTCAACATTTTGAATTTTTATTGCATTATTTTCTTTACATACATTTCAAATGTTATATATTCCCTTTCCCAGATTCTGCCCTGGAATCTTCCTCTCTCAGCCCCCCTCCCCTTGTCCCCTTGTGTTCCCCCACCCATCCACTCCCTCCCACCTCCCTGCCCTGGCATTCCCCTACACTTGGGTATTGAACCTTCACCAGACAAAGGGCCTCTCCTCTCCTTGATGTCTGATAAGGCCATCCTCTGTTACATATGTGGCTGGAGCCATGGGTTCCTCCTTGTGTACTCCTTGGTTGGTGGTTTAGACACTGGGAGCTCTGGTGGGTCTGGTTGGAGAAGACCTTGGTCCTGTGAAGGTTCATTTTCCCAGTGTAGGGGAATGCCAGGGTGTTGAGGTAGGAGTAGGTGGGTGGGAGGGAGAGCATCTGCATAGAATCAGGGGGAGGAGAATAGGAGAGGGGGAACAAAAAAAAAGGGAGGACTGGGAAAGGGATAACTTTTGAAATGTAAATACATAAATTGTCCAATAAACAAAAAGATTTTAAAAAATATTAAAGAAACCATCTTTACAAGCTTCCACAACACACACACACACACACACACCGCTTAGATTCTTAGGTCAAAAGCTAGTATTAGTATGTGTGTATACATATCCACATACCCATCTCACTATATAGCCCAGGCTGGACTAGAACTTGCAATCCTCCTGGCCCTGCAACCTAAGTACCACGATTTCTGCCATATGTCATCATGCCTAGTTCGGCTCCATGCTTTCCAGTGATTTTCGAGCCCAGTGTGTGCATGCCAATGCTCTGCAGCATCCTCTTTTGTGCTCTGGCTTTTCATGCTTCCAGCTTCTATGTCTTCATTCTATCCTAAGTGTTTCTTTCCTTCCATCTCTGATGAACCTTTCAAGGCTTTCTTGGTGGATTTTATATCCTCTAAATGTTTTATAAATGATGTGTTCAGCTCTTCTCTCATTACAAAATGTTACTAATTATCAATATTTTTTTTTACTTCTTCCTCTTTCAACTTTACTAAGCAGCTTTAATTCCACATTTAGATTTTCATCTACAAATTATGTTGCATTACATAATAACCTATCTAAGGAATACTTGTCTAAACTAGTTGAAATATAAGTGATTCTCAGCACCACTCTTGTCTTCTGAAAGGTGGGGCTTAGCAGATGATGGCCCTTAGGTTCAAGCAACCATAGAAAGAGAAGGGAGGACTGGAAGGGCATGGGGACCATCAACAGTTAGATTTGTTTCCATTACATTCTGTTACTCATAATACTTACCAATGGTTTTGTCTTATATGCTACAGAATCTTCTAACAAAAATCAAGACTACACATCTACTACCGTGGCTCATTATCTGCTAGTCCCTAAAATGTCCCTTGCATGTGCCAGCAATTCTTCCTCTTCTCGGCTCATATATGTTAATTATTCAGAAAGATTATTGACATTACTCTGCCTTCAGCAGGTAGGCAGCTACCAGTCTACAAGTTATCCTAATGCCTTCTGCCTTAGTCAGTGTTTCTATTCCTGCACAAAACATCATGACCAAGAAGCAAGTTGGGGAGAAAAGGGTTTATTCAGCTTACAGTTCCACATTGCTGTTCATCACCAGAGGAAGTAAGGACTGGAACTCAAGCAGGTCCGGAAGCAGGAGCTGATACAGAGGCCATGGAGAGATGTCACTTACTGGTTTGCTTCCCCTGGCTTGCTCAGCCTGCTTTCTTAAAGAACCCAGGTCTACCAGCCCAGGGAAGGCACCACCCACAATGGGCTGGACCCTCCCTCCTTGATCACTAGTTGAGAAAATGCCTTACAGCTGGATCTCATGGAGGCATTTCCTCAAATGAGGCTCCTTTCTCTGTGATAACTCCTGCTTGTGTCAAGTTGACACAAAATCAGCCAGTACAACTTCCTACCATGTAGGTCCCACATGGTGGCAGAGAGGTTTACCTTAATTATTTGAGGAACAGTTTCCTGAGATAAATTAGCAAATCCCTAATTGGCTTAGAGTGATCCAATGTACCCACAGGGTTGGTTTTGCAAGTAAAACACTGAAAAGGGACACCTCCTAAGAAAAATGCAATTAAAATTTATATTGGAAGCTAGGCTAGGAAATCTGCCAGTGAAACAGCTCAATCTTTAAATGCAGTGCTAAATTATGAAATGCTTCTAGGGCCCTATCCCAGGCCTCTTTGTTGAGGCATCCTCTGGCCCTGGGGATGTCTCTTCTCTTCAGCATTCTCATCTATTGATGAAATTAATTAATCCTGCTAATGGCATAAGCTGTTGTTCTCTAAAATGAGAATCTGACAAGGAAATAGAGGTGCCTCTGGGGATCCACCTGATGAGTCAGCTCTCCATAATTACAGGAAATACACTCGAGGAGAAGTTTAGGTGTAGCGTCCGGGATGCTTGTGTCCATGGCAGAAACACACAAATCTGGCTGTCACATGAGTGGCTTCAGCTCTGAAATACTGAGCTCGAGGCTCCTGTAGGTCCTGTTCCCTACAGCACTTCATTAAAAAATACACGGCATTTGTTCATCAGACTGCAATTCAAAGATCAAAACTTGTATTAAAGTATTTGAGGCTAAATACAACATTTAAATGTAGATACAATTATAATCTCCAAGTAGAACATGGAAAAACTCAGAAACACAAAGGTGTGAGTGGCAGAAGCTTGTGATCAGGGCTTATGTTCACCAAGATTAAGTTACTTCTAGGTTGCCGAGAAATTGTTAGGATTCCATAGGATTACAAGGACTGAATGGCAGGGGTCAAATAGGTTGGAGACAAGAGAGCAGGTTAACCTTGAGCCCTTGCTGTGAGTGGTCCATCAATGCAAGTCTTTTGTGAGGAGCTACTAGGGAATAGTCTTTTGCCTTCTACTTGTGGGGCCTGGAGTATGGTGGGTAACAGGAAAATGGGTAATCAAAGAAATTCTGGTCAGAGGAGGCCTTGGTGTTAAAGCTGGAGGACAAGGAAGAATCCATGAGGAGCTGTGGATATACTTGAGAATAGAAGGAAGAGGGATGCATTGTCTGGAGGGAGTGCCTGAGCTAAGGGCTCCTGAACAGGAAAGGTTAGGGCAAAGTGAATAATTAAAGTAGTGAGTGCTTGTATTAATTAAGCACCACCCCCTTTCAGCTGAAATAATTACTTAACATTTCTCTTTAAAACAACAGCTGTATTATCTTTCTATATTTTGTCCATAAAACATGCAAGATCGAAATTTGAAAATCAAGTCATGCTGTGGGAATTTTATGGGCATCAGTATTGTATCTGCCCTGGGCCAGGACAGGGAGCTGGCAGATTCTGTTGGCATATTAAGTGATGTTGAAAGGAAGGAAATATTAAAGGCCCCAAACTGCCAGCTTTTTATGTACAGAATGAAGGACCCAGGGGTTGCACTGTACCAAATGACCATCTGGCTTGTTTCTCTTCAGCTGAATTTCATGTACCTTCTGAAAACTCACAGCTGAAAACTCATGTTGTGGCAAGTAGTCGTGAGTACTGTTTGGCTCTCCAATTCAGGAAGTAGCTCCCATCCTCAAGTCTGCTACTCAACACACACACACACACACACACACACACACACACACACACACACACACACACACACACGTATGTATATGTATATTCCTTCAATGCTTTCTATTTTGCTTCCAACCTGTAGACTTTTCCCTCTAAAACATTATCGCATACCCTTTCACTTTCCTTTTGAATGGCATTTGATTTTTATCTAATACTATTAATCATGCTATGTAGGTTAGCATTAACTACTAGAGCAACTGGCTACCCATCAGCTGAGGCTTTATCCAGAAACAGGTTTTTTTGGTTTGTTATTTTTGTTGTTGTTGCTGTTGTTTAAGTAGAAGCCATCTTTTTCTCCAGAAGTGTACACATAACCACCTTTGCTTGAGCAGACATTGGGACCTTCAAACCCTCTGTTGTATGGATGTACAAAAATGCAAACATAGTGATGACTTAGCAGGGAACAGTGAGGCACCTGAGGCAAAGAGAGACAGGCATATATGTGTAGGTCCAAAATGCAGGGGCCAAGGGTTCGGGGACAGAATGAAGAAGTAAGAGAGCAGCTTCTAAGCCTCCCTTAGTGGTACCGCAGTCTGTACCAACTATCTACAAATCATCTCTGGCTCACAGAAAAACCAAGTCATGATAGAAAATATCAATGTCTCAGCCTCTTGTGAAAGTAGTTATACAGTTCCTTTTGCCTTTCTCAGTAATGAAAATCGGTCCTTTCTGGATGTGTTGATTCCTTTGCCTTGAGTATTGTCTATGCTTGAATGGAGGACGAAGTTCAGAAACAACTACATTCAGGAGCATACAGAGTTGAGTCCTGGCTTCATTGTTTATTAGCACTACCATTATGAACAAATCACCAACCTTGGGTGGTTATTTGTAAAACAAGGGGTTTTGATGAATAGCTTTGTCAAAGTGTCTTTATGGGAATTAATCAAGAACATAGAGGTCAGGAGGAACAGCAGAGATCCAGGGACACAGGCCTGGTGAGACGGCGCTCCAAGTAGCTGGGGAGCAGAGAGGTCTGTCCTGAGCACAAAGAAAGTGCCCCCCGAATTGGTTAAGGGGAGCAGGAACCCTGCCTTAGGGTTTCTGTTTCTACCTGGCATACTGTGCGTGCATAACAGGCACTCAGGCCATCTGCCACCAGGAACAGTGGAGATCCAGGGACACAGGCCAGGTACATCGGAGAGATGAGAACCAATCACTGACAACAAGGCCACATATAATCACAGGTAAAAAGATGGCAAGAGGAAAGCTAAAGAACGTACCCCAGGGAAACCAAGACAACTTGGCAACACCAGAACCCTGCTCTCCCATCACAGCAAACAGCTGAATGCCAAACATTCCAGAAAAAGAAGGCTCACATCCGAAATCATACCTCAAGATGATGATAGAGATCCTTAAACAAGAATGGGAGGAAAAGCATAAAGAAATAGAAGCTGTTAAAGAGGAAACAAGAACAACACTTAAAGAACTCAAAGAACTAGAGGAAAACAGAACCAAAGAGATAAAGGAATGGAAGAAGGAATTTAAAATGGTAATGGAAACAATAAAGAAAACACTAAAAGAGACAACCCTAGAGGTAGAAAACCTAAAAAAGAAATCAGGAGTCACAGATGCAAGCATTTCCAACAGACTACAAAAGATGGAAAAGAGAATCTCGGGGACCGAAGACAACATTGAAAACATAGGCAAAACAGTCAGAGAAGACGCAAAAACCATAAAGCTCCTAACCCAAAATGTCCAGGAGATCAAGGACACAATAAGACCAAACCTAAGGATAATAGGAATAGAAGAGGGCAAAGAATATCAGCTAAGAGGCACAGTAACTATCTTCAACAAAATCATAGAAGAAAACTTCCCCACCCTTAAGAATGAGATGACCATGATCATAAAAGAATCCTATAGAACTCCAAGTAGAGTGGACCAGAAAAGAAATTTCTCCCGACACATGATAGTCAAAACGCCAAGTGCCCAAAGCAAAGAAAGAATGCTAAAAGCAGTAAGGGGGAAAGGTCATGTTACATATAAAAGCAGACCAAACAATCATACCCGATTTCTCAAAAGAGACTATGAAAGCTAGAAGAACCCTGGACAGACATCATGCAGACCCTAAGAGAACACAAGTGTCAGCCCAAGGTCTTGTACCCAGCAAAACTCTCAATCACTATAGATGGAGAGACCAAGATATTCCAGGACAATACTAAATTTACACAATATCTGACCACAAATCCAGCACTATAATGAATTAGAGGTGGAAAACCCAATACAAGGAGGGAAACTACATCCTAGTAAAAACAAGAAAATACCTAAGCAAGAAAACCAAAAGAAGAAAGACACACAGACATAATTCTACCTCCAAAAGCAAAAATAGCAGGAAACAGCAACCACTATTCCTTAACATCTGTTAACATAAATGGACTCAATTCCCCAATAAAAAGATATAGGCTATCCAAATGGATACATAAACAAAACCCAGCATTTAGCTGCATACAGGAAACTCATATCAAAGACAAAGACAGACACTATCTCAGAGTAAAAGGTTGGGGAAAACCTTCCAAGCAAACAGACCCAAGAAGCAAGCTGGAGTGGCCATTCTAATATCAAATAAAGTAGATTTCCAACCAAAAGTTATCAAAAAAGATAAGGAAGGACACTTTTTACTCATTACAGGGAAAATTGGTCGGGAGGAACTCTCAATCCTTAACATATATGCTCCAAATACAATAGCACCCATATTAATAAAAGAAACCCTACTAAAGTTCAAAAAATACATTACACCCCACACAATAATAGTGGGAATCCTCAACACCCCACTCTCACCAATGGACAGACCATGGAGACAGAAACTTAACAAGGACATAGTAAAACTAGCATAGGTTATGAACCAATTGGAATTAATAGATATCTACAGAACACATCATCCTAAAACAAAAGAATACACCTTCTTCTCAGCACCTCATGGCACCTTCTCCAAAATTGACCATGTAATCAGTCACAAAACAATCCTCAATAGATATAAGAAGATTGAAATACTCCCATGCATCCTATCAGATCAACATGGTCTATGGCTGGTCTTTAATAACAACAAAGACAACAAAAAGCCCATATACACGTGGAAACTAAACAATGCCCTATTAAACGATAGCATGGTCAAAGAAGAAATGAAGAAAGAAATTAAGAATTTTCTAGAATTTAATGAAAACAAAAACATAACATACCCAAAGTTATGGGATGCAATGAAAGCAGTACTGAGAGGAAAACTCATAGCTCTAAGTGCTTCCACAAAGAAACTGGAGAGAGCATACACTAGCAACTTGACAGAATAGTTGAAAGCTCTAGAACAAAAGGAAGGAGATACACTCAAGAGGAGTAGACAGCAAGAAATAATCAAACTCAGAGCAAAAATTGACCAAATAGAAACAAAAAGAACCATTCCAAGAATCAACAATACCAAGGGCTGGTTCTTTGAGAAAATTAACAAGATTTATAAAGCCTTAGCCAGACTAACTAGAGGGCAAAGAGAGAGTATCCAAATTAACAAAATCAGAAATGAAAGTGGAAACATAACAACTGAAACTGAGGAAATTCAAGAAATCATCAGATCCTATACTCAAAAAAAAAAAAAAAAAAAAAAAAAAAAAAAAAAAAACTAGAAAATCTGGAGGAAATGGATGACAGATACCAGATACTAAAGTCAAACGAGGACCAGGTAAACCATCTAAATAATCCCATAACAGCTAAAGAAATAGAAGCAGTCATCTGACTAGAAACAAGAGTGCCATCTCTAGATGCTGTGGATTTCATGGAACAACAGAGGCTACTGACAGGTATTGGTTGAATTTGATTCTTTTTCTTATCTTCTAGAGACAAAACTGATGTGAACTGGACTCCACAAAAACTGTCTCATGAGTTTTTCTAACAGATTTCATACCTCTTGAACACAGGTATTGAATGTATGGGTGCCATTATCATGAAAGTATACTTAAGGCAAAAGAAAAATCTAATACTTCATTTGCACTAAATACAATTATATACACTTCAATTATAATGTTACAATTTGTTTCTCTGCCCTCACTTTTAAGCCCTCTATTCTATTTCTTAAACCCATTTAGTAATTTAAGTTAACTTTTCCTAGAAGGCCATAAAATATTTTGCTGTGAGGCTGAAGGTAGTTATTATTTACTATGAAGATCCTCTTATGTATGACAAATACCCTCACCAAGCACAAATACAGATCAAGGTTGTTATACCAGATTCTTAAGATTAGCCCTTTACTTTATTAACTACTTCTACAAAAATAATGTAACTATTTTATATAGTTCTTCAAGTCTCTCATACAGCTGATCCTAAGTATATTTTTATTACGTGTTAGTTATCATGAAAATGATTTAAAGTGGTCCCTCTTAATGAGATGTAGCAAAAGTAAAAGCATGGCCTCTGCTCTAGCCGGCTGTTTGGGGGAGGACATCACTACAGGGCTGGAGGTGGATGAACAGAAGCCAGAGGGAAACAAATGAGCAGCATCTTTGATGGCTGCATGCTGGAGGTATCCAGTTGCCAGCCAGCAAGTAGGAAAACAACCAACTTAGGAAATGCCTTGAAGCAAGGGCTTGGTATCCTGTATGTGCCCTTGTTTTGTTCTCTGATTTCTGCATGGCTTGGTTGTTTTGGACCACAGAAGCCACCTCCTCTCCCTTTCTACACCTCCCACTTCGCTTTGTTTTTTTTCTTCCTTTCATTGCTGCATTCTTCTTTTCTTCTGATCTTTAATTTTCTTCCCCAGTGTAGCAATGAATGAAGAATTAGTCTACAGTCTCACAATCAAGACCTTCCTTGACACATGGTCCTTCCTGCCTTATGGAGAAACAGTGGACAATAACATCATTTGACACCATCTCAGATGCTTTCATTACTGATGATACCGGCAAGTGGCAGTTTATTTAGTAACACTCTGTATAAAAATATATAACAGACCTTTACAGTTTTCTTCTGTCTTCCAGTGTTCCTTAATTAGATAGTGACAAAGACAATATTAGTAGTATAAATCCAAAAGTTTCAAGTGATCTTTCAAATTTTAAGGGAAATGTTTTTGTCCACTTATGTGGCAAGTCCATCTTCTCCCATTATGCAGAGGGACCTTCCTTTGTTCATAAAGAAAGTCCTACACCAGAGCTTCAGTAAAATTATGTGAGTAATTAGAATCAATTTTGTTCATGACTTCATTAACTATTAGACACTAGCAGAAGTAAGTGCTATTTTTCATTGGGCCACATTCAATTGCCCCTTGCATTCATAGGCAATGTGACTAATTTAAAAGCCTTTAGGTGGGGCGGTCCCAGGCACAGGAAGATTTCTTGAGTTTTGCAGGTGATCTAATATGAAGCCAGTATATAAAAGCGCTGTTAATTAAGAATGAAAGTCCTAGAACAGAGGTTCTCAACTTGTGGATCTTGATCTCTTTGGGAGTCAAACAACCCGTTCATAATAAGGCTTGTATATTAGATATTTACATAACAATAGGAAAATTTCAGTTATAAAGGAGCAACAAGAATAATTTTATGGTTGGGGTCATTACAAAATGAGGAACTGTATTAAAGGGTTCCAGAATTAGGAAGGTTGAAAGCCACTTGGCCTAGAAAATCCTATCCCAAATTCCTCAGGTCAGAACAGAACTCTTGCCAATTACCTGCCAGTCAAAGCTCTCTCCTTGTCATTCTGATGACTTGCTTCAGAATGATATCCATAGGATAAAATTATCTTCATCTGCTTTGTGATATTAGAGCACATGGTCCATCCTTTCTAGAACTATAACTCCCACAGAGCCCAGAACGGTATTTAGTTCGGCATAGTTGCTCTATTACAGATGAATTTAATAAATGAATTCAAACCAATTAGGCATCAATTTGCCCTTCTGCCTAATGAGCAAAATCATCCAACAACATACCTTGCTAGAATACTGAACTGACAGAAGAAAATTACATTCACATAAGACATTGAGGGTAATAATATGAAATCCTAAGATGTTACTCCAGATACTGCAAGACATTATGCTATTCCAAATGTTTCCTGGCTGAAGTTTCCAACTTTACCTCCCTCATCTAATTTTGGCTAACTGTTGTTAAGTTGTAAATTGCTTGCCTTGTTGGAACAACATTAAGTAGACAAGTTCTTGTCACTTAGCAACCATTAGCAACTTTAAAATGTTGAGCAGGTTAATTTGGAAGTAATTTTGGAAGGGAGGGTAGTTCTGAGTGGTGCTGAATGGGAGAGATAGTTGCTAGGGAGAGAGGTCAGGGAGGGAAAGAGGGGGGAGAAGAAATGCAGCAGGGTATGGAGGACAGTGGTCTCTAGGGTACACATGAAAAGAGACAGATATATCCCTGGGACTCATCATCAAATCTGTGAGCTCCAGGCTAGTGGAAGACTTATCCTAAAACACAAGGTAGATAGCAACAGTGACTGAGGAAGGACACTCAAGGTTGATGCCTGGCCTCCACATTTGTGCATCTTGCCACACATAAACACACACACACACACACACACACAGAGAGAGAGAGAGAGAGAGAGAGAGAGAGAGAGAGAGAGAGAGAGAGAGAGACAGAGAGACAGAGAGACAGAGAGACAGAGACAGAGAGACAGAGACAGAGACAGAGAGACAGAGGCAGACAGAGACAGACAGACAGACAGACAAAGATAGAGAGACACACAGATAAAGACAGAGAGATGGAGACAGACCGAGACAGGCAGACAAAGAGGGACAAAGACAAACAGAGACAGACAGGAAGACAGAAAGAGAGTAGAGTGGTAAAAGGACTGAGTCAGAAACTGAGATCCAACATGTATTCACTTGGGGAAATGAATTGTGTCTCTGATTTTCGGTTCCTCCTCTAGAAATTATAATAAGTAAAAGCATTAATATTTAGAAACCACTCAGAATGCAGACAGAGTATGTGATACCTAATTGTAGATAAGGATATATATTTAAAACTTGATGGCATAGGGTCTTTCAAAGCTTTAAACATCATATCTGGTCATTTTTCACACATTCATGTACCTCAGCCCAGATCATGAAACTGAATATTACTAGGTGTCCAAGTCTCATCTTAGTTTTCTCAGTCTTGTGACAGAAATAAGGAAGGAGAGACTGATTGTGACATGCCATTAGAGAGAGTGAAGTCCATCATAGTGGGGAAGCCACAGTGGAGTTCACAGAAGTGACAGTTTGGAGCTGGGACATGTCAGATGTTGTTTAATGGTCCAGGAACTGGAGAACTCCATGTGAAGCTGCCTAGTATATAACCCTCTAAGCCACCACCACCATGATCTACTCCCTCCAGTTAGTCCCCATCTTAAAAAAAATCAAGAATCACTCAGAATAGCACCTAGTACTGGACCCCAAATGCTTGAATGCAAGAGCCTTCCTTCACTTTACATTCAAACAATAGCACCATCCTTCACTCTATTGTGACCTCTAATACAAAACACTCTGGGTGTTTTCTGCATCGGAGAAAGACAATGAGCGATATGGAGAGCCCTATCTGCCTGCATTTCACACATTCTGTGAGAATAACTGAAGTGGCCAGCACTTATTTTCACTGAAATAGCATTCCTACATACATTTGCAAAAGTATGACAGTATGCAGATCTGTTCTCCAGTGGATAGTCATCTCAATAGTCCCTGGATTTAAAACAACAATACTGGAAACATTCACTTAACACCAAGTAGTGAATCTGTACATGTGTTTTATTAGGGTAGCATGAATCTAATCAGCTTCAGAATACACTGATATCCTTGTGATAATTCTACTGTGATTTTTCAATTGTAGATGGACTGGGCGGGGTGGGGGACAAGAGAGTGCCTCATTGTGTTTCTTCTTTGCAGTCCCTTAATGGCTATTGGAAATTGAGCACCAATATTACAAACACAAATGATGGCAAGGTATAAACTTAAGGGTTTTTGAATGGCTAGAGCCTATTTTCTCTGAACACATCTTTTGTTGTTTTTGTTGGTTTTGTCTTTAGTAACAGCCTTTATTTAAACTAAAGCATTACTGAAAACTGAAATTCCTGGTTGAGACTAAGGGCTTTCACTATTTTTGTTTGTATTCACTTTGTGTTTCTTTTGAAATGTGGAGAGTTATCCTCTGGTAATAGAAGAGAGATAGGGGGTCTACTGCAAAACAGGTCTCCCTCTCTTTTTATTGCTCTTCAAAGTGGAATTAAAACATTATCTCAGCTCAGCAGGCAGCTCAGAGCTCAGAGAAGGAGGGGGAGACAGGGAGAGGAGGTGACCTACTTCTGGAGGCTCCTAAACATCATTTTTGCAGATTGCAAGATGCTTTCAAGAAGTAGGTATGTGTGCTGGGAGGGAGAAGGCTGAGTTTATGCAGAGGCAGGCTGACACCAAAAGCCCCTGAGTACTTTGTAGAGGAATCTGGGATTGTAGCTTTCTTTCAATTTGAAGTTTCGCTTTCTACTCTTAGCATATATGCAGATAATTCTTCAGAATCCTTCTGAGGGAAACCAAGTAGGAAAAAATTACTTTCAGGTATAAAATGTAAAGATTCTGAACTGTTTCTGCTTGTGTGGAGAGTTACAAGGGTGCTCAAGTATCAGTCCGTTTCATCTTCACAGAAGGCTTAACATCAGTCAGGGTGTGGCACCGGCATTAATTTTCATACATAACAGTCATTCTGCTTTTTCCTTTCAGATACAACACTGAGCTACACCTTTTCATAAACTGGCTGGAGTGTGTGTGTGTGTGTGTGTGTGTGTGTGTGTGTGTGTGTGTTGGCTTATATTCAAATCACACAGATTTTCCTCTCTTATATTTGAAAGAAATGTCTTCCTTAATGAATCCTTTAATTTATATTAGTTGCATTGTTTTAAAAGGGAAGGTACACATTGAGTCATCTATGTGTTGCTCAAAACCAACAGAACTTGAGTATGTGGGTTCTGTCCTCCTCTGTTCTTCCCTGTCTTTTATGCTCATGACACACTGACCTTGACAGAGAGCCCCTTCATGACCTTACACTTTCATTTATCTATAAAACCCTGCTACCATAAGTGAGAGTAGGCGGTAGGTTAAAGATTAATGTATCTCCTGAGAGCTGGGGAGACTTTTTCAAAGTCATAGCTTAGGTCCTAGAAAGTCTATTAAATAAATATCATCCTAAGGAATTTAGAGGCAGCAAATATAATTTTTGCTGTTCCACTATAGCCACTGTGCATGCTGAGTAGAATCTGTGTCACTGGTGACCCAAGACGTGAGTACAGCAAACTCACCCCAAGACACTGAATGCAGACTCTCTTCCAATAATACATTTTCCTGAACTACTGACACCATTTGCCTGACTACAAGAATATTAATTAATGCAGGAAGTTGCTAAATTTTTTTTATTACACATGCGTTGTGTGAAGCCAGAGGCCCAAGTCAGACTTTTTTCTACCATTCTTCCCCTTATGGTTTGAAATAGCATTTCTTACTGCACCTGGAGCTCACTAATTGTCTAGACTGCAGGGCCAGCAAACTCCAAAAACTTTCCTCTCTTTGATCCCAGTCCTGGGAATACAGACATACATTACCAAGCCTAACTTTTTACATGGGTGCTGGAAATCTGAACTCAGGTGGTCATGCTTGTTTGGTGACAAACTATTTACCTCACTGGGTCTTCCCTCTGGCTCATGTTTTAGCCCCAAATCTTTCATTTTACAGCCTGCCTATAGGAGGCCTGCTGTTTTGATGATATGGCAGTCTTTTTAGCTTGTGATTATAGGGAGAGAAATTCAATGGCTTCAGCTTAAATCCTTATGACATCTTCAAGACTCAACAATTATGCCTGACTCTATGTGTTCATTCAATTAGCCTATAAATACCTATGATTGTAGCTTGTGTTCTGCAAACAGTCCTGATACACATATTCACAGAACTCATAGGACACCGGGATTCAGGAAGCTGTGATACAGACCATTTGATGGATGGTTGAGATTGTAGATAGTGTTTTACACTGGTTTTGGAACAAAACAAAGAAGGTTTTAATTGGGGTTCTGCCACTCTGTGACTGTTCAACTATGGACAAGCTACACAACTTCTCTGTGAATTAATGTTATCATTCATAAAATGAAGATAATGACCACCCAATGGAGGCCTGTTTTGATGCTTGTGAGCTAATGCATGTAAAGATGCTTACAAGTGTCACTTACTTTGTAAGTGTCACCATGTCATAGTTTGCACTGACAGAAAGCTGCTGCATGTATTCCAAAAAACTATTGTATTGGGCAGCTATCTTAGGAAATATCCTTTAAGTAATTGTGCATACAAATTAGAGAATAGAGTAGGGATATTAATGGTGGCTAAGCAGCATACTTTTAATTTTTTTTTTTATTTCTATATATGGCTTATGCTGAACGTTTATAATTAGACACCATTACTTTTGGTCAGACAAAGTAATAAAACAAATGTCTTTTTTTAAAATAAAAATTCACTTTATAGTATGCATCCTTCATTGCCAAAGCCTTTGCAATACAGTGGGATAAGAAGATAAGCTATGGGAACAGAGAGTCCTGTGATGGCCAATGATAATCCATTATGTTATAAAGCTTCTGTGGAGAAGGTGACTCCAGTGATCTTAAAACACAGCTTGAGACAATACAAATGATGTTTGGTGAAGCTGGTCCTGGTTCACAAAGCCAGAAGGCATTCTGGTAAGGAAAGGCCACATGACTTTTTGATAAGGGCAAGATTCTGGGAGGATCTGCTTCAGGCCAGGTGGTTTGAATACAATCTTAAACATGTTGAATGGAAGATTAATGAAGGCTTTAAAGATATAAAGATGATGGGGATCAGATGTATATTCTCATGAGTTTTGACAAGAATGATGCAGGGCTCTAGAACAAAGTCATATCTTTTCATTTTTAATGATGAAATCCATCCCTTTCTTCATGAGGTGGAGACCACTGTCACCTACATCTGCTTTTCTTAGGATTAAGCCACAGGACAAACTAAGTCATCTTTGAATTTCCATAGAATTCGATGTTCTCTAAATGCCAACTTGGCAATGAACTAATGTGAATGCAGTTCATCTTGACATGACCAATAAGATGCTCATACGTTGGTTACTAAGATCTGAGGAAAAATAATTCAAAGGCCCCCAGTATTGTCATGGTCTTTCAAATTGAGATGGCAAAGTTTTTATAGCATTGCAAGTTCTAACAAAATCACACAAAGCTGCATTAAATGAGGTAGAACATAAGTAGCAAGTGGCCCTTGTTCTAAGCAACACACAGTAAAGATTCATCTAAACTTACAGCAGGTTATGACTTGTGACCCTAAGGAACCTGTTAGAGAAACCACCATGTGCTCTTGGAGATTATGCACACTAGTGAGGTCATTTCTCAAGCATTGATGATACAATTGTTTTTTACTTGATCCATTTGAAGTGGATGGGCCAACCTCCATAATATTTTCATGGAATCATGTGATATAAAATATGTGCTCTTACGAGTGTCACTGAAGGAAATGGAAGATAGCTAAACATAAACACAGTCAAACCAGGGAGTGTCTAAGAAACATCTGGAAAATGGATCTCTATTGTTTGAGAAATTAGGGTCTTTGAATCAAGATGCAGGAATGAAGTTCACTCCATATTTAATGAGTAGGTAAATGCTGTAGCTTTGAGGAGAAAGCCAATGTCATTAGCTATAAGAACATGAAAGGGTCTGTTAGACCTCATCCATTTTTTTCCAGTCTATATCTGTGTTTTCTTTATAGCACATATATTTGGTAATTTTTAAAATTCATTTTGAATTTTCAGCCTTCAGTGTTTTCTGGTATCCTATAAGAAAATGTTTGGATGTAATCAACTCAGCTGAAGATTGTGAAAAACAATTGCAGTGGCCAGATTTATCATATCAGAATTCATTCTCAGCATATGCATTAATAAGTAATTATGTTTGGATGGATAGAAATGTCAGGAAATAATGAGGAACCTCATGAATATCTCTTCAATTCAGCGTGTGTCTGATATAACAATCTGCAAACCACATGTAAATGTAATTTTTAAGAGTGGATAGTGATGACATCCTATTACTATTACAAGTAATCAAATTGTGAGTTAGAATAGTTAAGCAACCATCAGAAGCAGAAACAAGCTACAGCTCATCCATCTGCCTTTGAGATTTCTAAAAGTAATGAATTAAAGTTGTGTTGCAATAAATATTAAAAAAATGAATCTGCTGCTACCAGTGCTACGCAGTCTCACTCCATGGGATCTGCTGTAGTGTGGAGCCGGGCACCGGGTCTCTCTCCCAGGCACCGGGGGTCTCTCTCCCAGGCACCGGGTGTCTCTCTCCCAGGCGGTCCACTCCACCTGCCCTGGCTGCTTTTGGTCCTGGTGGTCCATGACCGCCCCAGTGTGCTTTTCTCACTCACTTTTCTTTGGCAGATTGTTACCATGCCTGGCACACTTATATCCCAACTCTGTGGCGGTCTTTGTGCATCCTGCCACTATAATCACTTTTGAGCTCAATAAAGTCACCACATCAAAGAACACACCAAAATACTCGTAACAGCCTGCATTTATGTCTAGAGGAAAATATCCACATCTGCCACCATGTTGGCTCCTTAGCTCCTTCCCCTTCCTACCTCTTCCTCCTCCAGCTCTCCTGATTCTCCTCACTTCCTCCTCTCTTCTGCCTTACAAAAACTTTGTCCCCACCCTACTACTGTCTAATCATGTATTGCCTTGATATCAACCTACAAAGTTGGATAAAGATATGCCTTAAACCCAGAAACTAACTCTGTCATACTGAGTACTGCAGGGCTGACTGAAACATAGACAAATTGACTTAGGGATGACTAAGGGCAATGCTGTTCCCTGGGGTACCTAACCTGGGCAAACTTGATAAAATCTCCAGAAAACAAAGGAAGTATTCTGAAATGGAAAATATAATTCTATCCTACATTTCTGGTCTTAATGACATAATGCTAATTGTCTTTCATTGTTTGATGAATCCATGACACTAATGGAAGCACATTTTCTTTTGGTGAAATTTTTTATTACTTTATAGTCTGGATCCATAGGCTGGGGTGGCTTCGATGTTATGGTGGCAATTATGTTGACTTCTTAAGTGGTGCCTGAGAATGTGACTTTTGATGTGGAACTCATATTATAGCTCTTAATGGCTGTTTTGGTCGGGACCCAGAAGACCTTTGCTAGTAAGATGCCACTGAAATTAAATAAACATAGTCTATGTAAGCAGAAGTTTCTTCATATTGGGATAAAGAGAAAACAGGAAATGTACAATTCTGCAGTTTCTTCTAGACATGGTGACTTATTTTGAACCCCTCTAATGGGCACCAGGAATTTGGGGATCCATAAGATGTAACTGATTTTTAAAAAAACGCTTAAAGTCTTGTTTTCAGAGAATGTGGTGAAAATTCATCTGAGGGGTCATTAGAATGGGAAGCCAGGCAGGATTGACAGCTCATGCATTTCTTAGCTAAGAAGAGGAAGTCAGGCTGGAAGAAGAAAAGCTTCAGAGGTGTTTGGGAAGGTGTTTCTCATAGGTGAGTGGGGACCAGCTGCTGATAGGTATACTAAAGCCAGGCAAGACATGGGGGACTGGATCCAGAATGCCATTAAGAACCACTGGAGGGACATTTAAGCACAGATGGGACAAAATTCATTTTGACTCATTAACAAATCAAAAGAGCATTCCAAGTATTTTTCTGCCACCAGGCCACTGCTCTGGGGGAAGGAGATCCATCTACTGACCAATATAACATAGTCATGGTCTGTCTATAAACTCCCTTATTAAAGAGTCATATTGGCTTATCTTAGACAGTTGTTTCCAGCAGGACACCTGGACATAATCGACAGAACTCATGTGGCTTAAGTTAAAGGCAGGATGTGAGGCATGTTCTGAGGCTTTCCTTGCCTCATAGGGCAGAAGGCTTCCTGAGAATGTTCTGGGTAATGGCCATTCAGTTTTAAAGTACTTTTGTTTTTGAGGATCACCTAGCCACTTGAGACTCTGAGGATAAAGCTGTTAAGTATCAGGATTTATGACTGAAACACTGTGTCCAAAAACTTCCTTTGGAATTGAAACCTAGTTCAGAATGAGTTAACTAGTCCCAGGGAAGAATTTCATGGGAGACATTTTTGTCTGATTCACCAACAAAAAGAAAATAAGTCAGTTAAAGAAAGAACCCAACATTATTTCTACAAAATAAGTGGCTTGTCAATAAACTTTAAGTAATTCATTATAAATACACCTTTGTGTTGCAGAAGCCAGAAAAAATACTCTTTGAGATCCTTGTTATATGTTATAATGTTTAGAGACTAATTAGGTGGCCATAGATTCCATTACTCAATTCTAGGTCATATTGTGATCGAAATTTTTTAAAAATGAATTTTCTGGTGATTGATTACCAGTGAAAATTTGCTTTGTATGATTATTTAGCATATCTACTTCTACATCTTTTGGGTCACATAAGGCTTCTCAGGGGAAAAAAGGACAAAGGTTGAAAAGCTTACCAGACCCAGACTAACCCAGCACTTGGTAACACACTTTGCACAAGTCCACAGGGTGCATTACTCTGGGCCTGGGTTGGATGGAATATGCAGAGGTGTGTGGAAGGACCCCAAGCTCCTGCATTTCAGCCCTCCAAGCTGTGGTACCTTGCTGTTCTCTTACCTCAACACTGTTTTGATTTTTACACTATTAACAACATCTGTTAGGGAGAAGGCATGTCTCAGGTAGGATTTTAATATTTGCTTTGAAAAGCTCTTATTAAATGAATGACTCAGCTCCTACTAGTGAAATCTTAGAATAGTAACGGGGTGATACACACTAACAGAAATGTACTCTAGTTACATATTTGAAAACTTCTTTAAAAAACCATTTAGTTCATAACTTTAGTCTTTCTGTGCCCATGCAGGCCGGGGCATGGGACAGGAAGCAGCCCTGTGCAAGCTTGTCTTCTGTTGCGTCTGCATTACCTCTCATCCTTGAGGAGAAGCCCGGGCTTGTCCTGGGATTCTTTGGGTCCCTTGCCAGCTTTGCTCGAATATGAATTCTACCCAAGGTGCCACTTGCAGAGGATCTAGAAAGCAGATCCAGCAGCAGCAGCCTGGGACTGCTGACAGATTCCTGATGAGGCTTTCCCAGGCTTTCCCGGAGAGCACCATGAGTCATTTTGAGGTTGCTGCAGGCAATTAGAATCTGCAACTACAGAGTTCCTGAAAACCAGATGCCCTGTTCATTCGCACCTGAGCTTCTTCAGCCCACTCAGCTGCTGTGTCAATCTGTCACAGTTGTTACAGCAGACTACCTGACAAGTCTGCCTTGGTTACTCTCTCTCTCTCTCCCTCCCCCCCCCTCCCTCCCTCCCTCCCTCCCTCCCTCCCTCCCTCCCTCTCTCTCTCTCTCTCTCTCTCTCTCTCTCTCTCTCTCTCTCTGTGTGCAAATGCAGACTTGTACCAGAAGTCTCCTTACTGATCTCTTCTCAGTTCAATCATGGTCTTTGCTGTTCAACATTTTTTAGCTAAACTAAGAGTAATCGTATTTTGTTTTTACTTGTAGAGAACACTTCACCACTGTAGGAAACAGTAACACCTCCAGGCAGACAATTGGGAGCTGTTTGTGCATCAAGTCTGGACAGGCCAAGGGCGTTTCTTCCATCTTATTTAGTTCCTTTGTCTCAACTAATTTTCTTACTTTGCTTTTATATTTCATGTTTCTGTATGTGTGTGTCCTTGTCTATGCCACATGTCTGTTTTAATAGCATTGCTGAAACTCTATGTGTATAGCTCTCAATACCTGATTACTTAACATACTTAAGTATCCACCATGTGGACATACACAAGAGACTAGCCCACTAATTAGTATTGGCTGCTGAAAGGTTGTCAGCCTTAATGACATCTTATAATTCTCATTACTGTTCTACTCACCCAGTGCACTAAGTATAGTAGGTGCCAAGAAACAGCTAAGCAAGTGCCTAATCAAATAAAAGGACCTCCCACCATGCTAATTGATCTGTTTGGCAAAGTCACTTGAAGAGCACCCAGCTGAGAAGCCCAAAGACTTAAGTGGGTACTTGTTCAAGAATAAGCTTTTCTAAGAAAAGATAAAGGCACTGCGTTAGGTCTGCCGTGACAGACTGCAGGCTATACATATCATACACATGAACATAGAATTCAGTTCTAAGTCTGTCTCCCCTGGGGAACAAAATGAAGCAAAAATGTAGAGGCAGATTTCTACCGGATTAAATAAAAAATGTCCAACTCAGAAAGCAATGGATTCAACATTTTCACTCAAAGATTTTTACTTTTCAAGTATAAGAGGATGAGAGAAAATATGTACCTTGCAAAAAGCCAGCATGTGGTCATAAAGATGCCAAAGAAAATAAAATAGAGGAGTGTATGTATGTATGTGTGTGTATCTGTCTGTCTGAGTGTGAGTGTGACTGTGTGTGTGTGTGTCTATCTGAGTCTGAGTGTGTCTGTGCATGTATCTGTCTGTCTGAGAGTGTGTGTGTGTGTGTGTGTGTGTGTGTGTATCTGTCTGTCTGAGTGTGAGTGTGTATATGTGTTTATGTACAGAACATTCAAAATAATTCTTTACTGGCCCTAATGGGAATTAAACAAATAGAGTTTTATATTTTTAATATCTTTTCACTAGACGATGCACTGTTGCCATGACAAATTCCAGTTAAAAGTGGAACCTGTAGCTTGTGACGTCATTTCTTTTTATTGGGCAGGATGTAGAGACCCCAATCCACTAGGTGAGTTTGTGAGTATTTGTTGGAGGTTAGTTATGGGTCCAGATCTCATTTACTAAGATGAGAAAATTTCTACATCAAAAGGACTGAATTTGAATGTCAGACTCCAGATTTGCTGATCAGTAGTCGTTATTTTGTAAAAAAATGTTTTCTACTTACAAATTCATACCTTTTCGAAAGTATTAAATTAAACAGTAATTTAATTATTTAGAATTATACATGGCTCACAGTAGACTAATGAATAAACATTCCCTTCAGGTTTTTAAGTATCAAAATAATCAAAACGTGTTCAAAGTCCACAAACCCAGTAGTTGCTCTTGTGTTCCTGCCTCTATTTTCCCTAAATGTCACCTGAGACTTCTCTGGAGAGAATTCTTATAGTGAAGGAAGAGGTTTATTATCCTGAACATCTGATGTAGTGCATGAGGCAAGTGCAGTCAGGAGCCTGCCCTTGCAACTTTCAGAGTGCACAGAAAGGACTTCAGGGCAGCTTGAAGTCATTGCTATAGTTTTGATTTGTAACATTCTCCAGAAATGTATATGCTAAATGCTTGGACCTCAGCTCAGCAGTATCCAGAGATTGTAGAACCTTTAAGAGGCAGGCCTAATGGAGGACTGTAGGTCACTGGGAGGTGTCCTCAAAAGGGACTGGCAGGCTCTGGTTGCTTTCTCTTTCTTTTTTCCTTCCCACCATGAGGTGAACAGGTTAATTTGCCATGTACATCATCTAGGATGAGCAACCAACCTGAAAATTCAATTATCAAGTCTTATAAAAAGTAGGGTGGTGCCCGACCATGAAGATTTTGAGATGTGAGGTGAATCTTTTCTTTTTTTTTCTTACAACTTTATCTAAAAAAGAGAGATACATGTACAGATTTTTAAAAGCATTTTGGCATAAGACTATATGAATATATTTTTGTCAGTACTTGATTCTTTTAAAGTTTTGATAGTATGCATTGAATCTTACTAAATACCATAAGTATAAAGTACATGTACAACAGAATGTAACATGGAAACAAAGTTTTCTTGGTGTGTATAAATTAAACATAATGACTTTTGAATATCAAAAATTGCCAAAAAGACTACATTCTTAGCTCTTGAATTGATAATGATTTAAGGTCTAGGTGTACCACACTTGGAGAGGGTGCTATACACTTATTTTTTTTCTAAGAAGTACTGAGGCTTTCACTTTTTGGTCTTTGTTTTATTTTATTTTGTCTGTTTGTTTGTTTGTTTGTTTGTTTGAGCTTCATATGGCCTTTGAGTTGTTTCTAGGGCATTCAGAGTTTTCTGCGGCTAGTATCCAATTATCAGTGACTGCATATTATGTCTGTTCTTTTGTGACTGGTTTACCTCACTCAGGATGATATTCTCTAGATGCATTCATTTTCCTTGGAATTTCATAAAGTCATTGTTTCTAATAGCGGAGTAGTACTCCATTGTGTAAAAATAACACAATTTTTGTATCCATTCATCTACTGAAGGACATCTGGGTTCTTTCTAGCTTCTGGCTCTTATAAATAGAACTACTATGAACATGTGGAGCATGTGTCTTTATTGTATGTTGGAGCATCTCTGGGGTATATGCTCAAAAGAGGAATAACTGGGTTTTCAGGTAGGATTATGTCCAATTTTCTGAGGAAACGCCAGACTGATTTCCAGAGTGGTTATACCAGCTTACAACCCCACCGAGAGTGGAGAAGTGTTCCTTTTTCTCTGCATCCTCTCCAGCACCTGCTGTCATCTGAGTTTTTGATCTTAGCCATTCTGACTGGTGTGAGGTGGAATCTCAGGGTTGTTTTGATTTGCATTTCCCTGAGGGCTAATGATGTTGAGCACTTTCTTAGATGCTTCTCAGCCATTCGATATTCCTCAATTGAGAACTTTTTGTTTAGCAATGTACCCCATTTTTAAATAGGTTTGCTTGATTCTCTGGTGTCTTATTTCTTGAGTTCTTTGTACATAATTGGATATTAGATCTCTATCAGGTGTGGGATTAGTAAAGATCTTTTCCCAATCTGTTGGCTGCCATTTTGTATTCTTGACAGTGTCCTTAGCCTTACAGAAACATTGTCATCTCATTAAGTCCCATTTCTTGATCCTTGGTCTTAGAGCTTGAGCCATTGGTGTTCTGTTCAGGAAATTTTCTCCTGTGCCTCTGTGTTCTAAGGTTTTCCATACTTTCTCTTCTAATAGTTTCAGTGTACCTGGTTTAATGTGGAGATCTTTGGTCCAATTGGACTTGAGCTTTTTACAAGGATATAAGAAAAGGTCTATATTCATTCTTTGGCATGCTGAGTGCCAGTTGAGCCAACACATTTGTTGAAGAGGCTGTTTTTTTTTTTTCCAATGAATGTTTTCAGCTCCTTTGTAAAAGATCAAGTGACCATATGTGTGAGGGTTCATTTCTGGATCCTCTATTTTGCTCAATTGATCTACCTGCCTATCTCTGTACCAGTACCATGCAGTTTTTAGCACAATTGCCTTGTAATATAGCTTGAGGTCAGGGATGGTGATTTCTGCAGATGTTTTCTTGTTGTTAAGAATAGATTTTGATATTCTAATTCTTTTTTAGTTATTCTTGATGAATTATGAAATTGCTCTTTCCACCTCCATAAAGAATTTAGTTCAAATTTGAATGGGGATTGCATTGAATCTTCAGATTGCTTTTGGTAAGATGGCCATTTTTACAATGTTGATCCTTCCAATCCATGAGCATGGGAGATCTTTCCATCTTCTGAGATCTTCTTCAATTTCCTTCTTCAGAGATTCGAAGTTCTTGTCATACAGGTCCTTCACTTGCTTAGTTAGAGTCACACCAAGGTATTTCATATTGTTTGTGACTATTGTGAAGGGTATCTTTTCCCTAATTTCAGCATGTTTGTATTTTGTGTAGAGGAAGGCTACCGATTCGTTTGAGTTAATTTTATATCCAGACACTTTGCCGAACTTGTTTATCAGCTGTAGAACTTCTCTGGTGGAATTTTTGGGGTCACTTTTGTACACTATCATGTCATCTGCAAACACTGATGTTTTTACTTCTCCTTTCCAATTTGTATCCCTTTGATTTCCTTTTGTTGTCTAATTGCTCAGACCAGGACTTCCAGTACTATGTTGAATAGGTAGGGGGAGAGTGGGCAGCCTTGTTGAGTCCCTGATTTTAGTGAGATTGCTTCAAGTTTCTCACCGTTTAGTTTGATGTTGGCTATTGGTTTGCTGTATATTGCTTTTGTTATGTTTAGGTCTCGGCCTTAGACTTCTTCTCGTTCCAAGACTTTTAACATGAAGGGGTGTTGAATTTTGTGAAATACTTTTTAAGCATCTAATGAGATGAGCATGTGGTTTTTGTCTTTGAGTTTGTTTATATGGTAGATTACATTGATGAATTTCTGTATATCAAACTATCCCTGCATCCCAGGGATAAAGCCTGCTTGATCATGGTGAATGATTGTTTTGATGAGTTCTTCAATTAGGTTTGCAAGGATTTTGTTGAGTATTTTTGCATCAATGTTCCTAAGGGAGATTTGTCTGAATTTCTCTTTCCATTTAGGGTCTTTGTATGGTTTAGGAATGAGGGTCATTGTCGCTTCAAAAAATGAGTTGAGTAGTGTTCCATCTGACTCTATTTTGTGGAATAGTTTCGAGAGTATTGGTATTAGGTCATCATTAAATGTCTGATAGAATTCTGCACTGAACCAGTTTAATCCTTTTTTTTTTTTTTTTTTTTTTTTTTGTTGTTGTTGTTGGGAGGCTATTGATGACTGCTTCTATTTCTTTAAATGTTATGGGTTTATTTAGATGGTTTCTCTAGTCCGGGTTTAACTTTGGTATCTAGAAATTGTCTAGGAATTTCATCCATTTCCTCCAGATTTTCCAGTTTTGTTGAGTATAGGCTTTTGTAGTAGGATCTGATAATTTCTTGAATTTCCTCAGTTTCAGTGTTATGTCTCCACTTTCATTTCTGATTTTGTTAATTTGGATACTTTCTCTTTTTTGCCCTCTAGTTAATCTAGCTAAAATTTTATCAATCTTGTTAATTTTCTCATAGAAACATCTCTTGGTTTTATTGATTCTTTGTGAATTTTTTTTTCTATTTGGTTAATTTCTGCTCTGAGTTTGATTTTTTTCTTGCCATCTCCTCTTCTTGGGTGTATCTGGTTCTTTTTGTTCGAGAGCTTTCAACTGTGCTTTCAAGTTGGTAGCGTATGCTCTCTCCAGTTTCCTTTTGGAGGCACTCAGAGTTATAAGTTTTTCTCTTAGTGCTGCTTTCATTGCATCCCATAGCTTTGGGTATGTTGTGCTTTCATTTTCATTAAATTCTAGAATATCCTTAATTTTTTTCTTTACTTCTTCTTTGACCATGCTATTGTTGAGTAGAGCATAGTTCAGCTTCCATGTGTATATGCTCTTTTTGTTGCTTTTGTTGTTATTAAATACCAGCCTTAGTCCATGGCTATATGATAGGATGCATCGGAGTATGTCAATCTTCTTTTATCTATTGAGGCTTGTTTTGTGTCCGACTATATGTTCAATTTTGGGGAAGGTGCTGTGAGGTGCTGAGAAGAAGGTGTATTCTTTTGTTTTAGGGTGAAATGTTCTGTAAATGTCTATTTATTCCAATTGGTTCATAACCTCTGCTAGTTTTACTGTGTCCTTGTGCAGTTTCTGCTTTCATGATCTGTCCATTGATGACAGTGGGGTGTTGAAGTCTCCCACTATTATTGTGTGGGGTGGAATGTATGTTTTGAGCTTCAGTAGGGTTTCTTTTATGAATATGGTGCTCTTGTATTTGGAGTATATATGTTAAGGATTGAAAATTTCTCCTGATAAATTTTCCCTGTAATGAGTAAAAAGTGTCCTTCCTTATCTTTTTTGATAACCTTTGGTTGGAAATCTACTTTATTTGTTATTAGAATGGCTACTCCATCTTGTTTTGTGGCCGTTTGCTTGAAAGGTTTTTTTCCCAGACTATTACTCTGAGATAGTGTCTATCTTTGTCTCTGAGATGAGTTTCCTGTATGCAGAAAAATGCTGGGTTTTGTTTATATATCCAGTCTGATAGCCTATATCTTTTTATTCAGAATTGAGTCCATTTATGTTAATAGATATTAAGGAATAGTGGTTGCTATTTCCTGCTATTTTTGCTTTTGGAGGTAGAATTATGTCTGTGTGTCTTTCTTCTTTTGGTTTTCTTGCTTAGTTATTTTCTTGCTTTTTCTACGATATAGTTGGGTTTTTCATCAATTATTCTTTGTAGTGCTGGGTTTGTGGTCAGATATTGTGTAAATTTAGTTTTGTCCTGGAATATCTTGATCTCTCCATCTATGGTGATTGAGGGTTTGGCTGAATATAGTAACCTCTGCTGACTTTGTTTTTTCTTAATGTCTGTATAATGTCTGTCCAGGATCTTGTATCTTTTATAGTCTCTGTTGAGATGTTGGGTGTAATTCTGATTGGTCTGCCTTTATATGTTACATGTCCTTTTTCCCTTACTACTTTTAGTATTTTTTCTTTATTTTGAACACTTGTTGTTTTGATTATTATGTGTCAGAAAGAGTTTCTTTTCTGGTCCAATCTGTTTGGGGTTCTGTAGGCTTCTTTTATGCTCATTGTCATCTCCTTCTTAAGGGTAGGGAAGTTTTCTTCCACAATTTTTTTGAAGATATTTCCTGTGCTTTTTAATTGATATTCCTCACCCTCTTCTATTCCTATTATCCTTAGGTTTGGTCTTTTCATCGTGTCCTGGGTCTCTTGTAAGTTTTGGGTTAGGAGCTTTTGGTTTTTGCATCTTCTCAGAATATTTTATCTTTGTTTTCAATGTTGTATTCAGCCCCTAAGATTCTTTCTTCCATCTCTTCTAGTCTGTTGGTGATGCTTGCATTTGATGTTGGCTCCTGATTTCTTTTTTAGGTTTTTCATCTCCAGGGTTGTCTCTTTTTGTGTTTTCTTTATTGTTTCTATTTCCATTTTCAATTTCTTCATCTGTTTTGTTGTGTTTTCCTGTATTTCTTTGAGTGATATTTGTGTTTCCTCTCTAAAAGCTTCTATTTGTCTTTGTGTGTCCTCCTGTGCTTGTTTAAAGGAGTTATTCATGTGCATCACGAAGATCTCCATTATCATTGTGCGGTATACATTCAAGTCTGAGTTTTCATTTTCTGGAGTGTTTGGTAATCCACTGTTTGCTGTGGTGTTAGAGCTGGGTTCTGATGTTGCCTGGTTGTCTTAGTCTCCACTGCTTAAGTTCTTTTGTTTTCCTTTTGCCACCTTGTTATCTGTGATTATATGTGGTCTTGTTGGTGACTGCCTCCTGTCTCTCATGTGGATCTGTGAACCCGTGGGCTTCAGAAGAAAATTGCTTCTGAGTTTTCGGCTTTTAGTTGGCAAGCAATGAGTTCTGGTAGCAGTGACTCAGCTCTGTCTTTGTGAGTTCAGGTATGGACTTCCTTGTGAGATTGTTTTGGGAACTCAGGCCTCTGTCCACAGGTCCTGAGTACTACTGACAGGAACCTGGCTCTTTCTGTAGGCCAAAATGAACCCTTTTCCAGATAGCACAGTACTTTCTGCTCTCTAAGAACTCCCGGTGTGCTCTCCCTGGGGTTATGTGCCAGGCTCCCCTCTGGTCCAGGTGTATGAGGGTCTATAGAGTTGAAATTCATGCACTGCCTTTCTAAAGCAGACCCTGGTTCCCACTGGAAAAGGACTTACTGTGGGCCTGTGTGTTTAGTCCACGAGCATGGGCTTTCCAGGTGAATCCTGAGTCCCTCTGTCAGAGGCCAGGCACTTTGTGCTGCAGGGGCACCTTTTCTATGAGCTCTGCCTAGCCCTCTCTGCACTTTGGTAACTCACAGTGAAATATCACCAGGCCTGTGTCCCCGGATCAAATTTTTCTTTAAGTTGATTATTTCAGGCATTTTGTTATAACACTGAAAACCTAATAGTTACTTTTGTGCTGGTGTTTCTCCCTAATTAGCATGTTGTCCACTCTGTGATGTCAGTGACTTAAAGGCAGTGGTCCCCATTCTGTCACATACTTCATGTAGTGACTATTTCTGGTTGTCAACTTGACTATATCTGGAATGAGCTACAATCCAGAATTGGAAGACTCATCTGTGATCCTGATCTTGAGGAGATACAAGACTAAGGCAAGGAGGTCTCTGAGTTCAAGGTCATCAGGGACAAAGCAACTCCCAGATCCAGGCATGATGGTACACACCATTAATTTGGAACACATCTTCTGCTGGAGACCTACATACGGACAATGAAGTAAGAAAGATGCTTTCTTCTTTACCTGCCTTGTGAGACTGAGCAACTACTAGATCCTTGTACTTCCATTCACAGCTGCTACTGTCCATTGTTAGGGAGTTGGTCTACAGACTGTAAGTCATCAACAAATTCCCTTACTATATAGAGACTACCCATAAATTCCATGACTCAAGGGAACCCTAACTAATACACCCCAAGCATGGAAAACAAGTTTTAAAAAGGTTTTTATGGCTGGTATAATTTGTTAGTTTTGTTCTATATGAGTAAAAAACTCTTTAAAGACAATGAACGTGTACATGCATTTGGTCACTGAAGGTCATCTTGGAAATAGTAATGAATTCTCAGTAGGTACAAAGAAGCACAGTTACCTTGTTCATTGCATAGTCATTGTTGGGATTATGTGTGGTTTGCAACTTAACACCTCCCTAATGCCCAAGACCTCACATCTCTGTGAGTATTTATGATTTTCTACAGTCCCAGTGAAGATGACTGTAGCAAGAGGCAAAGACTTACTTCCCTTCTGGGTCTTCCACATTTAGATGTGTAAATTCTTGTTAGAAGCACATGATCTTAGATGAAGGATATAAAACAAAGCCTCTCTTTTTCTTTTAGGGAAAGAACTGAGTAAGAAGAGTGGTATGTTTGCCTGGCTGCGAAGGAATACATTCTCCTTAAAAAAGCATGCCTCTGCCAAGTTTTTGGCTTCTGTTTGTTGTTGTTTTAAAGGTAAACACAATTAAGAGAGAAAATAGCAAGTCTTTAAAAGTGCAGCTGAGTATTTATGTTTTCCTTCAGAGGCTTCTGGGTTTGTTTCTGTGGATCTTATTTACCCATTGAACATTGCAACTGTTCGGTGCCACCAAAATAACTTCGCTGCATCGTTCAGCCTTAGATGGGGAAAGAGGTTTTTTATTTTTTTTTCTTCAGAATGTCCATCTTTTTCAGGCTTCATTGTAATTCTTTCAAGTTTGAATGCCTGTGCTATGATTTTCCTCTCCTGTTTCTGAAAAGACAGTTTTGGATCTTGAAAATTACCCTGTTAGCAAGTCTTACAGGGACCAAGGTTGTGCTATCTGATGGCATCTTAGTGGCTTTATCCTAGCTCTACCCTAGATGAGACCTGAAAACTTGTTAATAACCATTTCAGCACATCCAGTCTAGACTCTATGAATTTGTTTTGCCAGAGAGACAAGTTTAGCTCCTGCCTGTATGTTAGTGATAGCTCCCCTCACAACCTCTTAGGCCACTGAAAATCTGCTAATTCACTGGATTCTTGTATTTCATACCTGTGTGGAGCCAAAGCTAAAACTAATTCCAACAAATTAAATTTCCGAATCAAAGCTCACGATGTATGACAACTCATTTCAACTTCTTGGCAATGTGACAGAAAAAGGAAAATCTTGGAGGGGGATTAACACAGTGTCCCAGCTCTGTTGTAAATACCATTAATCAAATCATTTCTGGAAGGCCCCATTTCAGGGTTGAAGTGATCCATGGAACATTTCTGCTAAGATATTTTGTGGCTCCCATGAGGTCTCATTGCAGACACCTTGTTAATAGTTAAAACATTGCCTTTTGATTATAAAACCCTTTGGAACATCTGGAATATTCTTTGGAGATGTAAGCTACAGTTCTCTTAATATTTCATATTTTGAGGCACCCAAAAAAGGTAGAAAACACCCAGAAAAAGAAAATTTAAAATGTACCCATGTGCTCAGAAGAATACTCAGGACCTGTAATGTCTGGTCTTCCATACTAAGTAAACGCCTACCAAGAAAAAACTGGCAGTTTTCACAGTCACAGCTGTGGGGAATGTGGGTGCTTTCACTGATATATGTGCAAAATTCATCCAGTCAACAAACACAACCGTCCTGTGGCAGAGTTGGTATTCCTATCAGTTCCCTCATGGCCACATTGTCTGCTGCTCGGCTTTACATTGTATGCTTTGCTCTTGTTTCTCCCCAGACCAAAATGCCCAGTGCATTTGTTCTGTGCAGATCAAATATCAAAGTGTACCACTTAAAATCCTTCTTAACATGGTGGAAATAATGGCTTCCAACAAGACCCACATCCTCTTAATCCTGGAGCCTAAGAGTCTGCTGATTTCCCTCTTGGCAAATGGAACTTTTGGGTGAAGCTAATCTTGAGATAAGATGATCACAAGGCTCACTGTGATTGTCAAAGTTCTTATGGAGGCAGGAAGAGGGCAGCTCTCAGAACAGAGATGGGTTGAGGTAAGCAGAGTGTGGATTGATGTGCTTTGAAGATGGAAGGTGAAACCCTTAGCCAACAAATGTAGGTCTCCAGGAGCTGGGGACACAAAGGAGCAGGTTCCCACCTAGATCCCCAGAAGGAACACCCTTCTGACAACATCTTCATTTTAACTAATAAACCTTGTTTTAGACATCTGTGATATAGAAAATATTGTAGTGTGTGTGTGTGTGTGTGTGTGTGTGTGTGTGTGTGTGTGTAAAACAACCATGACTGTATTGATTTCCTATAGCAGTAGTCGGAAGCCAGCCCACCTTACTCCCTGTCTCTCCTCATTTCCTGAAACACTGAGATAAACTGTGCTTTGTCAGCAAGCATACATACTTTACAGCTCCTCAGCAGCCTGAAGCCCGATTCCCCTTCACATCAGAAGCAACCATCATAAGACTACTTCACTGGCCAGCTTCTTAGAGGCAGTATTAGTTAATAGCATTCCTGTTATTAGCTTTCTGGGACTATCTTGTTTTTACTTCTTCCTCAAACTAACTTCTCCAGATTTATATCATATTGATTTCGTATTTTACTTATACTTTGTAATATGATACAACTCAAAAAAAGCAATAAATGTGTATTTATCTGCCTACCAAGACCCATGAATTAAATACAAATACAAAAATTAGATAGACACAAATGTGTATCTATCTGTAAACCAAGACTCATGAATTAACAATGTAAAAGCATTTACTATATGCTATGCTATCTCTTCCCAGCAACTTCTAGGATCAACACTGGTGGACTCCTTCCTTTTTGAAGCAGCATCCTAGAAAGACTGTATGTGGCTGTGATGAATAGTGGAAAATAAAAATATAGGGAAAATATTTAAAGATAATCAGACATTAACAGCTTAAATAGAGAAGATATTCCCCAGAGGCACATCCCAGGGAGGGGAAGGGGACCTCACTATATTTTAATACAACTGTAACACTATAAAAATGGATTTAGCCTTTAAATTATAGTACTTTTAATGAGACATTTATGTGGCCTGTGGCCTCCAAGCTTTGTTCAGACACTCAGGACATTTCCCAATAAAGTGAGAGAAGCCTATGATAGATAGTCCTATTATTTTTAAAACCAAGAATCTCTCCAACATTGAACTGAAATTAAAGATAACAACCTCTCTTAAAAGACTCTAGGAACACATTTTAGGATCTGCCTTGAATGCCATGAAGAAAATCAGAGAGGTACACAGGCACACAGCCATACAAGCAAAGAAGGCATGCACATACTTAAACACACACACACAAACACACCACACACACACACACACACACACACTACATAAACAAATGTAATTTTTAAGAGGTAGACTCCTAATAAACTGCCTATCTTCATGTCCAGTCTCAGTCTCTTCATGGTTCGATGGTTCAAGTCTCTCTGGCCCCAATCCCGGGACAATATACCTAGCCCACAATTCAGTTGGAAGACCGAAAAAGACCTAATACATACAAAGTTATCAGTGGAATGCCTGGCACACTGACTCCTCATAAAAGATAAGCTGTAATTACTGTCATCTCTGGAGCCCCTTTTAGGTTAGTTACATAACCTGCTGGAGCACAGACCGGATGAGCCTGCCTAGAGATAAATGGAGAAGGAGCAGCTACTCCATGGGAGGAAAGGGCCTGGAGAAGAGAATTACTCTAGGTTTAAAGCTAATGTTCAGACTGTAGTTCTTGAGGCAAGGTTGCTCCGTCAAATGTTGTGGCACATTTCCAACCCTGATTACTAGCATTGTGCATGTGTACGTGTTGTATACCTGTGGGAATAATGGGGTGGGGGGAGGATAAAACCCTCATTTCTTCTGGTAAACACCTTCCGTGTGGCACATTTCCAGAATTATCATAAATAACCACAGGATATGGAAGGGAATATTTATTCTAGGATTATGAAAGGATAATGTTTGCAGAAAGAGGGCTGTCATGTTAGAAGTCAAGAGTGGCAACTCTGAAAAGGAGAAAGAGAAAGCCATGTGGACCTTGCAGAACACTGGCTCTGATACGTGTCTTGTCTTAAGAGATGGTTATGGTGATCATTGACTGATCTGCACATTCCTATTTGTGTGTATTTATAGGCTTACAAATATCAATAGTGAAATGTTTACATGAAAGAGGCTTAGAAGGGTCAAAAATGTATACATTCTCACTGGAAGCCTCCAGTAAAGTATGTATTTACACCTGTATTATTGACTTTTCCATCGCTGTAATAAGACTTTATGAAATCAAGGAAATTTATATACTACAAAGTGTATTTGAGCTTATGGTTCCAGAATGATAAGAATCTATGATCAGGGAACATGGGAGCAAGTGGGAGGCATGGTGGCAGGAAGACGTGTAGGGGCTCACATCCTGTATCCCAAGGAAGAAGCAGACAAAGTGCACTAGACGTAGGTTTTTAATCTCAAAACCTGCTGCCTTTGACAAGCCTCCCTCAGCAAGGCTGAATCACCCAGATCCTTCAACTAGAGTCACCTATTGGTGATCAAGTGTTCAAATATGTGAGACTATGAGGAATATTTCTAATTCAAAACACCAAATACCCACAATTCTTGAATTTGGCACTGAACCCTAGAGACTTTTCAACTATCTTCTGCTTCTACAGTGGGTAACCAAAGACTGAGTTTCCTGAGCCACAAGCAGCTCTGTCTATCAAAATATTGTACATAGTCAAAAGTAAGTGTTTTACAGCAAAACTTTACATTTTTTTCCTGTAACTTACTGCTTATCCAATGTATTCTGATTACAGTTTCCCCTTCCTCTTTCTCCTAGCTCCTCCCCACCCCCCACTTCCCTCTGGCTATACTGTAGAGATATAGCAATATACTGTTAAGCTATGGTAATAAAAACTGCATGGTATTGCCATTAAAACAGACACAATGATTAATAGAATTTAACTGAAGACTGAGACCTAAACTCACACACCCATGGACAACTTTTTTTAAATAAAGAAGACATAAATAAATGCTGGAAAAAAGTCGGCATCTTCAACAAATGATTCTGGTCAAACTGGGTATCTGCACAGAGACAAATGCAAATAGATGAATATTTATTACCCTGCACAGAACTCAAGTCCAAGTGGATTAAAGACCTCAACATAAAACTAGATACCGTGAACCTGATAGAAGTGAAAGTGGGGAATGTCCTTGAATGCATGTCCTGAACAGATCATTAGCAATACTATAAATGGACCTCAAGAAACTGAAAAGCTTCTGTTAAGGCAAAGGACGCGACCATTTAGAGAAATGGAAGCCTACAGAATAGAAAGATTTTTACTGAGCACCCATCCCATAGAAGTCTAAGACTTTAAAATTTTAAGCCATGAAATCAGTTATAATATCAAAGATCTCAATACATTGTTTTTCCTGAAAATAGTAGTTTTCTCTGATAGTGTATTCAAATGAGAAACTATTCTATCCTCACTGCTTGCAAAATTCAAACCTTTACTGTTTGCAGGTTTGCACCTTTCCCCCACAAAATAGCGGATAGAAATCAACTTAAACAATGATTTCTTAGAGAGAAGACAAAACATCTCTCCACCCATGACAGCCTTTTTGCAATGGGCATTGGGATTTGCTGTCATTATTTTTATTTGTATAAGTGAGTCCAGTTGTGACTAGGTATGTTTTTCTCTATGCTTATTCTTGGACCAAAAGCACTAGGAAGGCAGAGATTAAGCGCCTGGTTTCTCAGTGTACAACAGGTGACCAGCACATAGGCATGAGTAAAGGGAAAGAGTGAATGCTTACATTTGAGTGAGAGAGATTAAAAACAAGAGTCATTAACAAACAACAGAGGTGTGGTTCTTAAGTGAAGGTGACAATTTTGCTGTCTCTATTGACTCTCCCTTGAGGTTTCTCATTTTGTTGTTTTCCCAGATAACTAGTCTGCTTAGCAAACATTCCCAGTGTAATAAATTATGGGACTGTGCACAGGGCTGGGAGTAAATATAGATCCCTTCTGGCTGAGGAACTCCCATGCAAATGTCTAGTTATGGTCCAAGCAGATAGTAGCTGTCATAAATAACAAGTTTGAATTACAGCCTTAGGTAGGACTCCTGTCTTTGTCTAATTTTCATAAATCATAATTTGTGTTTGAGTAATGGATACTATAACTGTTCACAGGGTTTCAGATAAATCATCCTTTGCTTAAATGTCTACTTTGCTTTCAGAAAATCATGAGAATTTTACAAATCAAAATTTTTTTCTGACTCTTTTCCATGATATTAACCAATAAAAATTTACAGCACTCTGTGCTTCTCTGCCTCACTGTAATTCTCTTTGAGGAATACATAATGAACTTCATGTCAAACTTGCATTCTTTACTTTTAGTACAATAAACAAGCCTGTGACAGAATGCCTCTGCATCTGTGGTTGCTGATGTCATTGTGTCTCGCTTCTTTAACTTTCTCATGTTCACCTTCATCTCTTCTAGGACTGGTATACTGTACTATCTCACACCTTCTATATTTTTTAAGTTCATAATTAGTTGTGTCTGTTGGGTCTTTTAAAAAAGTTTTAGATTAATGCGTCTGTGTTTGTACAACAGTTTACAGACAAAGTCACGTTGCCTGCACATGCTTGCAGAGGACAGAAGAGTCCACAGAAGTGCCCTGTATTCTGTTATTTGCTGCCTTTTCCTTTTACAATGGGGTCTCTCCCTGAACCTCAGACTAAGAGTTTCTTTGCAAGGTTAGGTAGAAGCAGTGTACTCCAGTGATCTTTCTATTATTCTGATTCTTCCTTTCTTGGAGCTATTGAAAGAATGTCTGGCTTATTAATGGGGTGATGGGTACTTGTAGAGCAATAGGTCTTAACATAGAACTGTCCCTCCAGCCCCCTGTTGGCCATTTTCTTTTTACACATACTGCATGAACATTGATGCAGGTGTCACCGTGTAAGAATTAAGGAAAACATGGCTTCTGTGTTATTTATCTGAATAATGCTAAGCCTAATTTAAAAACTCAATGATAATCAGTATTAAAAAGCATGTTGAGATTTATTTAAATCAGTTTTCTAAAAAAGTGATTGTGAATACAAATGTATTGATGTCAATGGAGCTGAGAACTGTTGCAAATTTAGAACAAGCAAGAAGTCACATGAAGAAGGAAATTCATTAGGTTGTGACATTTCTGTACTGTAATAGGAGAAATAAGAAATTTCACTGGAAATCTGAGTCTGAGTTTGGACGACGTTTTGATTAAATGAGAATTATGTAATTCTGAGCTTGTGATGGACCCACAGACACAAAAGTGCAGAGAAGAGGACCACGCGTTCCCTAAGAACTGTCTGGAACTTGAGGCTCTGCTGCTGTGGCTTTTTCACCAACTTCCTTTAATCCTATTCAGCTCCTGCAAGTGTGTGGCATGATTCCAGTTCCATAGAGACTCTTCCAGAGCCCCAGTTTCTGGGGGACAGGCAGTACTGAGGAGCTCCGAAAACAAAGAAATCTCTATGGGCTAGACGAGGGTGGTCAAAGTTCTGGTGAAAGAGGAAACTCTTGACCCACGTTGGAGAGGACGGCAATTGAATGCCAGGGTACAGATTTCAAATGTGCTTTTGTTTTCAGTTTTTTAAAAATACCCACGGAAAAACTGCAGCGGTAAAAGAAGAACTAAATTTAGATCCCCTTTTGATGCAAAGAAATTCTAACTTTATTTGTGAATTTTCAACTGCCCAAGTTGGAGTGAGTCATCACTCCACTGTATCAGCAACAAGTCTTATGTGCACCTATGTTTCCCTATTGTGCTCATGGGGCCAGTGATACATCAACACTCAAGAAAGGAGTTCTGTGACCAGAATACCCAGGAGCCTCCCTCCCGAGGAAAACAAGGTTGAACAGTTTCTTGTCAGCACCACTGTAAGCATGTATTAAAGACCAGGAGTGTATGTAGAGGTTTTGAAATTTTATTTTGTGGCAGAAGCTTTCTCTTGGATGTGTTTAGAGTCTAATGGTGCTTAAGATACACTGTGGATAAGATGGACACATGCGGTCTTCTGCGAACTGCATAGAAAGCATGCAGGAGGCATTACTATACATCCAAGTCTCTATGGCCACACTCAAATTTCTCACTCCTATGAAATTCATGGAATTTATTTTTCACGTGTGTGTGTGTGTGTGTGTGTGTGTGTGTGTGTGTGTGTGTTAGTGTGTGTGTGTATTTATATATCCAGGTAACCTAGACAGACTTGAATTTTAACCCCCTGCCTCAGCCTCAATATTATGTGAGATTGCAAACCTTTGCCCCCAAATCCAACTCCTACGAAATTTTCTAAGCTATCCAAACTCAGTACATGCTTTGATTTTGATAATGGTAAGATTTACTCTATTATTCTATACTTTGCCCTAAGTAGCCTGTTTCCTCATGCATTAGATAAGATTTTAGGAGCCAGATGTATGCTCTCCCTAACTGCTATCCTAACTGCTATCATTAATTTTGAGCCCAAAATAGTCAATCAATATGCCAATTGTTGATTGAGCAAGAGCTTTTTTTTCCCCCCAGAATGCAGAAATACTTAAAGATTAATGGGAGTTTAGATCAGTCTCCACAAGAGGCATGGCATGCTGGATTTTTACTACATTTTTACAACAAATCAATGATAAAGATTCTCCTTTGTTACCTGGTCAGGGAAATTCCTTCTTTCCTTCATTAGTCCCTCCCTCCCTCCTTTCCCTCATTCTTTATTTAACTAATATGAATTCCCCATTTAAATGGCCTGAATATTGACTTCTGTTAGTTTCTACTATCCTTGATTTGGTTCTATCTCAAGAGTGCAATCAGCACAGTGGGTTGACCCCCACCCAATGTCACTCTAACTCATAGAAGTAGTCTCGACCATTAGTGTAAAAATCTTATGTTTATAGCAGCTCTATTTATAATAGCCAGAAGCTGGAAAGAACCCAGATGTCCTTCAGTAGGTGAATGGATACAAAAATTGTGGTACATTTACACAATGGAGTACTACTCAGCTATCAGAAACAATGACTTAATGAAATTCTTAAGAAAATGGTTGCATCTATAGAATATCATCCTGAGTGAGATAACCTAGTCAAAAAAGACAGACATAATATGCAGTCACTGATAATTGGATACTAACCTCAGAAAGCTCTGAACACCCCAGAAACAACTCACAAACTATGTGAAGTTCAAGAAGAAAAAGAAAAGAAAAGAAAAGAAAAGAAAAAACCATTATGCTCAATCCTTACACACCAAGAAAACTTTGACTAATTCCGGGTTACATCCCGTATTAAATGTACTTTATGCTCATTGTAACTAGTAAGACCTTAATGCACACTATCAAACCTTTGAAAGAAAAAGCCAAGCACTGACAAAAATGTATTCGTATACTTTTATGCAAAATGCTTAAAATTTGTTCATTTATCTTTGTTTTTTGAGATAAAGTTGTTCAAAAAAGAAAAAGAAAAAAATCTTAAATACTGTTGTCAACTTTTTTGTTGGCTTCAGAGCAAAGGAGAAAAAAAAAAACCTTACAGTGTTGGCAATAAATCTTGCCTGTGTACTTATTAATGTCATATTTATAAGAATAATATAAAGAAGACAATGTCCTTTTGTTTTGTAGATAAGGACATGATGTTTTAAAAGCTTAAACTTCTAGGTTCTACAGTCATCTGGGTAAATCCAGATGAATAGAATATGCACATAGATCACTGTGTTGAAATTTCCTCCTTCTCTTACATTGTTCCATTAGCCCCTGTGTATCTTAGTTGTTTTTTTTTATTTATAAACAACATGATAATCCTACATATCTGTAGGATTGTTATAAATTCTAAATAGCTCTATGGCATTAGAAGAAACTACATGAATAAAGTGTCATAGACTTATACTGTATGTAAAGTGTATAGTAATTATTATGACTCCTATTGTTACTACTCAGACCACCCAGATAAGCATAGGAAACAGTTTGCATGTGAAGGTTGCTCTGTAGGCTTTGATTTCTACACCAAGATCACTATCCATCTAGACAATGCCTTAACCAGGGCACAGATTAACATGTGCTGTGAGCAGAAGCTTGAGCAAGGGCATCAATAGAAAGAGCCAGACCCAAGTCTCAGAGGAGCAGGGCATTCCTACACAGCCTGGGTGAACTAGCAAACCTCTTTGAGTCTCATCTTCTTTGATGTTAGTGGAATGTTAAATCTGCTTGTAAGGTGGTTGTGGACATTAGAGCTAATTCCTACAGGAACAGTAACCTTCATAGTCTTATGACTCAAAAGACCCAATGTTCTGGATCCAAATCCTGAGCATTTTCCTTCACCTTCTTTGGTCCAGAATCTCTGTTAGAGTACTATGAAAACAAAGTCAAATTAAGACTAATTCAGCAGCAAAAATCTTCTTGCGAATGTTCCAAGGAGCTGGTGCGAGTGAAGGCATTTCTGAGCACAAAATAGCTCTCTGTCCTCTCTCTCTCTCTCTCTCTCTCTCTCTCTCTCTCTCTCTCTCTCTCTCTCTCTCTCTCCAACCCCCCTGCCCACTCTTCTCTTTGCAATCATTTTTCTCATCTGAGTTTTACATTACTTCCACAAGTAGCATTTCCAAGGCATCATTGTCTAAGTAAATCCACAGTGAAGCGAAAAGCTGAAGCTCGGGGAAGACAGGAGGGACAAAGACCTGCCTGACTATTTCTAGGCAGCAACGCTTGTCTGTGTGACACATCCCTGACCGGATGTAATGCTCCAGCTGGAAAGATTTCCACTCGGGAGTCATGTCTGTCCTCACTCTCATCCCACGTGCTGCCAGCGGGTCTTAGCAAGAACATCTGGAGAACGCTTTCTATTACAGATCTTGTCCATAAAAGATATAATTTTACAATATGACACTCTAGATTTTACAGCAGAAAAAGCAAACCTGAATATTAAATTTCTCTTTCCTATCTCATTTTGAATTTTACAACAGAAAAAGCAAACACAAAAATTAAATTTCTTTTTCCTATCTCTTTTAGCAGAAAAACTAGTCCTAAACTCATAAAAATCTATTCCAATTAAAAAAAAAAAAAAAACGCTACCCTGTGTCATATGCATTTGAGGATGCATTCAGTGATGGTTTGCTGCCTCAAACTCTCCTAGGTTTCTATTTAACTCATGATTATTATCATTTTTGTAAAAATTAAAAAGTACTTGTTCAAGATAATTCCAAATCATCATACACCTGTGTGGTCACAAATTCTAGGCTTGTATAATTTAAAAGTGGGTTTTTTCCTTTACAGTGCATTATATCTTTGTACCTGGGCCCCTAAGACACATTCTATGACCTATCTGCTGGTAGCCTGTTGAAAGAATAAAAGTCCATCCGACAAATGTTTCTGCTTCCCTCTTTGTCTTCAGTTTATTTCTTCAGTGACTCCTATCATTTTGCTACTCAAGCTGGGAGAGCAGCCTCCACCCACCCTTCTAGCAGCCTTTATTTACAATAGCAATGTTTTAAAAAAAATGGCACCAGGATTTCTTGGAAGGTTGGGAATGTATTCCTGGGAAGAAGGGAGTGAGAAATCATGAGTGTGAGAAAATGATCAGTGACTCAAGGAAGAAAGCAAGACATTTAAGGTGTGTTGTCTGAGCAAATACACCCATTTGGGGTTTTAAGAATGCATGGTGAGAAAAATGGAGTGGAGAGAGGAAGAGAAGGACTCAGCAGAGCAAAAGGCATGGGAAGGGGATTGTCAAATATCCATAAAAGGAATGAATGTCAGATGTGTCTGTTCACTCTAAAATGCTAAGCATTTCTATTATCTCACAGCTAATCTATAGGAGAAGTGTGTGTGTGTGTGTGTGTGTGTGTGTGTGTGTGTGTGTGTGTGTGTAGAAATCATGGATATACTTGCTTTTGTGTATCAATGTTTGTACACAAAGAGCTTATATAGATGTAAAAATTCAAGTTAGAAGTCACTGAAGTTGTCAGTGACAGGACAGCAACAAGGCTCAGTAGGTAAAAGTGCATTTAAGTGGAAATTTCTGGTTTCTTTGGAGACTCAGTTGGGCCATGTGCTATTTGTCTGATAGCAGTCTTAGGAGAGAACATATGGTGAGTAGAATCCAGCAGTAAATGACTTTTTTTCATTGATTCACCTGGTAATACTTCATTAGTCTTCACTGATCTTCGCTAGTCATGACTTCCTAGAAAAAAATGTGCCAAAGGACTTGTGGTATTCTACTTGCTGCTTACTAGTTCTTTGGACCCCTGCAGATTTGGTGGAGCCTTGCAGTTCCTTCTGGATCTAGCCAATGCTACCGATTTGTGGTTTTGGTGTGTGCTTATTGGAATGGACTGCCACTACTGATTCATGTTTGATGTTTTGAACTGCACTGTTGATATTCTGATAACAAAGATTGGAACTGCCCCCAACGTACTACATCTAAATATGTCCATGCCCCCCCCATCCCTGTCCTATTAAACATCTTTTTTCCCCACATTTGGTTGGTAGGCTAGACGGAAGGTTGAAGCATTTAAGAACCTTTATTAAGATAGGTTTTGAAAAATAAATCTACAGAGTATGTTTCACAGGTCTGAGCTCAATCCCTCAACCCATGTAAAGATGGAAGGAGAAAACTGACTCTACAATGTTTTCATCTAACTTACATAAGAACATCGTGATATATATATGCATATCTTGTCCCCAAACTGACCCTTTCAACAATAATATCCAGATGTTTTGAAAATGTGTCAAAGCCATAGTATGTACAAAACTTGAATCAAGGGCCTTCATAACTTTATAAATAAAACTAAAACACTTTTTTAAGATGACAAATCAAGTTTCTTTAAAGATTAAGAACTTTTGTGCAAAGAATTGAACCAGGGCAATGGAACAGAGCCTGTGAAGATTATGGAGAATGAGTATGGTCACAGAAATGCAGGTGCAAGAGAATAGCCTATTCCTTCAGAGAACAGTAGGAAAGATACACTTGACCACACTGAGAGCATTTCTAAAAAGCTAGTAAAGGAAATGTTAAACATTCTAAAGGGAAAGATCTGAGAGATACCAGTGGCAATAGATATGAAATGACATTGAGCTAAGGATTACACATTGTATACATGAATAAAAGCACCATAGTGTACTCCATAAATCTATATAACATATCAATTACAGATGAATATATGCTTTATAAAGACAGTGAGACCATACTTATAGGCTGAAAATACTTTTTATGTTTTCTAATGAAGCATTTGTTTAAAAAAAAACAAGCTTGTATACACAACAACCAAAGAATTCTTACAACTCTCAATTTAAAAGACAGCTGATTTGAAAAATGGGAAAATAATCTGAGCAGGCATTTCTTCAATGAAGCTATATAAATTACCTGCAAGCACACAAGACTGTGTTCAACAACACTAGAGACATAGGGAAAAAGCCACAGTGAATTTCTGTTTCATATTCACTAGGATGGCTACAAAGCAAATGAAAGTCAATAACAATTAATGGTCAGGATGTGGAGAAGTCAGAACCCTGAGCCATGATTGGTGGAAACAAAGTAGTGCAGATGTTTCTGAAAAAAGTCTAGCAGTTTCTGAATGGCAAGCAGTGATCACAGGACCTGGCCTTTCCCTTCCTGGGTAGACAATCCAGAGGAAACAACATCCAAAAAGATGCAGCTTGCCCCAATATTCAGAGTGATGAAACACTGTATCACAGGTGCAACTTTGACATATGTTGTTAAAATTATGTGCCAAAGAACACAGAATGACCCACTGAGTATGATGCATAGGTATAAAATGTTCTGAGAAGGCACATTTATAAATGTTTGCAAGGGGCTGAGGGGAGAAAAAGTGGTTAGCAACTGCTTGTTAGTGAGAGATTGTTTGGGGAAAGAGAAAATATTCTGAATTTACATGATAGAATAGGCACAACTCCAGGAGCAGACTAAAATTCACTATCATGTTTGTGTTCTTTAAAAAGACAAAAGTCATGCCAGGCAACTAAGCTGCAATTTTTTAACACACTCTCTCTCTCTCTCTCTCTCTCTCCATCCATCCATATTCATCCATCCCTCTAAGATTCTGAAGGCATATTAGGATTTAAGTCATTATAGATTTATTCCTCCTATTATTACAAGGGGCAAAGAGACTACAGATGCTCTCATAATATTTATAAGTTTTCCTTAGAGTAAACATCTCCAGCTAGGTGCCTGGGTTGCCTAAAGCATCACACGTATAGAATGGGATCAAGTGTGATCTGCCTTCTCCTGTCCTCAGTTCAGAACCTAATCCCTACATGGGAAAAATCACTATTGAACACTTGATATTACTGTCTAATACTTTGGCGTTTTTAGCATTGTGATATTTATGTTTTTAGTTTTTATTATCTCTAAAATGAAGATTTCAGCATTATGATATTTATATTTTAATTATTATTATCTCTATTGTAAAGATGAAGTAACTACGGTCAACTTTATTTTTAGATGACAAAGATAGGAAGCAACTGAACTTCTGATCTGTTCAAATATAATCAAGGCCCCTTTGTCTCTTATTATGCTTATCTAGTTAATGGAAAGGACCAACTGTCTTATCATATCCTAACAGGTTGTGGTAAGTTGATATTAGTAGGATCTCTTTTTCTCAGTCTTTATTACATGGTGCCAGGATTGGCTGAATTAGCACAGATTTGAGAAGGACTGTTGTATTAGTCAGAGTTTTACTGCTGTGAAGAGATACCATGACCAAGACAACTCTTATAAGAACAACGCTCAGTTGGGGCTGGTTCAAAGGTTTAGTTCATTATCATCAAGGTGGAAATATGGCAGCATCCAGGCAGGCATGGCACTGGAAGAGCTAAGACTTCTATATCTTCATCCAAAGGAAGCCAGCAGTAGACTGGCACCCATGTGGTTAGGAGGAAGGTCTTAAAGCCTACCCCTACAGTGACACACTTCCTTCCTCCAACAAGACCACACCTACTACATCAAGGCAACACTTCCCAATAGTGCCACTTCTTCAGTTAAACATATTCAAACCACCCCAACTGGATACACTACATACAAGTGTATTTTATTTCTAGCTAGAGGAATTCATGCACACACACTTATGTTCTGGTCATTCTTGTCTTAGTTGTTATAAATATGTGATAAGCAAACAAACAGATAAGTAAAGAAAGCCTAGAAACTGATTAACTACCCAGAGTATAGTAATAACTTCAAGGAATACTCCTAACCTACACTGATAAGATTCTTCTTTTATCCCCCTGGCTTTAGGTAGGCATGTAGGTCAGCTCTTTAAGATAGGAAATGGACAAACACTACAAGTCTTGGTCTTTTTGTACCCTCTTTTACTTGGTTATAAAACATTGAACTAGCTGGTAATTAAACATTTATCAGTGTTCTGCCAAAAGAGAACTACTTCTTACAAAAAAGAAAAAAAAAAATCAAACAAAAGTTTTGAGAAGGGAATGTTCACTAGGACAAAACTACGGTGATCGAGTTCTTTGCAAAGCCCTGCCAATAATATCAAATTCATCTTTTTTAAAGTTGGACATTCTCAAAGGAATGAAGATCCTCATCAATTGGCAGTTAATGCCTAAAAAACAATCTTCAAAACAAAATCAATGTGTTATTTGTGAAATGCGTCATATGTAGTAATTGCAGTGTATATGTACACTGCACAGGTAGGTGAAAGGACATGATATTATGATTTGAAAGAAATCCTTTGTTCTTTGGCTAGCATTACAAAAGAAGTTTTCAGACACAGTAATATTGTTTTAACTGACAGAATAGTTTTGAGGTAAAAGTGAGGGAAATTGTTGTGTTGTTTTTAAACAAAGAAGAGACATGAAATTTGAGAATGTTTCAGTGAATACCTCAAAGACAACATTCAGAACTTATTTCATTACAGAAGAACTAAAAACAACAACAACAACAACAAAACAAAACAAAAACAAAAATATCAGATTCTTTAGAATTTTAATAACAACCTCAGAAGGAGTAACTGAAGTCAATGCTCTGTCATCTGTGTAAGTTGAGCTTAGAAAAATAAAAAATTCAAAATACTCCAAAAATTCTGGTTCTTCAAGCAGAAAACTCTACCCTTGACATCATAATATAGGTCAAACTCACAATATGGACTCACCAGAAATATTGTATGGAGCTTTCTCACACTGTGAAGGTATATGAGATATAACTGAATTTTATTCAAATTCTTGAGAGTTACCTCCAAGGTATTTCAAAATCTTTGCAAATAACCCAAAATCTTAAAATAAAATTCTAGAATCCAGAATGCTTTTAGTCTTAAATATTTCAGCTTAAGAGGTATCCAAATTATACCATGTGAGTCTGGGAAATCTCAGAATGTTTCTTTAAAAGTGAGCAAAAAGAGATCTGTAAGAGTTCTTATGCCCTTTCCACTATCTCAGACACAGACCTATGGCATAACTACATAACCAACACAGTATGGCATTAGCAAAGAGACACAGAAACCTTAGGGTCCTTGAAAGGTCAGTGAACTTTGAAAGCCACAACTATCCCTAGGAAATAAAACCTTTTGAACACCTCTACCATTGTGAAGGTTTCCATGATCTTGCCTTAAACTGTATTGTGCACATTACTTAATGTATGTGAAGTCCAAGAGTGTGAATATGTGTACAAACACATGGCTGCTATGAGACCTTTACTTAGATAATTTACTCAACATGTCAATAATCTTTAGTAGGACTCATACTTTAATTTCCCATTCTCCCATCTCCCCTCTTCTCATCCCAGTCTCAATTTCCAGCTTGAAACAGAATCCATGGGCAATGTCACTTAACTATCTCTGATGGATAGCCAGGTAAACGTCAACATTCCCATAAAATTTTGACTGCTCATTTGTTAATTATCAGAGCTCATCTCCCCTCTGACTATCAACATTTGTTATTAGAAGGCACCTTTATAAAAGGAATAAGCATCTAAGCAATATTTGTAGCTACAAACTTGGAAGCCTTTTCTTATATGTTGGTAATTTACAAATCTATCAATCTGAGATATTTCCTCACTTCTGACTTAAAATGTGTGGAATTATTCCCACACCAACCAATTCTCCATTTTTCCATACACCAAGTGGGTATTCTATAATTCAATCCCGGCCTTAACTGTCTGAAGTTAGTGGGGTCATCATAGTTTAAGCATTCTGTCCTACAAGACTGCACTTATTTCAGATGCTAGTCACAAGTCTAGGTCAGCTATATTTCTGAATAACCAACTGGAATAAGGAATTAATGGTTCTTACAACCTTTTCCTCAAGTTAAAAAATATGTACAACATCCCATGGGATTCCAAAAATCACCTTACTTATATTCTCGGCTCCTTGTAAAGGGACACAGGTTAGAAGAAGCTGAATGGAAGAGATTTAGAGGGCCAGACATAAGGGCAGGAGTCTCATACTCTTTCTGGAATAACAGTAATTCTCGTGTCCCCAACCTAGAAGTTCTCTAAACCCCATCACAGAGGGCTTGTATGAAAACTCCATTATGCAGACATAACTGATTGAGTCGCTGGTCATTGGTAGTTAACTACAATCAAGACCTTCCCCTACCCCCTCCCATGGAGGTCTTGCTTGTACTTCAAAATTTTAAACTTCCAATGAAGCATTGATCTTCCTAGAGACTGGATGCCAACCTGAAGTTACCTAAAAGTGGGAATACTAATTGAGCCCTTGATAGAACAAAAGACACCCCAGTCAGCCATGAAATTCTGTTCTAAAAGCTCAGTCAGGAAAGACTTGGACAAGGACCAAGTTTTTTTGTTTTGTCTTGTTTTTGTTTTTATCACGGTAATCAATGGCAGTGATGATTGACAGCTCTATGCATGTGAACTGAAAGTTATTGTGATGCTTTCCAGGACCTCTGCCTACTTCTGCTCCTATGTCTTGAAACCAAAGCAAATGAAAAGTGGCTACTTAAGTGTCAAAAAATTGTTCCATCTCAGTGCGTCATCACTGAACTTAGCTTTTGTCCAGTCAGTTAATATCACTCAGAAAATTCCATAAGGGATACTCTTCTTAAAACTTACATTCTTTCTCTTCCAGCAACAATAATTATTTAGCTCATCTAAAACAGAGATGCTCTGAGGACCTGAGAGACTCCAGCCTGGAAGGTTATTTCCAGTACTTTCTCTTCACCGTCTATGAAAAACTGTCCAGGAGAAATGTACTAGATTTCCCGTTACAAGGCAAGACATTTCTTTGGGTGTTAATGTGCCATCTCTATAATTGAAACATTTCATAAAGCATAATGGGACAGAATGGAGACACATTAGCTTTGGTGGGAGACAGCTCGGTTTCTGTGAAGACGTCTGTAAGTCTCATGGCTACAGGCTCACTGGTGTCCAGACAGCCTCAAAATGAAACACTCAAGTTGGATGCTACCCATAGTGAGGCATGAGCACATTTGAAGTGTGGTATTGCTACCTTCTCTATCAGAATCAGACAGAAATATGAAAAAATAATACTTTTTTTCTTCCAAGGAAATGAAGAAAATCAAAAGCTTGGGTGTTCTTGCCAATGCTGGGTATCTTAACATTAGTCATATTCAGGTAATAATCTTTTTATAATGAGGAAAATCCACCTAGTACAACTACTTCTACGTTAGACTATGTATTACATAGCTCAACACCAGTGTTAGGTCAATCTACAGAGTCCCCTTTGTGCCAAAATAATTCATCTTTCCAATTCTGTGCCTTTTGATCATTCCCTCTTATCTCCTGTTGCATTCCTGCCTCTGCTATGTCTGTGTTCATTCACATGCACACACCTGAAAAGGCACAGCAGCAAGTCTCTTATATTTATTCATTTATCAAATAAGAACTGACTGTTTTGGTTATGTATGCTACATTTTGAATATAAGATTAAGATGTATAATGAGACTCCCATTTTTACAGCAATCTCCCTAAATTTCAAGGTATCTCTATAAAACATATACTTCCTAGTAAAATCATAGCCCTACATCTGAAGAATTATCCTAGACAGGTGTTTGTGGATACTTAAGTAGGTTGGTAATGTAGAGACGACAGAATGTGCTGACATGTGACTGTCAGCTTTTCTACAGTTGGCTTCAACATGGTTTGCACTTCAAAGTCAGCTGTCCACGGTAACAGGCTTTTTCTCCTACCCCACACTGTACTGACTTCCTGTTTTCTGTATAGAAACTATTTATCTCATGGCCTGCTTTATTTATACCTCTCCCTCTGTCTTTTTCTTGGTCAAAAACATTTCTGTGGTCTTAGACTCTTTCCTTTGTCTTCCAGCTCACATTCAGACCATTAACATATTTGATTTAATTGCTATTTCCAATCTCTCTCAAAACCTCTGGCTCAAAGGGGTTCACATGGCCAAATGATGATAGTAGTTTCCTACAAAATCTGGATATTATTCTTTATAAAACTCTAAAAAAATAGTTTAAAGTATAAGTTAGCTCATGCCACCCCACCCCTGTGCTCTAGGCATGGGGCCCTCATGAGCTAAGTTTACCTATTCAGTTTCACCTCTGACCTGTCACCTTTTATTCACCCCCCACTCTTGAATGGTCCCCAAAGAGGTCATGTGTATTCTAATGTAAAGACCTTGCATCAACTCTACTGGTTCTGATTTCTTAGCCTAGGCTATCCTAGCCCTGGAAGTCTTCATTGCTAATTGTGTTTCTTCTTTAAGATATTTTTTGTCACCTTTCCACAAGACCTATTCAATCACATATCTCAAAGACCAGCATTCATCTTTTCAATCAGCCCATCCTTTTAATTCTTCTATCTTTTGCTGCAACATGTATTGCTTTTTTACATACTATACAGCGTATTTCCAACACATTTGTGTACTATGTGATGATTCAATGGGCTCTGCTGTATCACCAACCAGTTCTTGCTATTGAGTTGTGCTCTGAAGTGAAAGGTGACATTTCCAGTTATAGAATGTAACTGCTGATGTCCCACACCCTACCATGATGCTCCCGTATTCTGTACAACTGTGACAGACAAAGCAAGAAGAAGCAACAGCAAGATCCAGATGCCACAAGCCTCAGATTAGAGAGCTATTTGGTGGCCCCTGGTAACCTGATCACTCTGATGCACAGAAGGTAGGGGCAGAAAGCCTGACATCCCACAGAGTAGGGAGGGGTTCAGACTTTTCTCAGTTACCACTCACAGAAAATATCTGACAAACTTCTTGAAACCTATTGGTCTGAAATAAAAATACATACTTGCATGCTTTATACAATTTCCATCAGACATAGCTAACAATTGAAGACTGATAAACCAGGGACGTGGTGAGAAGCATCCAGCTCTGGCTGTTGACCTTTGCTTTCTATGTCTTCTTTGCTTTCCATGGGGATCCATGCAGCATAAGGGATGGGAAGGAAGGGGTTGAGGCTAGACTCTCTAAGTGGCTAGAAGTCTGCTGGAGTTCGGAACCACCCTAGTGTACAAAGCAGTTCAAGAAATGTTCTCAAGGTGAAGGTTGAAAATGCCAAAAAAAAAAACACTGATGTAAGGGAATGGGAAGCCTTAATTCAGGCATTCCCCCTCTTCTACAGTGGGAAGAGAATCCAAGCTAATCTTCCTGATAAGGGGGCCACCATTAACTTGTTTTCCCAGCTGGCTCAGAGCCTTCTTAGGGGCCAAAGCAAGCATTTCATCCACCTCACTAATAGTTTCTGAGGTCCGTGTTGCTAGTTGGGATCTCTAATGGCTACGGAGAGTAAACCTGTAGGGTACTCCAGTTCCTGCCTGAAGAAGCACAACAGGAGACCCCTCTCTTTCTAAAACAGGGAGACAGGTTCCCTGTTGCTCACTATGGAGTATAGTCCAGTCAGGTCCAGTAGGGAAGTGAGTCATTGTCTTTCTCTCCTCATGTGACAACTGTTGGTTATTTGTAGTTTGTCATGATTTTCAACACATAATCCTAACGATTCTCTAGCTAGACTGTAATCACTGCCTGGTTCTTGATAACTACAAAGAACTTCATCTAAACCATTTACTTCTTTTCTTAGTAACAAATACAGCCAGCTAACCTTCAGTGCAATAAAAATATGGCCAAATGGGCATCCTCTTCTAACTCTAAGTTACTAGATAATTCAACTTCAGTTTTCCTCCAAGATCCTAGTTTGAGAAACATGGGAGTTTGGAGAGTGGCAAAAGCAAACATGGTGGAGAGACTACATGCATAAAGTATAAAAGGCAGATAGTTGTCGCCCCCAAAGCGAAAGAGTGGGCAGAATTTACTCATAGTTAGTATTTTCTTTATGGAAATACTGTTCTTTGGGGTAAATAAAATACCTTAAACTGACAGTGCTCTCCTCCTAGGTGACCTAAATTCAGCCTGAACTCTTTGTAACTGCTGTCAATGGCACCCACACAAACTGTCACAGGATGCTCAGGCTGCCATAGAACATGTAGGTTCAAAGTTTCAACAACACAAATGCATATTTTTGCAGTTTCGAAGCATACTCTAAGATCAAATTTGAGCACTCTGGTTTCTGATGAAGGCTTTCTCCATGGGTTGCAGGTGGCAACTTTCAGTATATTTTGGGTGGTTAGAGGAGTGGTAGGGGGGGTGAGACAGGGGTTGGGCAGGAAGTGGGACAGAGAAAAGGGGTAGAGGAATAGGTTTCTTTTTACAAGCTATAGGCCTATCGGATTAGTGCTCTGATTCCCTTACCTCACTAGTCTTAATTAATTTCTGAAACTTTGTCAGACTCATGCTGGAGGCGGGAATTCTGCCAAATGAATGTGGAAGACTCACAATTCCCATCTCTAGTGCGGGCACACTTAGGGCACATCAAGCCAGGATGTGGCATGCTACTGAAGGACATGATTATGAATCAGTCACACGAGAAGCTGTTCTGTTCAGATCAAGCCTCTGAGTCTGCCTCAAGAGTAGACAGGTCAGCCTGCTAAGAGGAGGGGCTCAGCCCTGCCTCTCTTAATTTACCCCAAGGGGCTCTAGGTTGTGCTGAGCTCTTTGTAGGGCAGAAGAAAAGATTGGGGCGAGAATGGGGAGAGCAAAGGCAGACATTTGGGAATTGGAAGCATGTAAGGTTAATGAAAGGGGTGGTCTGGGACAGTTTTCAGATCCCCCTACCTTATTAAAGTGCTTTTAAATGTGTTTTCTTTGTGTTCTTGACATGGGAAGCTAATGGAAGCCAGCTGTTTGTTTATTTCCCTGACTTTTTCTCTTATGCTCATTGTTCCCGCCCTCCTACTCTGACCCTGTTGGGTTCTAAGGCATCTACTCTGTTCTGTTTTGTTCCAGACTTACTCATCTCCCATGTCCACTCTCATTTCCAGCTCCTTTTCTTGCCCTGCTTACTTGACCAGACTCTTCCATCTTATGGCATGACCTCCCTTCAACAGCTTTACCACATGGATAGCAGAGAGTAAAGCAGTGAACTAAACTCCCTTTTAAATGTAGAACAGTGTCGGGTGCTTGACATCTATCTATCTATCTATCTATCTATCTATCTATCTATCTATCTATCTATCTATCATCTATCTATCTATCTATCTATCTATCTATCTATCATCTTTTTTTTTGATTTTTGCCTCTATTTCTACATTAGAAGACATTTCCTATTGAGATTTAGAGATTAATAGGCTCTCCCCTCTTTCCTTTTTATTCTTTTAGGTTCCAGTATGCAGAGTACATTGCATCAGTTTTAAAGAATCTAAAACAATTTCAGTACACACATGTACGTAGACACAAATGTACATGCGCACCTTCACATATACAAAGAGGAATGTGTTTTCTTGGTGACTAGGTGGCTCAAGATTCATATCAAAGCACTTCAGCCATAACTGGCCCAGTCTCTAATAGGCCTAACGTCTGTGTGTTCTGTCCATACAGATCTGCTCATGCTGCTAAGGAAGACAGGAAGATGATTTGATCAAGAGTTTCTTGGGTTTCCTCCTGCAGTCTGCACATAATAACCTGCAAACTGGAGAGTAAAGGCATCATTAGAGTGCTCCTCGATTTAGGCCACTGTCTCCAGAAAGTCTCTTAATAAATTATGAATATGATGTCTGAGAGTACATGATTAAACCATTAGCAAAATTGTTTTATTGCCTCCGTTGACAAGGAGATAGATGTGTCATCTTGGGGGAGGTAGTGTCAGGAAATGTCTAAGCAAGCAGGAGCTTAAAGGAAGACAGTTGGAAAACAAACCAAGACATTCTTAAAACTCACTTCTGCTGATATAGCAATGATGCCAAAGTAGGTGTGGGGTTGAAGTCCTCACTCTATTACCCAGCCAGGGCATCTCTATCTGAGCTGTTGATACAGGGGTAATAAAGGCACCAGATGGCATGTGTGCTGGGAAGGAGATATGAAGATAAGGGTGGCATGGTTTGAACAAGGTGTGGATGTGGCTTCTGGGTTCATCTGTTAGCAGCTCAGTCTCCTGAGTGGTATTTAAGAGGTGATGGGACCTTTGGTAGATGAGGATAGTGGGAGGTGGCTAAATCATAAGGATGTCATCAGAAGTGAGAATTAAGATAGTTCCCAGGAGACTCTCAGTTTTCTTGAGAAGATTGTTACAGAAAAAGCAAAATGGCCCTTTCTCCTTACTCTGACTTACATGTAATCCACCATGATATGGCTTAGCCAAGAGGGTCCTTGCCAGAGCCTATGCTATTTGGTCTTTCAATTTTTCGAACTGTAAACTATGGTGGGCAGTGGTGGTGCATGCCTTGAATCCTAGCAATTTGGCAGGCAAATCTCTGCTCTCAAGGCAGCCTGGTCTACAGAGTGAGTTTCAGGACAGCCAAGGCTACATAGAGAAACCCTGTCTTGGAAAAACCCATAAACAAACAAAAAAGCCCTATAAACTAAACATACCTCTTTTCTTTATAAGTAATTCCAGCCTCAAGTATTTCATTATAGCAGAAGAAAAGAAAAGAAATGAAAAGGTTGTCAAACACACAGCCTGGATCATGCATGGAAGTAGCATCCATTATCCTATTATATTTTGAAGATCACATTTCTAAGGCATCCAAAAGGGCATAAAAAAAAAAAACATAGAAATAACCTGACTGTTGCTACTTATTATCATGGTTAACCCTTAGGGGACATTATTAACAAATGAATCAGTGTTTAATCAACAAAAGTTCTTAAGGATAGATATGCTCTATATCGAGGCCCAATCTATCCAATATGGTAGCTTTGTTTCATGTATGTCTAGGATGACTGATGACCTGGGATTTAATTTCACGTAATATTAATTTATATTAAATACAGGGATTAGAACACTTATACCTAATGTCTTTCAAAACATCTTTGAGTTGTATCATGTATCTATTGAATTGAAATGCATGGATGCAGGAAAACTGATACAGCAACAATGGTACAGCCATAGCAAGAACAACATAAATAAAACAAATAGAGTTAAAAGACACAATAGCACACAAACTCAAGCCAGACATTGGATCCAGTAATTAACAGAAGAAGGTCAGATGCAATTTATTCTATTATCTGGTTGTCCAAGTTAACTGCCCATTTGTGTAAATATTCTACTGTCTGCTGAATTCTGGACATCGGCTGACAGCAGATGCAGCTTCTGGACGATCTATTTGTTGCAGATTGACACATGCAGAACAGAGTGTTCCGCTTCACTTCTTCACTTCTTAAGCCCATACACCTCAAGGATCTTTAAACTTCCTAATATTCTTCAAATTTCCATAAATCTTGAATTACAGTGGTTTTTTTTTTTTTTTTTTTTTTTTTTTTACTTTTGTTTGTTTATTCATTTTTCCAACACAGGGTTTCCTGTGTAGCCCTGGCTGTCCTGGAACTCACTCTGTAGACCAGGCTGCCTTGAAGGCAGAGATTTGCCTGCCTTTTGTTATTGCTAGGATTCAAGGCATGGGCCATGATAATCAGTGTGTGTGTGTGTGTGTGTGTGTGTGTGTGTGTGTGTGTGTGTGTATGTGTGTGTGTGTACAGTTTTTAAATTTTTGAGAGTTAGTTGTGCATGGTGGTTCAGACCTTTAATAGTAGTACTTGAGAGGCAAAGGCAGGTGGATCTCTGAGTTTGCAGTCAGCCTGGTCTATAGTGTGAGTTCCAATAAAAATAGGGTTATGGAGAGAAACCTTTTCTCAAAGAACATAATAGAAAAACAAAACAAAAAATGTTTTGATAGTTTTCTAATCTGGCCTCAGCCTCCAAATTCGTTGGAGTTAGGCTTGGGAAGTAGGTCAAACCATCAACATACTTGTCAGTGAGGAGGGATTGCCCTGTTGCCACAGAAATGATGCTGAAATGACTACCTTAGATAATGTTTTTAAACGTAAACACCAGAAACCAGGGTATGTCCTATAACAATTGTCACGAAGAAGTCATAGTACACACGTTTAACATGTGTATGGTTCAGTTTGGTTAAGCACATGCCTATCAGTAATCATTGTGAACTGTGGTAACTCTCCCCCCCCCAAAAAAAAAAGAAAAAAAATGAGAGAAGTTTGTTTTTGCTGATTCTCCTGTAAAGTTGGTTACAGGGTGTAGAATACAATGTTATTAATCTTCTAATCTAAAATCTGGGACTTTCAATTAAGAAGTACTTTTTATAAACTAATGAAACACAACTAACTCTCAAAAAGTAAATCCCAGGTCATTGGTCATCCTAGACATACGTGGAACGAGGCTACCATATTGGATAGATTGGGCCTCGATATAGAGCATATCTATCCTTAAGAACTTTTGTTGATTAAACACTGATTCATTTGTTAATAATGCCCCTGAGGGTTAATCATGATAATAAGTGGGACTTTGCATGTCTTTATAGTTTTCACTTTTCTCATACCATATTGTTGATATATTTAAAATTACAACTTTATTTCATGGTCAGTGAATAAATCATACATATTATCTAAATGATTTAAAAACATCTCAGCTATGCTATAAAACAGTGAATTCCAAATGTAGAACCCAGTGTTAATATTCTTTCTGTAAATCTGTTGTCATTCCATGAATAAACAAGAGAAATAACATAAAATATTATTTTGTTTTCTGCAATTCTGTCCTTTTAAATTGTTTGGCCCTAAAAAATCTGTTCTTAATTTAGGCAAATTTGTCTTAGCTATAGAGGTTCTTTGGCATATGTAGGATATGTTGAGTCAAAGTTGGACTTCTTATAATTATGACTCTCAGGCTATGGCCAGCAAAGTCAGAGTATCAGCGAGGAAGGCTCTCTAATGACCAACAAACATCAGGAGTCTGAAAAGCCCAAATGTGGAGGGAAATGGACAGGCCTTAGAGCCAGGTACCATCACAAGAAATCTTGCCTGTTGTTTTCAAGTGGTGTGATCTAAGATCCCTCCCTTAAAAGTCCTCCAGTCTCTACTATCTCACATGAAAAATGGAAGTGCTTCTGACAGAAGTGTGAAAGTAGCTCAATGGGAGAGTGCCTGCCTACTCTCTGAAGTGCTTAGTTCCTGCCTGTGCTATCTCCCCCCACCCCCCCCCCCACACACACAAAAAAAAAAAGCATAAAGAAAACCAGCCGGGACCATGAACATGGCTCAGTGAGTAAAAGCACTAAAGCTCTAATCTCTCTCTCTCTCTCTCTCTCTCTCTCTCTCTCTCTCTCTCTCTCTCTCTCTCCCCCCCCCCTCTCTGTAAATTGCTGTGATAAGATACCAAGACCAAGAAAACTTAAGAAACAAAGTGTTTATCACTTTTATAGTCTCAGAGGATTAGAATTCGTGATCATAATGGTAGAGTCTGGTATCAGGAAGGTAGTCATAGCACTGGAGCAGTAGCTGAGAGATTACATCTTGCAATATAACCCTGAAGCAGAGAGTGAGTGACCTAATGAAACCTCATCTGGTCTTTTTATTTTCATCCTGACATAATTTGCTCAACAAGGTCATATCTCCTAATCCTTCCCAAGTAGTTCTACCAATTGGGAACCAACTATTCAAATACATAAACCTATAGGAAAAATTTTCATCAAAATCACCATAGCTTTCAAGTCTTAGGACCAAGAACTATCCCTAAAACCCATACAAAATCTTACATCTATAATTACAGTACTTCACAGACGAGAATCGAGACAGAGATAGGAGAATAGACCAGAGAATTTTAAGCCTGATAACCTGGGGTACATAGCACAGTAACAGAAACAAGAGAAACCCTCACTCCAGAAGGTAGAAGGCAAAATCAATTTCCAAAAGTTTTTCTCTGATCTCCATACACACACTCAAGAGGTCTAGCTGTGTGGTGGTGGCATGCTATTAATCTGAGCACTTGGGAGGGAGAGGTAGGCAGATCTCTGAGTTCCAGTATAGCCAAAGCTACACAGAGAAACCCTGTCTCAAAAAACCCACAAAACAAAACCAAACCACAAAAGCCAACAACAAAAAAATCTATGAAAAAGAGAACCAATCAATACGAGATTTCTGACACCAACTACTCTTGCCAAGGACCTCAGTCCTTTAGCAGTCTTCTTGACCTGAACATTTTAATTGAGTTTTCATTATATTCTTTGTACATGAATATTTTGGTAGGTAGATTCCAAAATTATTTGATAATTTTTTTTGGTCTGTAGCAAATTTTATTTATGAAGTCCCAGCAGTTGCTCATCCGAAAGGAAGATGAATTTACGGACGACTGGTTTGATAACATAAGATTGTTAAGAGTAACTCATTCTCTTTCTGGTTGCATAAGAGGAAGGAAGATGTGCTCAGAAAAGCAGGGAAGGAAGCCGTTATCTCTTTGTAAATACCCTTGTGATGTCATGTACAAAGGGCTCAGAATGTTCTCTAGGTCTGAGCTTAGTTAGTCTCTAGTGAACAGCATGTAAGGCAAAGGTACCTGTGGTGGTTTGAATGAGAATTGTCCCCAGAGGCTTATCTTTTTGAATATTCAGTCATGAGTTGCTAGACTACTTACAGAAAAATTAAGAGGTATGGCCTTGTTGAAGGAGGTGTCACTGGAGAGTGGGCTTTAAGCCCATGCTAAGACTGCTAAGCCTGTCGGTATCTCTGTCTGTCTGTCTGTCTGTCTGTCCGTCTGTCTGTCTGTCTGTCTGTCTCTGTCTGTCTGTCTGTCTGTCTCTCTGTCTCTCTCTCTCTCTCTCTCTCTCTCTCTCTCTCTCTCTCTCTCTCTCTCTCTCTCTCTCTTGTTCCTGAACCATTCTTGTCTGCTTCCCACCAGGATGATATGGACTAACCCTTTAAAACTGTAAGCAAGCCCTCAATTAAGTGCTTCCCTCTTTAAGAGTTGCCTTGGCTATCCAGATGTGTGTGGTGACACTTGCCTTTAACTCAATCATCATTCAGGAAGCAGAGGCAGGCAGATCTCTGAGTTGAAGGCCAGCCTGATATCCATAGAGAGTTCTAGGGCAGGTAGGGCTATATAGAGAGACCCTGTCTCAAACCACTCACCTCCACACAGATAGATAGATAGATAGATAGATAGATAGATAGATAGATAGATAGATAGATGATAGATAGACAGACAAACAGATAGACAGATAAAAAGAGTTGTGTTGGTCATGATATCTCATCACAGGAAGAGAACAGTAACTATGGCAATACTTTAACCCTCTAACAAAAAGAAATGAAATTTTCAACAACCTAAAATAACTCAGAGTAATCTTTTACTACTTGAACCTCTAACTCGGTCCTCTACTTGGTACCCTAGAAGAGTAAGGAGGAAGTAGCTACTCCATTTCCTGATTCTGATTTATTTTTCCCATATTATAGATTGTACCTGGGGCCTTATACCTCCTAGGCAGTTGCTGTACCACCAATAGCTCAGAAAGAGAACAGATAGAACATGATTATGTAAGACTTCTGATCTACCAAACTTCAAGTCAGTTAGTTGACCTTGTTTTAAATGTCTAAATTCATAAGTTCATGATACTTTAATTCATGTTGATAGGACATACCTTCTATGTATACAATGAAACTGCGTGTTTATATTTTAAAAGGGAATATTATTTGGAGAAGAAGTTCTTTGACTTTTCACAGAATGTCTATAAGCTTCTGTCTATAAGATGAACAGGAAGTGACATTTTTAATCTTTCAAGGAGCAAATGGAACAGGGAACAGCATTTCTACTCCCAACATATCGCCAAGGACCACAGAGATGTGCAGCTCTCACCCCATCTCTGCGTTTGTTCTCAATGCCTACAGTGCACATTCTCCTTCCCCCTTGCTTAGGACTTAGCTAAGAGTCTGGAAGTAACAGAGAATGACCCCTGGATGTGGTTAAGAGCAATCCCCAAAGGTTTGCAACTGTAAAGAGCTTTCTTCCTGGTTGCAGCTACCCATTCCCCTTTTCCTTAGCTCTTCTTCATGGTTCTGGGGACAGAGGGAGCTGCTCTGTCCTGTCAGATATTGACCCGGAGCAGTTGTCTTTATATATTGCTCAAGCTAAATCCTATGTGACTGGATTTTTTTTTCTTTTTTATTTTTTCTTTTCTTGAGCTAGTCAGCCATTCAGTCAGATTCTACCTTCAAATGTCTTTTAAGTATAAACCATGTCTCTAGGTTTCATAGAAGTCACATCTAATAAAAACACAATGGTCTTTTTTTTTTATAAACTAAAGTAACTCTTGTTAGATGTCTCTCTTTGTGTGAGAAGCCATGTATGTTTTCGATGTTGATGGAAATAATAATCCCAACATTGATTAAGCACTTACTTACGTGTGAAGCTCTGACTGAGCATTTGATGGTCACCTAATGTCCTCAGTTGAAGAGTCTTTCTCTAAGAGTGGTACTATGATGTCCACCCTCACCCCCTTTGTGCATTGGATGAGTGATAGAATATTCAAATAACCCAAACTCCTAGCTCATAAGTGGAGGCCTTCACATCCCAGAAATTGTGATCTGCAGCTTGTGAATATACTGCTTTTACTACTCGCCAAGAGACACACAATTTCTTTTAGCCAGTGCATGCAAAGTTCACTGTTTAGCAGGAACTGAAGAGCCTTTCTGTCACAACATATTATCTCTGCTTGGAGAGGCCAATAGCCAGGATGGAAATGCAAAACACTTGTAGCTAGAAACCTGCTCAAAACATTACACTCACCAAATATCACCCCCTCTTCTCACCACAGCTATTGGTGGAGAGCGAGAAAGGTGAGAGCCTGCGTTAAAACTTCTGCCTGAAAAGCCCAGAAAACTCAAGAAGGCCCCATTGTTATGAAATACACCAAGGTGAGGGGGTACCCTTGGGCCTGACTAATGTGTACCTGAGAAGTTATGCAGTGCAACAGATCTGATGTGAAAGAGGTTTATTGGGGGAGGGGAGAGGAGTGAGGACCAGACGAAGGGGGAGACATGGTGAGAGAGTCATGAGGGTAGAGAGAGGGGGCAAGAGAGGGAGGGGGGTCACTGGGTGCTGGGAGGAGAGAGGAAAGGGGAGTGCAGTGGGGGTAGCATGCAGGAGGGGAGGAGGGGGGAATGTCAAAAGGAGAGAGAGAGCAGGAGCTGGGGTGGCAGACAGGTCCTTTAATTCCCTGCACACACCTGGTGCACGTGGAAGGTCATGACCTAAGTGGCTGCCAGGTCCCTGAGGGCAGGCCTGTTTAATTGCCAGTATACTAGCATCCATAAAATAGAAAGTACAGTTTAGGAGTCTGTAACAAGATAGACACTTTCAGTTGAACTTGTAAGGTAAATGAGTCTTGGAAGGTGATTTCCTGGAAACGTGTTTCTTTATAACAAATTCTTAGATGCTAAGCACCAACTACTCAGATTGTAATGAGGCAGGAAAACCTCTTGGTCCTGGGCAATATGTTACTCTCAGTGGTTGCATGAGATTTAAAAACTGTGTGTGCACATGGTTAGAGTACACAAGAGGGATTGGTTTTTCTTCGTGGTGAAACAGATTGTAGAATTACTCAGTTTTCTTACCATGGTGTTCTAAATGGATTTTGAAAACAGCCAGCATTCTGTTTCAGGGGTTTGCACATCCTGAAGCTTTGCTGATTGAAGTATGGAGCCAGCCTTTGACTGAATTCCACAAAATCCTGAGCATTGTTTAGCCCCTAATCCTGAGTTTTAACTCTCAGTGTACAGAACCCATTGCTATGAAAGAGGTCCCTAGAACCTTGTATCCTCCAGCAATTGAATCTACCCTTAGGTTTATTACAAACCCTTCATCCTTAGGCCCCTTACCCTGAGTTCTGTTTAGCTGCCAGTAGAAGTCATTCTTTTTGTGAGGGGCAGAGGTGCTTTGCAAGGGAATTTTGAAGCAGCCATCCCTGAAGCTTCACCGTGGTCATTGTCATGTGGAGACTCTCCACCAAAGCTTTACTGTGCCTAAATGTGTGAGGGAAATCAAACCTACAAGGTCAGACTCTGGAAGCATTGGGCCCAGCAAATGCTAAATGAGTCTCATTCTTTATCTCTTGTTTCCCCCACCAGCTGTGAGGCTTGCAAGGACCCTGACATTAAACAATGAATTGTAGGATAGACGCTGGGGTTGAACTGGAATAATTATAGAGTCCAGGTGTGTGCTGAATGGCAGATTTGTATTATGCTTATGTGATAATGATGGCTAGGATCTATAGGTATTCTTGAGGCAAAATGAGCAACATTGAAGGGATTGTTGAGCTGGGCAAGAAAAAGGAATAAACGTTAGATGATTACTCATCTAATGCCACTGATCAAGATGGTATTGGGATGGCCAAGATTAGGTTTAGACCTTGAGAGTTCAGTTTTAGGTATCCAAATGAAGATGCAAACCTAGAGCTGTGCACAAAGAGAAGGATGGAGAAAAGGAGTCTGACAGTTGCAGCAGAGATGGCTTTACAAGGTAATGGGGGAAGGCCATCCATGACCATTACAGATAGTGAGAGCCAGGTTTCCAGAGGAATGCTGGATAGGACCAGGTCTAAGTAGGCTAGATGGAATCCATTCTCTTCATGAAACACGAGCAAATTCCAGGAACTCACCAGTGGGGACCCAGACACACACTCTGATAGACATTATGTTGATTGTGAAACAACACAAGCGGGTGGAGTCAGAGAGGTGGAGTCAGAAAGGAAGGAGAGCTATTAACTCATACCAGGTCCACCCCAAATCCTGGAAGACAGATCAGAGCATCTCTTCAACAGGGAAAGCAAACACAGTCAAGCAGCCCCAAGTTAAAATCCTCACACTAGTATCGGCTCCATTAACTCTTGGACAAGGTAAGACTCAAGTCTATAATGCATAAAGCCTGATACGTAATGCAAAAGACATTCTCAAAACACATCAGCTAACATGAAACACCGTGTTAGCTAATCATCAGATGCAATGCCACAGGCATAGGTGATATACCTAAACAGTATACAAGGAGAAAACCTTTGATCATGCACAGCATTGACTCCGAGCTTGAGATCTACCTGACTTGGGCTCTATTCCTTACTTCTCCCCTGTGTTTCTCCAAAGATCTTCACAACTAATTTACATTTCATTGGCTCTCTAAAAACTGGATATAAGATTCTCTTGCTTCCTGAATCTCTCTTCTGCTCTCTAGCAGGTAAATGCAGGTGTCTAAAGACTCCAGGGACACTGTTTCCTCTTCATTATTTTTCCTTTTCCTTTTCATGTTCACCATCGTCCCTCCAGGAAACTTCACAAGCTTACTCAGCATCCAGGGGTAAAGCATTGCTGTTTCCAGCAACCTGCCATTAAACATCCACTTTAGCTGAAGTCCTGCTGAGTCGGCTTCCTCTGTTCATCCTATGCAGTAAACCTTCAGCCACTTTGCATGAAAGAAACAAAGAAATGGTGGACAATTTATTTATCCCAGCTGATCAATAGGAAACCTGGAACCCCTCCAGGAAAAGTATCTCTAAACCTCCCCATGTTTCCTGGAGTGTGTGTTCTTCATCTCTGTTTAGTATGTGTACAGCTGATTCATGGGGGACACTTGAGATGAACAATCACCACGACACAAGGGCACTTTACAGAAATCTGAGTACACAGGCTTAAATGACACAGACTCTCCTCCTTCTTTTTCTCTCCCGCTCTCTTTTCTTTCCCCTTTCTCTCTGCCCTTTCCCTGCCTTCCCTCCTCTTCTCCCTCCCTCTCTTTTTTTTGTCTCTACCATTTTCCTGCCTTATACTTGGTTGATAATTAGCCTAGCTGTCTCTGTAAGACAGTTCACAACACATAGGTGCTATTTTGTTTAAAGTCAGCACTTCCTAAGGTTAGAGGCCCCACCTTTTCGAACTGTCTTCACCAGGTGCATTTATTCAGGAGCACATTAAAAACAGCAGTTTAATCTTTCTGTTGGACAGAAGAAAGGTAGAAGAGAGAAGTCTCATTCACTGCTTTTAACTCCTGCCTTCCCTAGAAGTGTGTATCTTACCTGGTTACTAACTCCATTTATAAAACTCTTATTATTTTTGACTCCAAACTTAAAGACACCCTGTTTGCTTCTCTTCATTGGTATATACTCAGTGTAATAACAATAGGTGTGAAGAGACATTTTGATACAAATCTATCAAGTACCTGAGCATATTTACAAATCACTCTCTCCTTTCCCTCCCTCCCATCATTCTAATTAATCTGCATACATATCTTCCTTCTACCCTCATACCCTACACACACATATGATTTTATGTACCTACATAAAGTCTAAGATTCACAAATTGTGAGAAATCACACATATTTATCTGATTCATATCTCAATTATTTCACTTACTATGATGATCTCTGATTACATCCAGTTTCCTGAAAATGGCATATTTTTACTCTTTATGGAGGAATAAAATTCCATGTGATTAAGCACCACTGTTTTCTAAATCTATTTGTCTTTTGACAAACACCTAGGCTGATTTAATGATTCAACTGTTGTAAATAGTGCCTGAATTAGCCTAGCTGTTCAAGGATCTCTGAGGTGTGCTGAAATCGAGTTTAGGGTGTACATCCTGGAGTGTTATCCATAGCAGGATCAATTTTTTTATTATTCCTTTTTTCATTTGTCACCCTTGCACATCTTGGGCCACTGTAACAATTACCAAACTATCTGGTAGGACATTTTGACTTTTTTTCTTCATTAGGCTGTGGCAGAATCTAACAAAGAGTGAGATGTTGCTTGCCTGGTTCTTCACAATGCTACCATGCCAGCCATTTGTTTTAATTAGCTATTTCAGACATGCCTAGTATCTTTCCATATGTGTGGGAAAGATGATAAATGGACACAGCCTGCCAGGATCCTAAAAAGTAATTGCTTAAAAAGTAAAGCCTTGTAAAACCTAGCAGCAGCCTTCCCCATACATCCAGATGCACACATATGTACTTAACTCTTGGTTCAAGTTCATTTGGCTATCATACTTTGGAATCCTAACTTTGGTCCCTAATTGCCACCATTTCTGGTCACTTTCCTCTCTGCAATTCCCTGGATCCATTAGCTCTATGTGTTTTTTACTGTAATACAGATGAATTTTTTCAAATTAGCTTAGGCTTGTTTTCCCCAGTGGATGGAGAACTGCTTAAAAGGCAATTACTGCTTCTTATTTCCTTCTATAATCATAGAATCTAGAGTTTTACCCATTGAAGTCTTAGCACTGTTGGATTAATAAAAGGCCCCTCTGAACCTTTGCAGGCCCATGTAATTGTGAGTGGCTGACAATTTCCTTTCTCCAGAAAAACTGAGAACGTATTCAGATTTCTGCAGAGTTAGCATTCTGCACATTATTTTAAGGCACGAAGTAGTTTGATCTATGGACAGCTCACCTTGTTCAGTGTACTCAAGGGCTCAGATATAGGTGATAAGACATGGGCCCTTTTTCCCAGGTGGAGGTCCCAAATTGGCTGATAAAATGCTCTACGTGTGTCTTTTAATGGCACTAAAAGACCCATTCTATCCATGGCTAGGGTTCAAAAAGATCCAAAGTCAAACCACATGAACAAGATACTCAGGTGCATCCAAGACCGACAGGGACTCCCTGGCTGAAATACAAGGCTAAGTCTCTATGAATGCTCAGCTTTTGAGTCAGCTCAGAGACTAGTTTCTGTTTTAATGTTTATTTGATTTCTTTGCACCTTTAACCCGGTTTAAACATTATTTTATATGAATATATGTATATGCATAGGTGTGCATGCAGGGACTAGGTTGTGAGCCGCCATGATGATACTGGCCACCGAATCTGGGTCCTCTGAAGAGCAGCCAGTGCTCTTATCAATGGAGCCACTTCTCCTGCCCTGTAATCTTTTTATTTCAACCACAGCTTCAGCTCACATTGTAGTCTTTCAGGTTGTTTACTATCTGGCTTAACTGTTCCCACTCCCAGTGCTTTAACATTTACCATCTGGAATTTCAAGGCACTAGCAACATGGTCATAGTTTCTTCTGAAGCCAGTTGGTCCTCAGAGGTAGATATAAAAGTTGAAGAGATTTTTAGAAGGTTTTTCATTTTGTTTCTCAGAAGTAACAAACTTCAAATCATACACAACTAGGCCTTTAACAGAGAAGTTTGACCCCAGCTGCTTTTGTGGGTAGTATAGGGGCTTCTCTGCCTGGCCAAAGTTAGCTTATTACCTGTAATGTGCTGTGGGTCATGGTTTGGGATGCTGGGAATGGTTTGGTTTTGTTATCTTTGGGTGACTGACAGACAACATGACTTGCTAGTGAAAGAACTCAAAATTACCTCATGACTTTAACAATGATTCTGTTCATTTCTCCCATAGTATGTTTTTATATACCATTAAAAAGTCTTAAGGCTTTTTTCTGTGTTCTCCTACCTTTTCTGACCTTTTCCACATTCTTTACTGCAACCTTTTCAAACACTGAGAGAACAGAGTAAATTGGGGGAGAATTTACAAGCCTTTTGTCCTTCCCCATAGAAACAGAGACTGACTTACCCAGCAGATGTTTAGAATCTTCATGGCTCACACTGTAGTTAATTTGACAGATTTCCAGTGAGTTTCTATATTTCACCTTTTTTTTATTATTATTTCTTGGGGAACCTAAAAAGATCACCAAGCTTCACAGTAGCGTGTCTCTGTTCTCCAGCCCAGTCAGTAACAGAAAACATCTTGCCCATATATATTCAAGCCTCTCCCTATTGTTCTTCAACTATAAAGCATCCCATTAATACACTTTGCTCTGATAGTATATCTTAGCTTTTGTACGTCCAAAACACTCTTTTTTGAGATGGCATTTGTATCACTGCTGTTTAATATTGTTTTCAGAACAGTTCTAGATTTGTAAGAGCTGAGAAGGTGCAGCGATTCCCCATCCATGTACCCTGTCCCTAGACACAAAGAACCCGTTCCACTAGCTATGTCTCCACAAACAGTTGTGACATTTTACGAATCTATAATCATTCAATGACATCACACAAATGCACAGTTTCCCCTAGTGATTGCTGTTGGTATTTTTGGTTTACACGGGTTATGTAGAAAGACATATCAGGCACCACAGCTCACCATGCCAGACCACTTCACTGACCTAAACGTTCTCTGCTCTGCCTTTTCTTTCCTCATTGCTCCTTCCCAGTTTGCTCCTTCTGTAGCTTCTGACTGTTTACATGGATACATCACATACAATTGGACCTAAGATTCTAGCTCTTGGAAGTACACATTTCACTATTATAATAAACTATTATTCTATTATAGTTTTAGGGTTCTATACATGACTGCTTTACCTTTATTTTGCAATACTTTCCTTTTCTTCCTAGTCAATCTCTAGTCTACTCAGAATGCCCACCATTTCTTCTCCTAGTGGGGTTTGTTATCACACCCTTGTGTATATAAGAAATAGTACTTGTGGGCAAACAGGTTTACCAATTGTGTTCAAGGAAAGCATCCCCTACCCCCTTTGTGGTGGTCACCACCTTCCTTAAGCTTCTGGTCCTATTCAATCACTCTTCATGGTGGCTTTTCCATTTTCCATTAATTATAGCCTTTTTTCCAGGATGGCTTGCACAGGGAAAAAGACACCCAAGGAAGATGAGAAAGAGAACCTGCCCGCCCCAGCAGAACCTCCTAACGATCAAGACTTCCGAAGGTGGAGACCTGGTAATTGGCTGTCCATCACACCTGAAGAAGTATGCAGGTGTGCTGTCCCTGAAATTAATTGTTCCAAGCTGCTGAATATTGTCTTTGGGTACCAACGTTCTCTTTCTAAATCCTCCAGGCAATAGCTTATTTCCGATCCTAGCCCTCTAGGACTTTAGTAGGGTAGGACACTTATTCTTTTCTCTGAAAATGATCAGAAATGACAGGCAGTAGTAGCGTTGCCTTGGGTGAAACTATGCTTCTCAAATGTAAGGGTAGAGAGTTCGGTAGGTAACTGGAGGGGAAGTTAAAGACTGGAAACCCCCATGTAATTATCTCTCCAAGAAGGAGGCTTCTGGAGAACACTTGGCTGCCCCAAGTCATATCATGGGTTCAGTGTGCTTTAATTGCCCGTTATTTTCAGCATGGTGGCATTTTAAGTTTTTTTTTTTCCCGCTAACAGAAGATTGGATAAATACAGGCATTGACTCATGTGTTGATCCAGGGCTATTTTTACCCTTCAGCACCTTGCATTGTCATTTCAGAAGAAGGTGCAACAGTTTCTGGGCAGTCCTCCCACAGACAACTAATATATCCTCTCGGGGAGCATTGCCTCGGCTCCCGGGAGCACTTAGACAGCCTTGCAGGATCCCGCAGCAGGAGTCACTGTGGTTGGGAGAAAACTGCAGTATGTAGGCCATTTTCAAAGTCAGAGCCCTCAGCAGAGAGGCAGGGGTGTGTGCCAAGCCCTTTTCATATACTGAAAGCCTGATGTTTCAGATCTCATTTATCCCAAGAAAGCTGACAGGAATGGCCCCTGCAGAGAAAGCTGACCCAAATTGTGACTTCTTTCAGGCCCAGGAAGCCCCTCCAGGACAAACAGGAAGCCATCACTCAGCATAATGTATTCCCACTGGGAACAAGTAGGCAGTCCTCTGTTCAGTTCAAAGAGATGATTCCAAGCCCCGGAAGTTGGTTTTGGCTCAATGTGACCCTAAAATCAAGTCAAATGGAATGAGTTTATTAATTCAGAGCCTGAAGATTTGGTTTGGCTGAATATTCAGGCTGAAATGTTGAATTCCACCTCATTCTAGTCATTTTTTTTTTCTTAGCCATTTTGAAGGGCTTCTAAGATTTGGAAAGAAAATACCAATGTTGGTTTCAGATCCGTCTCTAGGTATAAAAGTAATCCCCCAACATATGGTTTCAAGTGAAAGATAGGTTTTAAATCATGTACACACAGCAGAACAAGAATTTTTCTTATTTTCATTGTGATCTAGAGAAATTCAGATTTTTCTTTTTAATTTATTGGCCTCTGTTTTGGCTGTTAACATCCAAAATGTGTCTGATTACCTTTAGAACCAATTAAACCGGGTCTGCTATTTAAATAACACTCACTGACAGGCACAAGGGAGCAGCTCCAGACTTTGAATTCCTTAAGATGTTTAGATGCTTGTAGCTGTTACAAGAAGCCAGCAACAAAATGTGTATCTGCCTTCTAGTCATCAGGGTCACCTCAGTCTGAGAGGTGACTTGTGGTAGTGTTGCTATTTTTTCATTAGTGTTCATAGGATAAACATATTCTCAGAATCAAATAAGTGGATCTATCCCCCAACCCAGCATTTCTGCCAGATCTATAGAAGGAACAGATAATAGGAGACATTTGCTTCCATAAGTACAGTCATATGCCCCTCCTTGTTGAAAAGACTTCAAGAAATTCAGAACACAAAGGGGGTAATTTCCAAATATGACAGATCAGATTTCTTCAATTCTAGCTAATCGCTTTACATTGTATCCGGTGTCCTGTTGGTGAGAAGAGACTTAAATGGTGCTTTGTGGAAGCACACCTGAGTGGACTCTCTTTACTCTTAGAATGCAGAGCCAGCTTCAGAGCTCTCCAGTCTTAAGGACAAGAGTCCAGGCTAAGCTAAGTGATATGGATTAGAAACCCCAGGAGCTATTCAGTAATGGCCCCCAATGTCTGGGCTGTGTATATAAGCAAGGCCGTAAGCATGTATCTTCTGAGTGAGTTTATGATGCTGGGTAGTTAACAGATATAGAGGTAAAGAAAGAGACATAACCCAGGATTCTTACATGTATGTTCTTTCTATCCAGGTCATCAAAACAAAAGTTAGTGAGGCTGGACGGAGTGTAATTGTTATCCCAGCACCGAAGCAGGAGGTTCACAGTCTGAAATTCATCCTGGGCTCCATTGTGAGATTCTGTCTCCAAAACCAAACCAAGCCAAACCAAACCAAGCCAAGACAAACTAAACCGAAACCACAACCAGAAAATCCCTGGAAAATAAATAACTGCTGTACTGCTCACACAGGCTGAGATAGACTTTGCTTGTTTACTTACTTGTTTGATTATAAACAGGGTCGTTCTGTGTAGTCCAATCTATTCTCAAACATGCAGTCCTCCTGCCTCTCCGCCTCAGTCTACCACCATCACATCTGGTTCCTGAGTTTACTTCTAAATGTAGTGATGGTCAAACCCAAAACACTCTATTCCCCCAGCCTTGCCTTAGAAATAGTTTAGGTTTGGAAAACAAATCGTTCGGATGTTGAAGCCAAAGAAAAAACTTTCCAACTGAAGAAGGAAGGCAGGATGATGGCGCTGATGGTGGACCACGTGTGAACAGACCGCTGGACTGCTTTCTGGCAGAGGGAATTTGAAACGTGTATGTGTCTTGGAGTGTGGTGACAACAACTTGGAATTCAGTCACTTTAGTTTTGGTTTTGTTGCTTTGTTGGCAGAGGGAGAGATGTACCAGAACGAGCAGGGGGGGTTATTGGGACTGTTTCCTATAAATCTAAGCAACAGAGACAACAGTCTAGGTGCAGTACCGAGCAGGTACCGGGTCTTGGGCGCCCCCTTGTGGTTAGTATGCTAATACAGAGGGAGGATCTGCACTGCACACTCGAGATCCGAAGCCCATAGATTTAGCTTTCTGCACATCATTCTGAGCCTTTTGACCTTTCGCAACCCTGCCCTTCTTTTAGTCCTCAAAAGCCCCCTGAGCCCTCTTTTTGTGTGTTCTTGTTCACATCATTTTTGTGTGTTCTTGCTCACACCATTCCACACGTTTGTAATATTCCTTTGTCCACTACCTGTATCCAGTTATTAATTCATTCAACAGCATTTCCTTTGATCTCACTTCTGCGTGGAAGAATTTCATGGTTCCATGTAGTAGGACACGGTTGTGTGTTCAATGCAGAAATAACACCAAGATTTATTCTTCTCCTGACGGAACTTGGAGACCGTGGTCTTAGGGTTTGAACCATGAGATGAAATGATAGTCTCTAGAAACACGTCTAAAAGGAGTGACATGTCTGTGTAATGAGAGGTCTCCAAAGCTTTCTGAATACAACAAAACTATTCCATACAGACATCACCAAACTTCATGTAGAACACTAATCATGCTTTCCTATGATTTTTTTTTTATTCCTGCACTATATCTCAATGATTTAGAAACCGAACCAGGTTCTTCTGTCTTCTTGTACAAATAGTGTAACCTCTGAGTAATACATGTTTATTCAGCTATGATGACTAATGCACTTCTTAGAAATCATTATTAAAATGTGAATCCCAGCCCTGAAGAATAATCAACATGTCCTCTTTGGACATTCTCTTTGTCTCCCCCCCTTTTTATTTGTTTAAGTAATTTAAACCTGCAAAATAACTGAGCCACAGCTACAGTGAGTTCCCCAGTAGCTGCTGCTCAGCTGTCCACTTACGGCTCCGCTTTGTTCTCCTAAATTAGAGTCTAAGCCGAAGCTACCATAGTACTTCCTTTGCATGGACCTCTTAAAAACAGCACTTTTCTATCCAACCACATCATTGGCCTCACAGGAGAAGAACATGGTATTCGTTCACAGTCAGGTTTTCCAACAATGTCTCTAATCATTCTGATTGTTTGATTCAGTATGCAGTGAATCACAGCAGTGCCCTTGGGTTGGAAGTGGCTTTGCCCATGCAGGTGAGTCCTCTGCTCCTGCTGTGTCTCCTCCTCATCTTCAGTGTCCACTGCCCCTGCTGTGTCTCCTCCTCATCTTCAGTGTCCACTGCCCCTGCTGTGTCTCCTCCTCATCTTCAGTGTCCACTGCCCCTGCTGTGTCTCCTCCTCATCTTCAGTGTCCACTGCCCCTGCTGTGTCTCCTCCTCATCTTCAGTGTCCACTGCCCCTGCTGTGTCTCCTCCTCATCTTCAGTGTCCACTGCCCCTGCTGTCTCTCCTCCTCATCTTCAATGTCCACTGCCCCTGCTGTGTCTCCTCCTCATCTTCAGTGTCCACTGCCCCTGCTGTGTCTCCTCCTCATCTTCAGTGTCCACTGCCCCTGCTGTGTCTCCTCCTCATCTTCAGTGTCCACTGCCCCTGCTGTGTCTCCTCCTCATCTTCAGTGTCCACTGCCCCTGCTGTGTCTCCTCCTCATCTTCAGTGTCCACTGCCCCTGCTGTGTCTCCTCCTCATCTTCAGTGTCCACTGCCCCTGCTGTGTCTCCTCCTCATCTTCAGTGTCCACTGCCCCTGCTGTGTCTCCTCCTCATCTTCAGTGTCCACTGTCCCTGCTGTGTCTCCTCCTCATCTTCAGTGTCTGCCACTTCTCAGCTGCCCTGCCACGGATTCTAATTCTTAAGCTGTTCAGTCTAACTTGTTTTGTTTTGGCAGATTCAGTTTTACACCCTTTGAATGGTATAAAGTCTCTCTCTCTCTCTCTCTCTCTCTCTCTCTCTCTCTCTCTCTCTCTCTCTCTCTCTCTCTCTCTCCCAACCCAAGCCTCTACTGCTCTGAATGCCTGCTTCTGTGGCTCTTCCTTTCTGTCTTCTTTTGCTTGGCTTAGGTTCTTCCCTGGGGGATATTTTTAGGACCTAGATTCCACACTGATTAATAACACTATGGTGATTCTGACATCTTAAAACTTATGACTGACCAAAAGAGGAGAGGGAAGCAAACACGGGGTCTTTTTATAAAATACTGTTGATCTCAAAACTGCAATTCTTCCCCCATCTCCCGAGTTCTGAGGGTTACAGACATGTATCATCATGGCAAGTTTCATTTCTTAATTTTTAGTTTTCATAACTCACCTTCACATGTATTGCACACATGCAGCATGGATTTGGGTTTTGCATCATAAAATTGCTTTTGTAAATTAGGCTTGATCCACTTATGTTTATTTATATGAATGATGTGTTTCGCCTCAATCCAGCCCTATTACTTTATATATACTGTTGTATTTCTTACGATTACTCTGTCTTCCACTTTCTTTTCATAACAAAAACCCAATGAAAATAATTAATGGTTTAAATTAAGTGACTCTGGCCCCTCTGAGTGCTTTTGCTTAGCCTATTTTTATCAAGAAAGTTTGAGTTTGCCAACTGAAAACACAGAACTAGTATAAAACTGAACTAAATGACTATTTCTCACTTTTATTAATCAGTTTGTTTTTACGTTTTGGAGTTTAAGGGACACGAAACAACATTGTTTTAAAGACAGATTCGCTGATCCACGGGTGGAATGGTGTCTGGCATGCTAGTAGACTCACATGGCACCAGACACTATTTCATTACTGATCTCAGTCCACTTGTTCTAACAACTTCTCACAAAACTCCAAGAACTAAGACTCTTCCTTCTGCTTCACCAGGTACCCAGGAGAGGGACCCACACCTCTACCAGCTCAGCATAATACTTCTCAGAAGTCGTGGATCATAAAACATGAATATCCATTTGACCTGGTCCTGTTTGCTGAGACAGACTGCTAGTGAGTCTGCTTCCTGGAAGAGGCTATATCCTGAGGCAAACCAGAGGATTCTCTGTACTCAGAGTATTTGATACTGCTGAGAGCCCAGTGGATTAATGACCCATCATCCCACTCCCTAACCCCACCCAACCAACTCTTGGCCTGCTGAATACAGGAAAAAATAATTAAACATGTGAAGGAATTGCATACAGATGCCTAAGACCTAAACGTGGAAGTAGAAACAATAAAGAAAACACAAATGGAGCTAAATCTGAAAATGGAAAACCTAGGAAAGAAGTTAGGAATTAGAGACGTAAGTATCACTAACAGAATACAAGAAATAGAAGAAAGAATCAATTGTAGAAGATACCTTAGAAGAGATTGATCCAACTGTCAAAGAAAATTCAAAACATAAAAAAACTCCTAAAACAAAACATCCAGAAAAGCCAGGTCACAATGAAAAGACCAAGTCTAAGAGTAATTGGAATAGAGAAGAACAAGATTCCCAGCACAAGGGATCTGAAATGTCTTCAGTAAAATCATGGAAGAAAACTCCCCTGACCTAAAGAAAGAGATGGCTATAAAGATACAAGGAGCTTATAGAACACCAAACAAATGGGACCAGAAAAGAAAATTTTATCATCATATAATAATCAAATGAACAGAACCAAAAAAGAATATTAAAAGCTGCAAGGGAAAAGGGCCAAGTATCATACAAAGGCACATCTATCACCTCAGTAACAAAGACAGACACTATCTCAGAGTAAAAGGATGAAGAAAGGTCTTCAATAAGCAAATGGTCCTGAAAAACAAGCTGGAGTTGCTATCCTAATATCTAATAAAATAGACTTTCAACCAAAAGTTTTCAAGAGTGATGAGGAAAGACACTTCATATTCCTCAAAGAAAAAAAAATCTATCAAGAGAAAGTCTCAATTCTGAATATTTATCCCCAAAATGTAAGGGTACCCACATTCATAAAAAAATTTTTACTAAAGCTCATAACACACACTGACCCCACACTATGAGAATGGAAGACTTCAACACCCCACTTTCACCAACGGACAGGACATTGAAACAGAAACTAAACAGAGTCCCAGTAAAACTAATAGAGGTTATGCACCAAATAGATTTAACAGATATCTACACAATATTTTACCCTAAAACAATAGAATACACCCTCTCAGCAGCTCATGGTACCTTCTCTAAAACTGACCCTATAATTGGTGATAAAAAAAAAACCCCTCAACCAATACAAGAAGACTGAAATAATCCCATGCATCCTATCAGAACATCATGGCCTAAGGCGGGTTTTCTATAATAGTCAAAATAACAGAAACTGAAGAACTCTCAATGATAATTTGGTCAGGGAAGATATAAAGAAATTAAAGACTTCTTAAAATATAATGAAAATGTTGTCACATTATACCCAAATTTATGGGACACAAAAAAAGTAGTGTTAAGACAAAAATTCATAGCACTAAGTGCCCTAGTAAAAAAACTGGAGCGATCTTATGCTAGAAACTTAACAGCATACTTGAGTACTCTAGAACAAAAAGAAGCAAACTCACCTAAGAGGAGTAGAAGGCAGGAATAGTCAAACTCAGGGCTGAAATCAACCAAATAGAAAGAAAGAGAACAATACAAAGAATCAACAAATCCAAAAGCTGGTTCTTTGAGAGAATCAACAAGATAGATAATCCCCTAGCCAAACTAACTAAAGGATCCAAAGGCAGAATCCAAATTCATAAAATCAGAAATGAAAAAGAGAAGACATAACAATAGAAATGGAGGAAATTAAAAGAAAAAAAAATCAGATCCTACTACAAAAGCCTATATAAAACTGGAAAATTTAGAGGAAATAGATGGTTTTCTAGACAGATACCATGTCTATTTTCTAGACATATTCCAAAGTTAAATAAAGAGCAGGTAAACTATCTAAATAGGCCACTATCCTAGAAGGAAATAGAAGTCATTAATAACCTCCCAACCAAAAAATGCTCAGGGCCAGATGGATTTAGTTCAGAATTCTACCAGACCTTCAAAGAAGACCTGATACCAATATTCCTCAAACTATTCCATAAAATAGAAACAGAAGAAACATTACCTAATTCATTCTATGAAGCCATAATTACTCTGATACTTAAACCACACAAATACCGAACCAAAAAAAGAGAATTTCAGACCAATCTTACTTATGAATATTGATGCAAAAATACTCAATAAAATTTCTTCAAACCGAATCCAAGAACACATCAAAACCATCATTCACCATGATCAAGTAGGCTTCATCCCAGGGATACAAGTTTGGTTCAATATACAAAAGTCTATTAACATAATCCACTATATAAACAAACTCAGAAAAAAATTACACAAACATCTCCTTAGATGCAGAAAACGCATTTGACAAGATACAACACTGCTTCATGTTAAAAGTATTGGAGAGATTAGGAATTCAAGGCCCATACCTAATCATAATAAAAGTAATTTACCGCAAACCAACAGCCAATAGCAAAGTAAATAAAGAGATACTTGAAGTAATCCCATTAAAATTGGGGACAAGACAAGGATGCTCACTATCCCCATATCTATTCAATATAGTACTCAAAGTGCTAGCTAGAACAATAAAACAACAAAAAGAGATGGAAGGATACAAATTGGCAAAGGAGAAATAGTTATCACTATTTGCAGATGATATGATAGTATACATAAGCAATCCTAAAAGTTCTATCAGAGAATTTTGCCAGCTGATAACAAATTCAGCAAAGTGGCCAGATATAAAATTAACTCAAATAAATCAGTAGCCTACTTTTATACAAATAATAAATAGGGTGAAAAAAATTAGGGTAACAACTTCCTTCACAATAGCCACCAGTTTCATAAACTATCTTGGGGTAATACTAACCAAACAAGTAAAAAAATCTGTACAACAATAACTTCAAGTCTCTCAAGAAATAAATCAAAGAAGATCTCAGAAAATGGGAAGATCTTTCATACTCATGGATTGGCAGAATTAACATAATGAAAATGACCATTTTATCAAAAGCATTCTCCAGATTCAGTGTAATCCCCAATCAAAATACCAACACAATTATTCAAAGACATGTAAATAGCAATTCTCAAATTCATCTGGAAAGGCAAAAAAAAAAAACAAAAACAAAAAAACAGAATAGCCAAAATCATTCTTAATAATGAAAGAACGGCCAGGGGAATCACCATCCTTGACCTCAAGTTCTATTATAGAACAACAGTGATAAAAACTGCATGGTATTGGTACAGAGACAGATAATTTGATCAATGGAATAGAACTAAAGATACAGAAATAAAACCACACATTTACACACACTTGATCTTTGACAAAGAAACCCAAAAATATACAGTGGATAAAAGAAAGCATCTTCCATAAATGGTGCTGGTCTAACTGGCTCTTTGTATGTAGAAAAATGAAAATAGACCCAAATTTGTCGTCTAGCACAAAGGTCAAGTCCAAGTAGATCAAGGACCTCAACATAAAACCAGAGACACTGAATCTAATAGAAGAGAAAGTGAGAAAGTACCTTAAACTTGTAGGCACAGGGGGAAATTTCCAAACAGAACTTCAATGGCTCATGCTCTAAGATCAAGAATTAATAAGTGCGACCTCATGAAAATGAAAAGCTTATGTAAGCCGAAGGACAGAATCAATAAGACAAATTAGCAAACTACAGATTGGGAAAAAAAATCTTCACTAATCCCACATCTAATAAAGGGCTAATATCCAAAATATATAAATAACTCAAGAAGCTAACCACCAAAAAACTGAACAACCCAATAAAAAATGGGGTATAGGACTAAACTGAGAATTCACAATAGAGAAATCTTGAATGGCTGAGAAGCACCTAAAGAAATGTTCAAAGTCCTTAATGATCAGAGAAATGCAAATCAAAACAACCCTGAGATTCTACCCTACACCAATCACAATGGCTAAGTTAAAAACCTTAGGTGACAAAACATGTTGGTGAGAATGTGGAGAAAGAGGAACACTCCTCCATTTTTGGTGGGATTGCAAACTGGTACAAGCACTCTGAAAATCAATTTGGAAGTTCCTCAAATATGTGAAATAATTATACCTAAAGACCCAGCAATACCACTCTTGGGCATATACCCAAAAGATACCCCACCATGCCATAGGGGCACATGTTCCACAATGTTCATAGTGTCCTTATTTATGATAGAAGTTGGAAATAACCCAGATGTCCCATGACAAAAGAATGGATACAGAAAATGTGGTTCATTTACACAATGGAATTTTATTTAGCCATCAAGAGAGAGGATATCCTAAGTTGTGCAGGCAAATGGATGGAACTAGAAAATATCTTCCTGTGTGAGGTAACTCAGACTCAAAAGAACATAATGAGTGGTATGTGGTATGTAATAATTAATATGTGAATATTAGCCCCCCCAAGATACAGTTTACAGAACTCAAAAAGGTCAACAAGCTGAAGGGCCCAAATGAGGATGCCTCAGTCCCATGTGGGAGTGAGAAGAAAGCAACCACAAGGGGACAGAAAGGAAGGGACCTGGGAGGGAAAGGGGATAATAGGAGGGGTCATGATCTGGTGGTATTGGTTGAGAGAAAAAGACTGAAGCCCCAAGGGCCAACAGAAAGAACGGAAATAGGTGATCCTAGGATGTGAGAGAGCCTTAGGACTTAGAGGGGGACCATAGATGAAATGCTCTACAATGAAGAGAGAAAACTTGTAAAGTGAACCTCCAGCAGAAGAACAGGACATCAAGTGAGGGATGGGGCTCCTATCCCACAGTCAAAACTCTGACATGTAGTGGTAAATATTAAAAAATGGCAAATGGCTTCAGGCACCATACCACTCTACCTCCTGCTATTCTCTGTCCCTGGCAGGAGGCCATCCTCTTGTATGACGTTATGCTGCAAACTCTGCTCACATTCCCAGCATCTGCCCTCTGTGGTTATAGTCACTATTCCCAGTAACTTAGCAAAGTCAAAACTCTTGAGGCTTGTAATTTATCAATCAGATTTGTATCAGTAAATTCTCACTCTACAAAATGTCCATACAATGAATTCAGAACCAATTGATATTGATATAATCTACCCTCCTAGATAGGACAAGTTGTCCTGTAATAATCCACCCCTTATAAGATATTCATAACTACCTGTGGCTATTTAAAGCCACATGGATCTGGGTCATTCTTCTCCTTCATCTACTCTTCTCCTTTTATCCCCCCCCCTTAACATTCTGCCCTCACCTATCTTTTACACTGCATAATCATAGGCCTTGCCTTATCTTGTGCTTGCTCTCAACTGCATATAGACATCAACCACACTGACCAATAATTGTTCATTCCTGAGAAAAACTGCAGGGATGGAAATGGAAAAGAGCCTGAGGAAAAGAAGGTCTAGAGACAGGCCCAAAGGGGGATCAAGCTCAAGAGTAGACCCCAATGTCTAGCACTATTACTGAGTCTATGGAGCACTCACAAAAAGGGACCTATTATGACTGCCCTCCAAATGACCCAACAAGCAGATGAAAGAATGTAGATATTTGTACCCAACCAATCAACAGAAGCTCCTGACCCCTGTGGTTGAATTAGGGAAAGGATGGAGGAAGCTGAGTAGGAGGGTGATCCTGTAAGAAGACCAGTAGTCTCAATTAACCTGGACTCCCGAGATCTCTCAGACACTGGATCACCAACCAGGCAGCACACACCAGCTGATATGAAGACCCCAACACATATATAGCAGAAGACTATCAGATCAGGGTTTAGTCAGAAAAAATTCACCTAACCCTCAAGAGACTGGAGGCACCAGGGAACATATAGGTCTGGAGGGGTAGGGGATGGGTTGGGGACATCTTCATTGAGATAGGGTGCTTGGGGAGGAAGTATGGGATGTGAAACAGTTGGAGGGTGGAACAGGAGGGGAATAAAGTCTGGAGTGAAAAAAAAGGGAAAAAAAGAGAAAAGTAAATGAAAGAGCCTTTGCCATTCCAAGTTAGCTCTCTTTGCCTTCTACTTGTGTATAGTGATATAATGTAGTTTGAGAAAGAAGCATCTTATTTAGATGTCATGTAAAGAGTACCTTCTTGATCAAGAGTTTGAACTTTACCATGAAAACCTTCACACTTGTTCTGAATTTCCACTTGATAATCCAAAGCTTTTCTTGTAAAAGCAAACTAAGCAGAAAGAAGACTCGGGGATCCAAACATGTTTAATTTCATTCTTGAAAGGCTGTGAAGAGATTTGTGTTTTGAGTGATTATCCACATTTTACTGACAGCAAGTATTGGTTGGTTGGGCAGTGTGTTAGACAGAGTTTCCTTATGCCTGAGAATAGTTAATGTCCACAATGAACATATTGTAGGTCTCAGTAAGAGTCTCTCTCTCTCTCTCTCTCTCTCTCTCTCTCTCTCTCTCTCTCTCTCTCTCTCTCTCTCTCTCTCTCTCTGTGTGTGTGTGTGTGTGTGTGTGTGTGTGTACAGACATCTTTAAATGTGCAGGTGAGGGGCTTTAAGCCTCTGTTATGCAGGCAGCATTGTTATTCATCGCTTAAATTATCTTCATCTCTTTACAAAAACAAAACTAAACAAAGCCCTGACAGTGCAGCACTGAGTCTCATTGTTGCTGCCACCACCATCTTCACTGTCAATGCCCAACAATGACCATTTTAGTTTTAGTGTCTGTGAATTTAATTACACTAAGTGCCTCACATCAGTGGAGCCCCTCAGCATCTGTCTGTCTATGTATGTTCATTTTTCTCAGTGTGTCTCTAAGGTTGGGACACGTTGAAGCATATGTCAGCATTTCTCTTCTTTTTAAGACTACATAATATCCCATTGTATGTGCATACATTTTTTCTTGTTTGTCGTGCTAGACAGGGACATTTGGGTTGATGCCATTTGGAGCTATTGTGGATAATAAAGCTGTGGAAAACATGTACAAATAGCTTTTTTTGTTTCTTCTTTTTTTGCATGAGTAATGAGAAGTAGGATTGGTGGGTTGTGTAGTCTATGTAAGAACTACAGTAATTCTCATTTTAAAGAAACTTGCATTATTTTCTCACAGGAGCTGCACCTTTTAGTGTTTGCACTAACAATGTTCAAGAGCTCCAATTTCTCTATGAACTCACCACATACTATCTGAGCAGATTATGCCCTCTGTGTTGTATTGTGTCATATGTCTTATGCTTACACCAATGCATAAGTGGCTATGTGAGTTTCCCCTTTCTATTTTAACATTCCTAGATTATTTTATCCCCTTAGTTAATCTGTTTATAAAGAACAAAAAAGGAAGGAGGTAAAAATCCACAAGTGCTCAAAAACAGTAATAACTAGACACAGTGACTGATACTTGATGTTTAATATTTCAGCACATAGAAAACTGAAACAAGAGAATTTTCATGAGTTGAAGACTAGCATGGGATACATATTGTGTTCCAGCTCAATTTGAGACAAACCATAGGCTGTATCTCAAAATGACAATAAGAATAGCAACAACAAGAATTGAAGGGAAAAAAAGGTCAGAAGACAAAGAGAAAATAAATAATGTGATAAAATATTTAACCAAATGTACAAGTATTTACACAAAATATATGTGGGTTAGCGCTAGAGAGATAGTTCAGTGGTTAGGAGGATTTCTTGCCATGAAGATAACTCAAATTTTATATCCAGCATCCACATGATGGCTCACAGCCTTTTAAACTTCAGTTTCATGAGATCTGGCATAATCTTCTGGCTTCCTCATGCACCAGGTATGCATATGGTGCACAGACATAGACACAGGCAAAACACTCATACATATTAAATAAACACATCTTTAAAAAACATTAAATATAAATGGACAAAAATAGAAGTCTAACATAGCCATTCTGAGTTACAAGCAAAAAGCCAAACAAACACCTTTCAAATATTTGAGCCAGAGCTAAACTTATAAGAAGCACACAGCCAGCCAATATAAAGATACAATAGTTTTAAAATAAAAGATGAAAAATATGTGCCATGAAAATGTGAAACAAAGAAAGTCATGCTGATTTCAGATAAAAAGTTTTAACAATTATAGATAAAAAATATTTAGTGAGCCTTTAGGTTTCAGCCTGCACTCAGAGCTGACCCTATGCCACAGCTCTCTATACTCAGCCACCACTGAATACAGTTGGTTTCCCAGAAATGGTGACACACCTAAAAGCACAGAAAAAAACCATCACTTCTGCATTGAGGGTACTATCTGAGCCTTCAGGACACAAAAATTCAGAAGCAGTTTGGGACAGGATCCTTACAGTTTCTGTCTGCACCCAGTACTGACACTGTGTCATTGTACTTTGTACCCAGACCATCCTGGGAGAAAGCTGGTCCTCCAGTAGTACTGACACACAAGTTTTGTCAAGCCACCCTGAGAATCAGCAAGACCAGCTAACACCAGAGATAAGCAGATGGCAAGTGGCAAGTCCAAGAACCTAAGCAACAGAAACCAAGGCCATTTGGCTACATCAAAACCCAGTACCCTTACCACAGCAAGTTCTGAATACATCAACACACCAGAAAAGCAAGATTCTGACTTAAAGTCACAGCTCATGATGATGTTAGAGGACTTTAAGAAGGTCATAAATAACTCCCTTAAAGAAATACAGGACAACTCAGGTAAACAGGTAGAGCCCTTAAAGAAGAAACACAAAAATCAAACAAACAGGTGAAGGAATTGAACAAAACCATCCAGGATCTAAAATAGAAATAGAAACAATAAAGAAATCACAAAGGAGGCAACCCTGGTGATAGAAAACCTAGGAAAGAGATCAAGAATCCTAGATGCAAGCATCAACAACCAACTACAAGAGACAGAAGAGAGATTCTCAGGGGCAGGAGATACCACAGAAAACATTGACACAAGAGTCAAAGAAAATGCAAAATGCAAAAAGCTCCTAACCCAAACATCTAGAAAATCCAGGACACAACAAGATCAAACGTGAGGATAATAGGTATAGAGGAGAGCAAAGATTACCAACTTAAGGGGCCAGGAATATCTTCAACAAAATTATAGAAGAAAACTTCCCTAACCTAAAATATAATAATTATAAGGATGCCCATATAAAGGCAGACCTATCAGAATCACACCAGACTTCTCAACAGAGACTGTGAAAGCCAGAAGATCCTGGGAAGATGTCATACAGATCCTAAGATAACACAAGGCAGCTACTATATCTAGCAAAGCTCTCAATTACCATAGATGGAGAAACCAAGATTTTCCAAGACAAAAGCAAATTTACATATTATCTGCCCACAAATCTAGCCCTACAAAGGATAATAGATGGAAAACTCCAACACAAGAAGAAAAACTACACCCTAGACAAAGCAAGAAAGTAATCTTCTTTCAACTAACCCAAAAGAAGATAGCCACACAAACATGCTTCCACCTCTAACAACAAAAAATATCAGAAAACAACAATCACTAGTCCCTAAAATCTCTCAACACCAATATACCCAATTCCCTAATAAAATGACATAAACTAACAGACTGGATATATAAAGAGAACCCAGAATTTTGCTGCATACAGGAAACATACCTCAGTGACAAAGACAGACAAAATCTTTGAGTAAAGGATGAAAAACAATTTCCAAGCAAAGGGTCCAAAGAAACAATCTGGAGCAGCCATTCTAATATCAAATAAAATCTACTTTCAACCAAAAGTTATCAAAAAAGATAAGGAAGAACATTTCATATTCATCAAAGGTAAAAATCTAACAAGAAGAAATCTCAATTTTGAATATTTATGCTCCAAATGCAAGGGTACCTATATTCATAAAGAAACCTTACTAAAGCTCAAAGTACGCATTGCACCTCACACAATAATAGTGGGAGACTTCAATACCCTACTCTCATCAATGGACAGATCATGAAAACAGGAAATAAAAAGAGACATAATGAAACTAACAGAAGTTATGAACCAAATATATTTAACAGATATTTATAGAACATTTCATCCTGAAACAAAAGAATATACCTTCTTCTCAGCACCTCATGGTACCTTCTCCAAAACTGACCATATATTCAGTCACAAAACAGGCCTTAATAGATACAAGAAGACTGACATAACCCCATGCATCCCATCAAATCACCATGAACCAAGACTGGTCTTCAGTAACAACAAAAAGGACAAAAATTGCATATACACATGAAAGCTGAATAACGCTCTAATCGATGATAACTTGGTCAAGGAAGAAATAAAGAAAGAAATTAAAGACTTTTTAGAATTTAATGAAAACGAAGACCTAACATACCCAAACTTATGGGAAACAATGAAAGCAGTGCTAAGAGGAAAACGTATAGCTCTGAGTGCCTCCAAAACAAAATTGGAGAGAGCATACACTAGCAGCTTGACAGTAAACCTAAAATCTCTAGAACAAAAAGAAGCAAATGCACCTCAGAGGAGTAGAAAGCAGGAAATAATCAAACTCGGGGCTAAAATCAACCAAGTACAAACAAAAGTAACTATATAAAGAATCAACAAAACCAGGAGCTGTTTCTTTGAGAAAATCAACAGGATTGATAAACCCTTAGCCAGATGAAGTAGAGGGCACAAAGAGAATATCCAAATTAACAAAATCAGAAATAAAAGGGGAGACATAACAACAGAAACTGCAGAAATTCAAGAAATCATCAAATCCTACTACAAATCTTATACTCAAAAAACTGGAAAATCTGGATGAATGGACATTTTTAGATAGATAAGAGGTACCAAGTTAAATCAGAATCAGATAAACTATATAAATAGTCCCATAACCTCTAAAGAAATAGAAGTAGTCATCAAAGTCTCCCAACCAAAGGAAAAAAAAAAGATCAAGACCAGATGGGTTTAGTGCAGAATTTTATTAGACCTCCAAAGGAAACTTAATACCAATTCTTTCCAAACTATTCCAAAAAATATATAAACAAAAAAGACAATACTCAATTCCTTCTATGAAGCTACAATTATGCTTATACCTAAACCACATAAAGACTCAACAAAGAAGAAAACTTCAGACTAATTTTCCTTATGAATATTGATGCAAAAATACTCAATAAAATGTTTGCAAACCTAATCCAAGAATGCATCAAAATGATCATCCATCATGATCAAGTAGTATTCATACCAGGGATGCAGGGATGATTCAATATATGATTCAATATGGAAATCCATGAACATAATCCACTATATAAACAAACTTAAAAAAAAGAAAACCACATGATCATCTCATTAGACGCTGACAAATTATTTGACAAATTTTGACACCCCTACATGTTAAAAGTCTTGGAAAGATCAGGAATTCATGATCCATATCTATACATAGTAAAAGCAATATATAGGAAACCAGTAGCCAACATCAAACTAAATCCCACTAAAATCAGGTACAAGAACAGGATGGCCATTTTATCCTTACCTTTTCAATATAGTACTAGAACTCCTCGCCAGAGCAATTAGACAACAAAAGGAGGTCAAAGGGATACAAATTGGAAAAAAAAGAAGTCAAAATTTTTGCAGATTATGTGATAGTATACGTAAGTGACCTTAAAAATTTCACCAGAGAACTCCTACAGCTGATAAACAACTTCAGAAAAGTGGCTGGATATAAAATTTACTCAAACAAGTCAGTAGCCTTCCTCTACTCAAAGGATAAACAGGCTGAGACAGAAATTAGGGAAATGACACTCTTCACAATAGTCACAAATAATATGAAACATGTTGGTGTAACTCTAAAGAAACAATTGAAAGATCTGTATGACAAGAACTTCAAGTCTCTGAAGAAGAAAATTAAAGAAGATCTCAGAAGATAAAAAGATCTCCCATACCTATGGATTGGAAGGATCAACATAATAAAAATGGTAATCTTGCCTAAAGCAATATACAGATTCAATGCAATCCTCATCAAAATACCAACTCAATTCTTCATAGAGTTAGAAAAAGTATTTTACAAATTCATTTGGAAAAACAAAAAAAAAAAACAAAAAAAAAAAAAACAAAAAAAAAAAAACCCAGAATAGCCAAAACTCTTCTTAACAATTAAAGAACTTGGGGGGGATCACCATTCCTGATCTCAAGCTCTTTTACGGAGTAATAGTGATAAAACCTGTGTATTATTGGTACAGACACAGGAAGGTAAATCAATAAAATAGAACTGAAGTCCCAGAAATGGACTAACACACCTCTGGTCACATGTACTTTGACAAAGGAGCTAAAGCCATCCAGTGGGAAAAAAGATAGCATTTTCAACACATGGTGCTGGTCCAACTGGTGGTCAGCATGTAGAAGAATGCAAATCAATGCATTTTTATCACCCTGTACAAAGCTCAAGTCCAAGTTTATCAAGGACTTGCACATAAAACCAGATATACTCAAACTAATAGAAGAGAAAGTATGGAAGATCTTCAAACCCATGGGCACTGGGGAACATTTCCTGAAGAGAACACCAATCATTTTTGCTCTAGGATAAAGAATTGCCAAATACAACCTCATAAAATTGCAAAACTTCTGTAAGGTAAAGGACACTGTTATTAGAACAAAACAGCAACCAACAGAATGTGAAAAGATTTTTACTAATCAATGCAGGGTTCATATCCAATATATACAAAGAACTCAAGAAATTAGACTTCAGAAAAATCAAATAATCCCATTAAAGTGAGGGTCAGAGTTAAACAATGAATTCTCAACTGAGAAATATAAAATGTCTGAGAAGCACCTAAAAGGTGCTTCAACATATAACAAGGACACATGCTCATAGCAGAATTATTTATAATAGCCAGAAGCTGGAAAGTACCAGGATATCCTACAACAGAGGAATGGATAAGAAAATGTGGTACATTTATACAATGAAATACTAATTAGCTCTTAAAAACAATGACTTCATGAAATCCTTAGGCAAATGAATGGAACTAAGTCATCATCCTGAGTGAGGTAACTCAATCATAAAAAATCCACACATGATATGTACTTACTGATTAGTTGATATTAGCCCAAAAGCTTGAATTACCCAAATAAAATTCATAGACCACTTGAAGCTCAAGAAGAAAAAAGACTAAAGTGTAGATGCTTCAGTCCTTCTTAGAAGGGGGAACAAAAATATTCACAGGAGGAAATACAGAGACAAAATTTGAAGCAAACGACATCCAGAGACTGCCCCACTTGCAGATCCAGCTCATATACAGCCACCAAACCCAGACAATATTCTGATGCCAATAAGTGAATGCTGACTGGAGCCTAATATAGCTGCCTCCTGAGAGGCTCTTCCAGATCATGACAAATACAGAGGCAGGTGCTTACAGTCACCTGAGAACAGGGTCCCCAATGGAGCAATTAGAGAAAGGATTGAAGGAGCTGCAGTGGTTTACAACCATAGAACCAATAATATCAACCAATCAGAGCTCCCAGGGACTAAAGCACTATCCAAGAGCCATGGGACAAACCCATGGCTCCAGCTGCATATATAGCATAGGATAGCCTTGTTGGAAATCAATGGGAGGAGAAACCCTTGGTCCTGCTAAGGCTTGATGACCCAGTGTAGGGGAACATCAGAGTGAGGAGACAGGAGGGGGTGGGTAGGTGAGCACTCTCATATAAGCAGGGGAATGGGGAATGGGGCAGGGGGTTTATGAAAGGAAAACCAAGAAAACGATAACATTTAAAATGTAAGTAAAATATATCTAATAAAAATTATTTATGATAGACCAGACTCAATAAGACAACTTTCATGCATGTGTTATAATTAATTATAAAAATTTAAAATTTACAATGTGAATTTTGATGAATCCAGTAAAAGTCGCATGTAATCACAGATGTGGTAGCAGAAATTCTAATGGTTTTTTCTGAACATGGGTAGAATAAATGGGAAAATATCACTAAGAATATAGAGAATATGTAATAGAATAGATTCAACTGATAAGTCTGGAAGTCCACTCCTAACAAACGTTGAACATAAACTTCTTCCAAGTGCAAAAGAACCAAAATTGCCACCATGTTTTAAATTTGGACTACGAAGAAATTCTATAGAAATTTCATACAACGAATTAGTGTAGAGTATTATCTTACTGATCAAATACCTCATGGTTTAACCATAATGGAGAGACAGAAAAGAAGACAGGGTTAAGATACAATGACTTAAGTAGCCCAAGGGCTTATAATTTATAGAAGAAATTAAATACATGTTATAAGATTGATGAATCAAGATGTAGGAATCTGCAGGTATCATTTAGAGACAAAGAGGCAGTAAGTAAACCAGAGTGTATCATAAACAGTAAGGTATTAGAGGCTGGAATACGATGCTTAGTAGTAGAGAGGATGCTGCTTTTCTTTTCTCTTTTTATGTGTTCTGTGTGTGCAGGTACATGCATCCATGTGCTCACACAGGCAGAGGTTAGAGGAAGACACCTGATGTGTCTTTAGAAATCCTCTGTATTTATCATCTTAGTGTTTACAACAGAGTTTCTCACTGGACCCAGAGCTCTCCTGTTATCTAGGTTAGCTAGTCAGCAAGCATCCAGGATATTTCTGTGTCTGCCTCTCAGTGCTGGGAACAAAGACACGTACTGTCACATATGCTTGCTGACTATGTGGGTACTAGTACTATGAACTCAAGTCCTTATACTTTTACAAGAAGCATCTCACCCACTGAGCCATCTCCATGGAGCAGTTATTTTGCTTTCTTTTCCTTTTAAAGTAAAAAGCCAAGAGGTAAGAAAACCAAACCAAACCAAAACAAAACAAAACAACAACATGGGTTCAAAACCAGCTAAGGTAAATATGAAAAAGAAAGACAGAATAATCACTCTCCCAACTCTTAGGTGTCACTGTGCAGACATATTAATCTAAAAACATGGAAGGGAGGACAACACTCATAGCACAGAACAGAAAGGCCAGAACCTGAAATACGTATTATGACAACTCATGATTTCCTGAGACAGAGCCTCACTCCCTCGCCCAGGTTAGCCTCCCACTTATATTCTTCCTGCCCCAGTCCCCCAAGATTGAAGCCATGAGTCACTACACCTGGGTGCCAATGACTTTTTTTTTCTATAGTTACAAATAAACCTCATTGGAGGGATGAGGATAGTTTTACTTGCGATACCACTCTGATGACAGAATATCATCCATAAGCTGAAGGAATAAATGATTGAAGGTCTCCTCATGTCACCTCCATCATGCAGAATACTAAGCAGCAGGAAACAGACTTTAATATGGAACAGAAACTGTGATAGCTTTATAACAAAAATTGTTGTCTTTTGGAGCTAAGGAAAGAATTACTGGTCTCTGTGCGCGTGCGCGCGCGCGCACACACACACACACACACACACACACACACGAGGATTATTTGATACTTGTTAAAATGACACACCTTTTGCTGAAAAATGCTGCTAATAATATGAAATGCAAACTATAGACAGTGAAAATGTGTCTGAACCACTTGCTGTCATAGAGCTATTATTTAGACCACATAGAGAACACTCAACCTTAATGGTAAAAAAAATAAACCAACTATTTAAACATAGCATGGGACACATATTTTTCCCTAAGAGAAACAGAAATGGTGAATACATCATAAAATGGTACAGAGAAGTGTTAGCCACCGAAGTGGGGAAAATAATCCAAGTTTAGTCACAAAAAAAAATCTACCCAGGACTAAGATTATACATAGTCATAAAATACAATAACACAATGCCAGCAAAAATGGGGAGAAACCTGGGTCTCTGGATGACATCAGATGGCAGCCACTCTGGAAAAATCACAGTTTCTCACAAAGCTAAACATCAACTAAGCCAATGTATTTCTGGCCTGCCTTCCTAGATAAATACAATCTTACAGTCTCACAAAAGCTGTGTGTGAATGTTCATAGGAATGTTATTTCTAGTTAGGCCAAAGTGGTAACAATTCAGAGTTCTTCTGTGTGTGAGTTGTCAAGCCAACTACCGGAGCACTACTCACCAATAAAAAGCAATGGCTTTTTCACATGTGCAACAACTTTGAAGTCTCCCTTGGAATTATTTCCAGTGAATAGTGCCAAGTACAAAAGCTAATCTGAAAAGTTATGCTCTGTATGACTTCGTTCATATTTAACATTTGGAAAGGAAAACCTTTTAGAAATGGTGAATAGCTTTGTAAGTTGTCCAAGGTTAGGGACAGGGAGGGTATGTGAAGGAAAATGATGGGATGGCTGTATAGGGGATTCCTATGGGAATCCCATGGGAATGAACCTTCCAACAAATGGCAGTGATGTAGAAAGAAAAGTGCACACACATCACTGTATAGAACCACACTACCCAATAAGTGCAGCTTAAACCAGGCAACTCTCAGTATTATACCCAGTCTGGGATATACTATGGATCTACCGTGTTTTTTTTTCAAATGTTAAAAACTAAGGGAAATCAGTTCAAGGACACCACACACATCTTTACTATTTCTTGCCAATTTATATTCAGCTCCAAGTAAAGTTTTAATTGGTTAATTAATTAGGTACATATTATCCTCATATATTCAAAAAAGATTGTAGATGCAAACATATTAGGACAGAGTATCTAAATACCAAGGACTGAGCTATTATCAGGTTCCAGAAAAAAATTATACTATGTTTGTATCTGGAAAGTAGTGGGAATCCTTGGTAAGATCAATGGGGGCCTTTATCAGAGGAGACATAGCTTCTGAAAACAGAATATATCATAACCTCTAAGTATATAGCAAGGCATAACTGCTACAGGTATGCACTCTGAAACTAACCTCCTGTGGCTCAAAATCTGTCATTGACAGGTAGAAACCTCTCTGTCCTTAGGCTTCTTCATTATGGATAAATCACAGTTAGATGGGAGCCTGGTATTCAGTCAGTGTTAGCTAACTGTATTATCTTATGGCAGAACATTTGTCATGTGTGACATTATAAGCATTGTTATTTTTTCTTATTATTTGTTTTGTTTTGGGGAGGTGCTTAACTTTCAGATTTTATTCCACTGCACCTGGAACAACTGTGTATACCCAGTGTATCAAGTCCACTGCTGATACACAGGATTCCAAAGCCAAGCACTCTGTGGTGGCTGCTTGCCCTCTTGGCACACAAGCAAAGACACGTTCAGCACCTTTGCCAGACTCTGTCCCCCTTTTCTGGCTGTGACTCTCAACATCTTGTTTTCTGAATTTAGCAAAAGGTGGCAGTTACTTTGGTTTCTTTACTCTCTCAGAACCAAGAGTATTATTCCCTCTGAGGAGACAAATTTTCCTTAGTCAATATGACACCCACTCCACAAAGAGTAGCTGAACTCACCATTTCCTAGCCCAACACATTAACTATTATCTCGTTTTGAATTCTTGGCTTATGAAGATGGACAGAGAATCTGTCTAGACGGATGTTGTAAGCTCTGGATTCCCTATGGACCAGCTTCTTCTGTTTGTCAGAGCTGTGTGGAAGTAGCCTCACAGCCTGCAGATGACAGCTGGGAGAATATACCTATGAGGAATTCTGAGCTTTCTTAGTAAAAACGTACACAAATCATAAAGAAGAAGTAAACATTCTTAAATTCATGAGGATGAGTCATACAAGAGTTATTTTTCTAATGAACCATGGATAATATGATCTCTCCTGGGTGGGAGATACCATTTTGGCTGGGCTAGAAAACGTTGTCTTTAATAAGGACAAGTATTGATTACATTGCCCAACCGGCAGCCTCTGCTATAAGCACAGCATACATAATATGGGAAGCCAAAAGCCAATGTGACAGTAAAACCAGCTTCAAGCTGTGGCTTCTGTGATTGCCACTTAGGTACATGATGTCACAATCAATGGTGGCTCTCTCTCTCTCTCTCTCTCTCTCTCTCTCTCTCTCTCTCTCTCTCTCTCTATATATATATATATATATATATATATATATATACATATATATATATGTGTGTGTGTGTGTGTGTGTGTGTGTGTGTGTGCATATGTGTGTGTCTATCTTTAGGAGTAGATACCTAGCTTACCATTTTCTTTTTCCCCAGTAAATCCCTCTTCCAAGTCTGCCATTCATACATTAATCTGCTTTATACCATTTTGTCTTAATATAGACAAATGTCACCTATGGAGATAAATTAAACAGAATATCTATGTTCCATATGGTCATGACTAGCACATCTTAAACCAATTCTTAAGAGAAGTTAAATAGTTCACAATGTAGTGTGTTGAGTGTGAATGACCTGATTAGCTCCTGTATTTGAATAGCTGGTCCCCTAGAAAGCAGAGTGGTGTGAGGAGGTTTGAGAGGTGTGGCCTTGATGGAGGAAGTATGTCACTGGAGGTAGGCCCCTACCCTACTTCTGGTTCTTTCTCACACTCTGAATTTATGGTTGAGATGTGAGCTCTCAGCATCCAGCCAAAGCTGACCTACCTCTGCCTGCTTCCTGCTTCCTGCTGCCAGGCAGTCCTTGACATTATAGACTTGAACCTTTTGCAAAACTAAGTCAGAACAAATTTATTCTCCTATAAGTTGTCTTGTTCATGGTGTGTTATCACAGCAATGGAAAAATACCTAACACACACAACTTGATTAATAGATTCTTGCCGTCATACTTAGGCTCTTTATAATCATAAAGACCTATGGAAGTGGGAGTAAAGGAGGAGCTTTTCTTGCTTTAAAGCCCTGTATTTTAGGAACTAGCCACCAGTGACCACTAGAACCCAAAAGGGCATCTTTCTAGAATTAAAGGGAATCTTTATAGAATTACTATACCTTATGAAGTACACCCTCCATGTCTTGGTATGTATATTAAAATTAGTTCAGAAAACATGACAGCACATAAACGGGGATGAGAGCTGCAGCATCTATAAATAGAGAGATTAGATACTCCTTTTTGTAAATTATTTAGGGTCATTTCTGTTCAGCTATCTCCATCTATTTCTAACCCCTTTGTCTGTTGAGGAGCACAATTCTATGCAGTTTTTCAGGCTCCATGGTTACCATTTTAAAATAAAGTACAGAAACGATTGAACAGATTATTTCTAAAGTATCAAGGAAGATTATTCTGCATGGTGCATTTATCAAAAGAATATTAGACAATGAGTCATATAATGTATATAATATAGTTAATGATAAGATAAAATCAATTTGGCATTTTAAACTGTTGGTTTAAAACTCTATGCTATATTATTCATGTTACCATCCCGTTTTGACATGCCTAGGGAATATTGGAAGAATAGATCAGATAATATGTAGCTATTTCTGAGTGATAAATGGGTTCATTATCCATAAATAAAAGAAAAACAGGTTGAATTTGGTATGGTTTAAATGATGCAGTTTTAAATAATGTGCCACACAAAACAATCTAAGCATTGAATTGGCTCTTATGTTCATTAGCTCTGTAATTAAAAAAATTAATACTTATAGCTATGATTATTATGCACTGGAACATTATTCTAATCTTTGGGGCACTAAAATACATTGATGGATGATTCTCAAAACAGTCCATACACTTCTTTACTGTTGGTGGGGTTGTAAACTGGTACAACCACTCTGGAAAGCAGTCTGGCGGTTCCTCAGAAAATTGGACATAGTTATACCTGAAGACCCAGCTATTCCACTTCTGGACATATGCCCCAGGGACACTTTAATACACAACAAAGATATATGCACCACAATGTTCATAGCGGCTCTATTTATAATAGCCAGAAGCTGGAAAGAACCCAAATGTCCTTCAGTAGACGAATGGATACAAAAATTGTGGTATATTTACACAATGGAGTACTACTCAGCTATCAGAAACATTGACTTTATGAAATTCTTAAGAAAATGGCTGCATCTAGAGAACAGCATCCTGAGTGAGATAACCCAGTCACAAAACAACAGTCACAAAACAGCAGTCACTGATAATTGGATACTAACCCCAGAAAGCTCTGAATACCCCAGACTATATGAAGTTCAAAAAAAAAAAAGTCAAAAACAGAAAGAAAATGAAAAAAACCATTATGCTTAATCTTTACACACCAAGAAAAGTTTGACTATTTCCAGGTTACATCTTGTTTTACACGTATTTTATGCTCATTGTAACTAGTAAGATTTTTAATGCATACTATCAAACCTTTAAAAAAATCAAGTACTGACAAAAATGTATTCATATACTTTTATGAAAAAATGCTTAAAATCTGTACATTTATATTTGTTTTTTTTAAATAATGTTGTTCAACTTAAAAAAACCAAATCATATGCATAATAATAAGCAATATCCATGTGCAAAGAAAATCAGTTACAGTGAAATGCAGAAATGAGTAATAGAATAAAATATCAAGGCTTTCACCAACACATTATATATGTAGCAGATGTCTAGTAATTGTCATAATTTCAAAATAAAGATTAATTTAAAGATAGTTTATGATATCTGGAACAGCTATAAGGTGAGATGAACATATCTGTGAATTATATTAGTGATAAAGCCACAGATATTGCTAGCAATTTTAATATATTTTATACATATGTAGTCAAAGTGTCTTATTATTACTTCCTGTTGCTATGATAAAACACCCTGACAAGAGAAATTTAAAAGAAGGAAGTTTGTAGTTGTCTCAGCCACCCAGGTAACTGTCTAAAATTTTGGCAAAGGTAAGACAGTAGGAACTTGATGAGTCATAATTCATCCATAGGCATCAATAGACAAGAGCAGGGAGTGATGACTTATTCGCGAGTACATGCTGGTGTTTTGAAGGCTCTCTCCTCCTTTTGTCTAGGGTCTCACTTATGAAATACTGATACCCTTGTTGAGATTGAGTCTTTTCCACTCCAATTAACAAACCATAAAAATCCCTTATAGACACATTCTCCCAGGCCATCCCAAGTTAGATAAATTATTACTGAGACTTTCTTCTTGGGTGGTTCTACATTGTGTAAAGTTGACGATAACTATCAATATTTCAAAAAATGACTGTATTTTAGATACATGTTTGTAAAAACTATGCATATATTCTTGATATATTTATGTTTGTAAACTGAAAATATTTAGATTGAGGGAGAATAAAATATATATCAAAGCATACAAAACTAAACATAAGAAGACTTATCTAGGGCATATACAAATTTATAATAATATATACATACACACATTTATATGTATAGACCTGCACGTGTTACATGGGCATACAGGTATGGGTGTGTGTATGTGCACACACACACACACACACACACACACACACACATACACATCAGTACAGAGTAAAAGATGTGCTTTGAGAGAAAAATGACATCAAATTAGAAATTATGGAATATTACCTTAATGAAACGTTCACTATTTATCCCTTCTAAGTTTAAGTTCTTTGTTGCAATTTAATAAAGTATTAGAATTAAGTTTAAATGGTCTCAGCTTATGAAAAACTCAAAAGTTAATAGATATTTCAATACATGTAATATTGAGAACAGTACTTTAGGCAACGTAGAGTCTTTGTGAGTCATGGTTTATGATTCTGTGTCATAAAAGACCATCAATAAGAGACTTTATTAAATATTTCAGATCCTTATACATAAATGCATTCAAATGCTGTCTCATAGATGTTGATGATAAAAAGTTCTCAGATGGACAGCTAGAATTAAGAACATGCTGTTAGTGTAAAAATGAATCAGAGAAATTATATTTCTTTGTGGGGTATGCTACTATTTGAGACAGCCACCAAATTATGTGCTGTCCCTTTAGGTTTAGTAGCTACATCACGGTTATGAGCAATTGAAACAAACTAGAGATTTCTTTGTTGGCAAGAAGGAAAATTCACATTCTCTTTCTCTGACTTACACATCTCTAAATGAAGCACAGGACACTCAGCGTAACCAAACCCACATTAAACATATTCATTGTAGTTAATCCCAGAGTCAGAGGATATATTTTCTTTCTTATTTTCCATTTTCTAAGGTTTATTCAGTAAAGATATCCCACTTTTATAGCTAAGGAAATGATTTAAATGATTCTGAAAATGTTTTGAAATTGTTTTGTCAGTAGCTGTGTCAGTATATTCCTTGGTAGGGGAGTTATTGGGTGTGTGAGGATACATAGTCTTTTGTAGAACTGAGTTATGCTTTCTGTTGTTACAGAATCCTAAATCTTAACAAAGCTCAAAGATCACTAAAGTGACATCCAATTTTTCCTCAACTAATCAGGCTGAATGACATTCTAAAGAACATAAGGCATGATTTGGTATAGACAAATGATTTATTTTGGAATTTACCATAGTAACTCTCAGCAGACATAATGTAATTACACCGATTCACAGTAACATGATTCAACATAGAGCATGCAGTCAATGCTAATTGGCAGTTTTACCTGGGATGCAAAAGTTAGGCCTAAAACTATTTCAGTTCAAGTCATTGCACTTATAATGGCAAAATCTGAAAAGAAACCACATAGGTACAGGGCATGTTGTGGACATCAATTTAATTATCGGACCTGGATGCTAGATTATCAAACTCCTGGGATTTGGGGACTTAGTGCATCATCTCTGCATATCTTAGCCTTTTCTAGATTACATTGTTGACTCCTACTGTTCTTTGGGGCTTTGCACTGTGGAACTAATATGCTACAGGTATTAAATGTCTGAAAATTTACCTCCAAGTAAGTAGCATCATAATTATCATTTTATATATGAAAAGATCATTCTTTAAATTCACACACATCAAGTGCCAAAACTTTCATGCGGTGGGAAGTGTAGAGATGGGTAAGTCCATGTGATGTTGGCTTCCAGAGTTTGGAACTGCACGGCAGTCGCAGCAGAGAACGGACTTTTGTTTGATTTCCTTTGAGTCTGAATATTCCTCCTTCCACCTATTGCTTTTAAACCTTTCTCGATGCACATGTCTAAGTTCACAGAATATTGCCAATCTGTCTACCATGTTGCTCTAAAGGACAAGTCCAACACAGATGAAATGCCTAGCATGACAGTGGTCATGTCATTTTGAAGAAAGCCAGGTAACGGCATAAAGCAGCTACTGGAGAAAGTGCACATAGTGTTGTTGATGACACTTTAGTGACATTAAAGGTTCCAGACTAATTCTTATGATACTAGTACTATGGGAATTTTTTTTGAGGTCATCCATTCACTACTTACTCCTTCCAAATTTAAGTTCTCTGTGACAACTGGATAAAGGCAAATATAAGAATTAAGCCTAAACAGTTTCAGCTTATAAAAAAAAAAAAGCAAAGTTAATAGATATTTCAGTACATGTTATGAAGAGATTCTTATGCTCTTCGCATATGTAAATTTCTTAATTTCAGAGATCAGGATAGAGACAATGGACTCATTAATCATAAATGTATTACATCAGTGATCCTTTTATGAAATATATTTCCTAAAAAATAATTTGACTATAATTGAAATTTAACCCTCCTCTTCTTACTGATATAGAGGGAACACACGGGGATCTATTAACTATGCATTTACCAATATCAGGTCATGTTTAGAAATACCAGGTGTAAATCCACCATTACATCCAATATGCTCTTTGAGAAAAGTCTAAATTCCACAGAAGTAAAGCAAACAAACATAAGAGAAAGAAAAGGCAGGATAGCAGAAATTTAGGGAAAATGATAGCACAGCCTCTTTATTATTTATTTGAGGTAAACACTTCAACTTTTATTCACGTGCTTTATTTTTTCTTAAGAATCAGTTGCCCAAATTAAAATCTTTATGCTAAATATTACTATATACCACCTCCCCCAAAAAAGGAAAAGAAGAAAAATATAAGGACTTTTAAAAACTCAGGACAGGAAGAGACTCAATTAGATGAATTTGAATGTATTTGTTTATTTAGAAGATTTCAGGACTGCCAGTTTATTGCTTTTCATTGTGTTCTTTGTGTAGTGTATAGTGGTGCATACCACCAATGAAGTATTAATGAAATCAAAATCTAGAATCTGCAAAAAATTAAATTTCTTTGTTTTCAGGTGAACAGCATATACTGGTGTAAAATGTTGCCTTCTTTCTTGAATTATACTTTATTATTGTTCATATTCCATTTAACCAGTTATCATATTTTCATTTACATTGAGTCAATTATTGATTATTATTGATTATAATCAGAATCAAACAATGAGATCTTATTTCCCTCTGACTCTTGGCATTCATCTAGTATTGATAAGTAATCTCCCTATCTGAAGCAGATGTGGCCTCCAATTTCTTAGGAAAGAAGGAAAATAATAAATAGAGAGTTACAAGTCCTTTGGGAGGATTAAGTAATGGCTTAGTGGGCAAGAGCCCTCGCTGTACAAGCATGGAGACTTGAGATCAAATCCCCAACACCTACACCAGATGTCAGGCCTGGCTGTATATATCCGTACCCTGGATTGGGGCTGAGGGTAGGAATAGCTGAGAGCTTGCTAGCCAGCTAGACTAGTCAAAACGGTGAGTTTCTAATTCAACAAGAGATCCAGTCTTAAAGGAGTGAGGCAGGAAATGATCAAGGGTAATTTGCCTGTGTGTGCATGGACCTATGCACTGCACATCACCATGTGTGCACCAGACACACCACACTAATACATACTATTTATATATAGATGTACAGCAAATAAAGAAAGAAAGAAATGAAATGAAACTACCTGACCCATGTATTGAGATGCAGGTTTGCTGAGAGCAAGACCCTGGGGGAATAAATACTTTTACTAAAATAGAAATAAGAACCCAGTGGTGCCTTTCTGCTCATTACGGTGGCCATTCTTCATTCTGCTTTGCTTGCAAGAACAGATCAAAGCAGCTGAGAATGCCTCTGTGAGAATTAAGTGAGTGTTCACGTTTTCAATCAAATAAGTCTCTACAAATCGAGGCATGTCCAAGAAGAGGCATGCTTAACATGTCTAGTGACTTGACCAGATGAAATAGGGCACAAAGAAAGGTGAATATTTCATTTTTACACATTCTGATGGGGTTTCCCATAGGTGTATTATCATAGACTCCAGCTTGTGAAATGTTCCAGGTTAAAGGTATAAGAGGATAGGATGGGCAGGGGTTTCTTTGAGCTGCCTCGCTAAAGCGTGAGAGGTCAAGGTTGACTGTGATCATTTCCCTGGCTGTATGCTCAGGAACCATAACTTGGAATTTTGCAATAAGTCATGGCTGAGTATGTATATTGTAGAATTAATACAAATCAGTTTTACTGACTGTATTTCCCAAGGAGTTTCTGGGTAATTGTGCATTTACCTGCACACCATACAGCATGTGCATGTGTGCAAAATAGCAAGTGTTCTAGCAAGTCAATTTCTGAAAAATTTATCAGAAACAACTTGAAGCTGTGTATTAACTTACTCTCAGTGAAAACCATAACCGAGCTACAGATCTTGCTATAAAAATTCTCTCAATACTGTTTTTGGAAGATTATATATATATATATATTTCACAGTGGCAGGTCCTAATCCCAGGCTGCTGGTAATCACCCTTTAGCAGGCCTGTCACTATGTTGAAGTCAATCATGTTTATTCTAGGCTTTCTTCCTGATGTTTATTTGTTTTTTTTTTTTGCAGTTGGCTTTTATTATTAAAATATTGTTGACCACCATTCATCTACCTGCTTCTATCAGGGAGCCAGTAATTATGGAGCTTAGATTTTTCAGAAAAAAGAAAGCAAACAAAAGACTCATCAAACATTGCTATGACGTGTACAAACCGGTGCCCTTGGAAACCCATGTTGAAATCTGATCGCCTTGTGGCTCTGTCTTAGGAGTGGCTAAAGGAGTTATAGACTGAATTGATTACCTTAGAAAGAGAGCTATAAGCCCAGGCCATGACCATTGCTTTGCCCTTTCTGCATACAATCCCTCACCCCTTGCAATGGACCACACCATCTTGCCCTCTTAGGTATTTCTGCATTGCTACCGCACTTTCAGCTGCATGAACTGTGAACAGAATAAGTTTCTTTTCTCTTAAGCCACCCAGTCTCAGGTATTCTGTTATGGCAACAGAAACAGGCAAAGAAATGACAAAATGACCAGCATCTTTGCATTCCCCCCAGAAAAGCCTCCTGGTAACAACTTTCAAATCCAGAGAGTACTTTTATAGGGTTGGCACAGCTCATGAACAAACACAAGGAAGTCACATCTGTGGTGAGTCAACTATTGTATAAACACATATGGTAAACATTGTTCTTGCAGGGGTTGGAAAGATGTCTTCGTGGTCCAGGGCACATACTGCTGTGGCAGAAGACCTCAGCTCAGTCCCCAGCACCCACATCAGGTAGCTCAAAACCACTTGCAATCTTTTCTCTAATTGATATGCCACCCTTTCCTGGAATCCATGGGCACACGTGCTCACATACTAGTTTACATACCTACACATGGACATAGAAAACCAGAAAAATGAAATAAAATGAGATACAATCTTAAATTTTCTTTTCCACATAAAATGTTTTTGGAGATTTGCTATAATAATTTTGAGTCTCTACAGAAAACTGATATTCACTATCATTGCTGAGCTTCCTGGTTATAAGTATAAACCAAGTGCTGTTAAACAGAGACATGCAGAGGCTGCTGTAGTAAAGTGATCCATGGGACTATAATACATATTATGCACCGTTTTAAATTCATGTTAGTGTTACAAATCCAGGTTTTGAGGTGTGTGGATGCTGCTTTATGCGTGAGAAATTTTCCCCTGTCTTTGTCAAATGCAAAACAATTATTTTTAACTAACTCCAACTTTGTGACTTAGAAATGGGAAGTTTTAGGCTTAAATTCTGAAATGTTCCCATCTTCTTTGCTGTTAAATAATCCCCCCTTTGCTCCACTGCATCTTTACAAATAGAGACATTAATTTCTTAACCCCCAGTTGATTAGAAGAGTCAGCTAAATACAATGCCTTCTTCTCTAGCGGAACCAGCAGCCTGAAGTATGGCTGTAATTGCTTCTTGCTCAGATGACAGAAGGCAATTTCAGGGCCTGTTTTACTTAATTAGGATGCATGTGCATGGGCTTCCAGGTCACTCTGCCTGTAAATCACACTTCCTCCATATTTTTGATAAAGTTCTGCTGTCTCTGGAACCTTCAGATGTGCTTAGAATGACCATACTATCCCACTGTCCCCAAATCTCACTAATATGTGGAAATATTGACATAATCTACAGATTTTCTTACAAGTTTCAGAGTTTCTTTACTAACTTGTTAGCGATTAACTGGCATGCAGAGAGAGAAGAGAGTCTGTTGGTTGACACACTATTTCCAAAGAAGTAGGAGAAGGACTTAATACAGTTTGTTGGCATCAAACCCGAAAGCTACATTTGTATCAGTATCAAGAGATGCAGCTTCCTTTGATCAGGAAACTTGTTAGTCAAAGCTGGGCAAAACGGCAGCATCAGGTTTGGATAACTCCAGATTCTGTGTCTTTCATGGGGCAGCTCAAGGGGAATAGTAGAATCAAGAGACATATGCATTTAAGTATAAGACAAACTTATACCTGTAAGACAACTCAAGCTTTTAGCTTTGAAATTATTTAGCATCTGAGGCAACCTTCTGCAACATTTGTACTATACTATTTGTTAAGCAAAAATGACCACAGAAAGAGATGGTTGAGTGAAAAGGAGAAAGAAACAAAGCTGTCTCACTCAAATTGTTCACTCCCAATAAAAATGGCAATAAAAATATCCTGGATAACAGCACACAAATATACTGTTGTAATGGAGAATATGTTATATTGTAACAATGTTTCCAGTTGTTTCCTTAGGCTACTAACTAATTATTTAGTGTTTTTCAGGTTTTCCTATGACTATTTCCAACTTGAGACATAGGAGGATTTTAATGTTTGTCCAATAAGTTATGTAAGCCTACTTTAATATAACGGAATAGACATTACCCCTAAAATCTGGTAACTAGAGACATTGTGTATTGGTACTTTTAACACTAGTCAAATGCCTTGGAATCTTTAAAAATTGGGTATAATCTAAGATGTACCTCAAATTCAGTAGGTTCACACAAGGGTATGTAAATTTACAATGTGTATGTATGTAATTTTGAATTTGGCAAGCTTATACAAGTAAGTGGGTGTGTGTGTGTGTGTGTGTGTGTGTGTGTGTGTGTGTGAGAGAGAGAGAGAGAGAGAGAGAGAGAGAGAGAGAGAGAGAGAGAGAGAGAGAGAGAGAGATGAGTTTACACACATCACATGTAAGAAGTGTTCATGGTTAATTTATCACCCATCCACTCAGCATAGCTCTTCCAAAATGGAGGACATTTAGTTGATTTCATCCCTCATGCAACAAAGCTTACAGTGTTATCAGTTTCCTCTCTTGGCTAACATCCTGCTGGACATGAATATGATGCAGAAGACTCTAGTCAAAAAGCATCACAGCGGCCCAGTCAGTAATGTACAAGAGCCCATGGTCTGGAAGATGAAAGCCACTTTGCCTTTGGTCCCACCCACTCTCAGTTCTGTAAAGTATGGATGTTACAAGACAATCAAGAAAAAAACAGGAAAACAATATCAGTCCCGTGGAGAATGGCACCACGTGCACACAAGTAAGTGGCACAGCCTATTCGTTTCTGCTGCTAAAGCTTTTATCCCCTTCTTCAGGCGAAACACCGTGCTTGCTGATTACAAAAGAACGGAGGCCGAAGAATTGATTTTAATGATCCTACTGAATTTTCAAGTCTCAAACAGCTCAGTGAGATAAAAGCTCAAGTGGCAGAGTGTAAAGTGTTTTCAAACAGATTCACGTCGTTCGAGTCCATAGCGTGTTTGGCACTTTAGGGAGTTGGATAGACCTATGGAGAAGAGCATATTAGGCATCTGAGAACACTTACTGCTAACAATTACAGATCTGGAGAATGAGCCAGTGTGAAGAGATCCGGGATGCTTCTTGCTGCAAGTTCAAAGCTTTATTTTATTGGCTGGGAAAGAGGGGTCCAGGGAGGGAAAACCATCTACTGCTGACAAGTGACAGAATAGAATAAGAAGCTAATGGTTGAACTTATTTCTTCTGGTCTTGTGTCTGCTGGTTCCCCAGCCCTTGTTTATCTGGCTGAAAACATCTTTCCTTTTCCCTATTGCCTTTCTCCCTTAACAATAAATACCTTTGCTTCCATCTGCTGCTGCTGTTCCTGTACTTTAACAATCATTTTCTGAGCACCAGGTGGAAGCAGCCTGTTAGGGTTGAAGAATTCAGACAGTTCCCTGGACTCATGGACACACCCAGTCTACCAGGGCAATGGGCACAGCAGGACCACAAACATGTCTTAAGAAGCCATATTTATACCAAAACCTGAAAGGTGACTCGGAGTTGGACCGCTACGTACAATTCCAGGAAAGGAAGCAATATTTCCTAATGTGCTGTGGTAGTTTGAATAAAAATCCTTCCCCCTACCCCAAGTTCACATATCTGAAGTCCCAGTTTCAAGTTGATAGACAATTTCGGAAGTATTTAGAGGCATGATAATTCAGCACTGGATGTTCTTCCAGAGGTTCTGATTTCAATTCTCAGCAACCACATGGTGGCTCACAACCATCTGTAATGTGATCAAATGCCCTTTTCTGGTATGCAGGTGTACATGCAGATATAGCATATTTATAATAAATCATATAAAAAAAAGCATGACCTTGAAGGATATGCACTAAGAATGAGTTCTTAAGTCTCAAAAGCCCATACCATGCCAGGTTTTCTCTGTCTCCTCTTCTCTTTCTGCTCTGTGCTTGTGGATCAGGTGTAACCTCTCACCTACTTCTCCAGTGCCACTACGACTCACCTGTTGCCAAGCATACCGCCATGGTGACTGTGGACTAACCCATGGAAACAGTAAGAGGGTCACTGGTTAAATGCCTTATTCTTTAAATTGCCTTGGTCATAGTGTCTCTTCACAGCAATAGGAAAGTTGCTAAGATAGTGCCAGAGTAGGTACCTGCTCCACCAGTTCTAAGACACTGAAGGAGGTGTTAGCAGAAATGACATTGATTTGACTTTGTCTTCAAGGCCAAAACTCCAGACCTCAGCTCTGAATTCTAAATCACTAACGCACTTATTTTGTATAACCTTTAAATGCTACAAATACTATAGAAACTGTGAAATATTTCTATAGTGTTCATTCTGGAACCCCATCGTCTGATAATGCATGACAGTGCCCTAACCCACATTTTGAACCTTCATCAAAGCCAGGGCCCAATGACAATAAAGGCTGGGGACTCTGAAATTGGATAGAGCATGGACTTAAATTTTCTGGCAATTCATTGTGGAGCAAATATTTCAGTCTAAGATTTTGTTTTCTCTTGTACAGGATCAGGATTCAAACCTTACCTAGAATGTTACACAGAACACAGGTGACAAGCCACATAAAGTGGCTGGGACATGCAGTGCTGATAGGTAATGAATAAATGGGCAAAATGTTCAGGGAATTCTAAAAGTCAACATTTCAAGCACACCCGTGAATAGTTTTAAACTGCAGTCATGGTTTTTTTGGAAAAAGAGAAGAAATTCATAGTATATATAGATGCTGCCAACAGGGAAAAATGTACATTTGTTCAAGAGAACATATTGACTTGACTTGAAGTCACATGTACCCACACAAATAAATAAAAGAGGCTAATTAGATGTGGTCAGCTCATCCCAAAGCTATGCCAGCCAATGAAGATAAAGACAGATTCCAATTCTCATCAGGCATGGGCAGAGTTCTCAAAGACATTGAAAACAAGATGAAAAGCATTTCATTCCTCAGGGTCTTATTTCATCTTCTGCAGGTAGGAGTAATACATCCTTGGGAAGCACTGGATCAAATAGAGAAGCAGAGGTCCAGAAACAGGAAGGTATTTATTAACATTCACTATAGCAGTAAGAATTTGTTAGTTTTCTTTCTGTTTGTGGTGTATCATGGTTAATCTTCAGTAATATTATAATTTTTTTGATTCATAGAATACTTCATATTTTATAATACACCTGAAATTAAAATGCTTTAATAATTTGAGTGTTTAAAACAGAAATTGACACAATAAAGAAAACACTAAAAGAGATAACCCTAGAGGTAGGACACCTAAAAAAGAAATCAGGAGTCACAGAAGCAAGCATTTCCAATAGACTACAAGAGATGGAAGAGAGAATCTCGGAGGCCGAAGACAACATTGTAAACATAGACAAAACAGCCAGAGAAGATGCAAAAACCAAAAAGCTCCTAACCCAAAATGTCCAGAAGATCCAGGACATAATGAGAAGACCAAACCTAAGGATAACAGGAATAGAAGAGGGAGAAGAATATCAACTAAGAGGCACAGTAAAGATCTTCAACAAAATTGTAGAAGAAAACTTCCCTACCCTTAAGAATGAGATGACCACGAGCATAAAAGAAGCCTTCAGAACTCCAAATAGGTTGGACCAGAAAAGAAATTCTTCCCAACACATAATAGTCAAAACACCAAGTACCCAAAGCAAAGAAAGAATACTAAAAGCAGTAAGGGAAAAAGGTCAGGTAACATATAAAGGAAGACCAATCAGAATCACATCCAATTTCTCAACAGAGACTATGAAAACTAGAAGAGCCTGGACAGACATCATGCAGACCCTAATAGAGCACAAGTGCCAGCCCAAGCTGCTATACCCAGCAAAACTATCAATCACCATCGATGGAGAGATGAAGATATTTCAAGACAAATCAAAATTTACACAATATCTGACCACAAACCCAGCACTACAACGAATTATAGGTGGAAAACCCAATACAATGAGGGGAACTACATCCTAGTAAAAACAAAAAAACTCCTAAGCAAGAAAACCAAAAGAAGAGACACAGACACAACTCAACCTACAAAAGCAATAATAGCAGGAAACAGAAACCACTATTCCTTGATATCTATTAACATAAATGGACTCAACTCCCCAATAAAGAGACATAGGCTATCACACTGGATACATAAACAAAATCCAGCATTTTTCTGCATACAGGAAACTATTTCAGAGACAAAGACAGACACTATCTCAGAGTAAAAGGTTGGAAAAAAAACTTCCAAGCAAACAGCCCCAAGAAGAAAGCAGGAGTGGCTTTTCTAATATCGAATAAAGTAAATTTCCAACCAAAAGTTATCAAAAAAGATAAGGAAGGACACTTTTTACTCACTACAGGGGAAATCTGTCAGGAGAACCTCTCAATCCTTAACATATATGCTGCAAATACAAAAGCACCCACATTCATAAAAGAAACCCTACTAAAGTTCAAAAAATATATTTCACCCCACACAATAATAGTGGGAGACTTTAATACCCCACTCTCATCAATGGACAGATCATGGAAAGAAAACTAAACAAGGACACTCTAAAACTAGCAGAGACTATGAACCAAGTGAAATTAATAGATATCTACAGAACATATCATCCTAAAGTAAAAGAATACACCTTCTTCTCAGCACCCCATGGCTCCTTCTCGAAAATTAACCACATAATTGGACTCAGAACGAGCCTAAATCGATATAAGAAGATTGAAATACTCCCATGCATCCTCTCAGATCACCATGGTCTAAGGCTGGTCTTTAACAAGAACAAAGACAATAAAAAGTACACATACACATGGAAACTAAACAAGGCTCTGTTAAACAATAGCAGGGTCAAAAAAGAAATAAAGAAATTAAGGATTTTCTAGAATTCAATGAAAATGAAAACACAACATATGCAAACCTATGGGATGCAATGAAAGCAGTACTGAGAGAAAAACTCAAAGCCCCGAGCGCTGCCAAAAAGAAACTGGAGACAGCATACATCAGCAACTTGACAGCACAGCTAAAAGCTCTAGAACAAAAGGAAGCAGATACACCCAAGAGGAATAGACAGCAAGAAATAATCAAAATTAGGGTAAAAATAGACCAAAGAGAAACAAAAAGAACCATCGAAAGAATCAACATCCAAGAGCTGGTTCTTTGAGAAAATCAACAAAATTAATAAACCTCTAGCCAGACTAACTAGAGGGCAAAGAGAGAGTATACAAATTAACATGATCATAAAGGAAACTGGAGACATAACTACTGAAACTGAGGAAAGTCAAGAAATCATCATATCCTACTACAAAAGCCTATACTCCACAAACTTGGAAAATCTGGAGGAAATGGATGAATTCCTAGACAGATACAAGATCCTAAAGTTAAACCAGGACCAGGTAAACAATCTAAATAATCCCATAACACCTAAAGAAATAGAAGAAGTCATCAAAAGCCTCCCAACCAAAAGAAGCCCAGGTCCAGACGGGTTCAGTGCAGAATTTTATCAGACATTTATTGCAGACATAACACCGATACTCTCCAAACTATTCCACAAGATAGAATCAGATAGAATACTACCTAACTCATTTTTGAGGCTACAATAAATGCTTTCCTAAAACACACAAAGACCCTACAAGGAAAGAGGACTTCAGACCAATCTTACTTATGAACATTGATGCAAAAATACTGGACAAAATCCTTGCAAACCGAATCCAAGAACATATCAAAACGATCATTCACCATGACCAAGTAGGTTTCATCGCTGGGATGCAGGGATGGTTTAATATAAGGAAATCCATAAATGTAATCCACCATATAAAAAAACTTAAAGAAAAAAATCACATGGTGATCTCACTAGATGCTGAGAAAGCATTTGACAAAATTCAACACCCCTTCATGTTAAAGGTCCTGGAAAGAACAGGAATCCAAGGTACATACCTAAACATAATAAAAGCAATATACAGCAAACCAACAGCCAACATCAAACCTAATGGTGGGAAACTTCAAGCTATCCCACTAAAATCAGGGACTTGACAAGGCTGCCAACTCTCCCCCTACCTATTCAACATAGTACTGGAAGTCCTGGTTGGAGCAATTAGACATCAAAAGGAGATCAAGGGGATACAAATCAGAAAGGAAGAAGTAAAAACATCATTCTGTGCAGATGACATGATAGTGTACTTAAGTGACCCCACAAATTCCACCAGAGAACTCCTACAGCTGATAAACAAGTTCAGCAAAGTGGCTGGATATAAAATTAACTCAAACAAATCAGTAGCCTTCCTATATTCAAAGGACAAACATGTGCAGAAAGAAATTAGGGAAAAGATACCATTCACAATAGTCACAAAAACTATGAAATACCTTGGTGTGACTCTAACTAAGAAAGTGAAGGACCTTTATGACAAGAACTTCAAACCTCTAAAGAAGGAAATCGAGGAAGATCTCAGAAAATGGAAAGATCTCCCATGCTCATGGATTGGAAGGATTAACAATCCTTCCTTTAAAATGGCCATCCTACCAAAAGCAATCTACATATTCAACGCAATCCCCATCAAAATTTCAACCCATTTCTTCAATGAGTTGGAAAGATCAATGTGCAATTTCATCAGGAATAACAAAAGACCTAGAATAGCAGAATCCATTCTCAACAACAAGAAAACATCTGAGGGAATCACTATCCCTGACCTCAAGCTATATTACAAGGCAATTGTGCTGAAAACTGAATGGTACTGGTACATAAATAGGCATGTGGATCAAAGGAATAGAATAGAAGATCCAGAAATGAGCCCTCATGTATATGGTTACCTGATTTTGACAAAGGAGCTGTAAACATTCAATGGAAAAAGGACAGCCTATTCAACAAATGGTGCTTGTCCAACTGGCACTCAGCATGCAAAAGAATAAAAATAGACCCTTTCTTATCTCCTTGTACAAAGCTCAAGTGTAAGTGGATTAAAGATGTCCACATTAAACCAGGTACACTGAAACTATTAGATGAGAAATTAGGGAAAACCATAGAACACATAGGCACAGGAGAAAATTTTCTGAACAAAACACCAATGGCTCCTGCTCTAAGGTCAAAGATTAACAAATGGGACTTAATGAGATTGCAAAGTTTCTTTAAGGCTAAGTACATTGTCAAGAAAACAAAACGTCAGCCACCAGAATGGGAAAAGATCTTTACCAACTCCACATCAGATAGAGGCCTTATATCCAAGGTATACAAAGAACTCAGAAAGCTAGACACCAGAGAATAAAACAACCCTATTAAAAAATGGGGTACAGAGCTAACCAAAACGTTCTCAATTGTGGAATATCAAATGGTTGAGAAACATATAAGGAAGTGCTGGACATCCTTAGCCATCAGGTAAATGCAAATCAAAACAACCCTGAGATTCCACCTCCCACCAGTCAGACTGGCCAAGATCCAAAATTCAGATGACAGCAAATGCTGGCGAGGTTGTGGGAAAGAGGAACATTTCTCCACTGTTGGTGGGGTTGTAAACTGATACAACCACTTTGGAAATCAGTCTGGCGATTCCTCAGAAAATTGGACATAGTATTACCTGAAGACCCAGCTATTCCACTTCTGGGCATATACCCCAGAGACACTTTAATACACAACAAAGATATATGCACCATAATGTTCATAGTAGCTCTATTTATAATAGCCAGAAGCTGGAAAGAACACAGATTTCCTTCAGTAGATGAATGGATACAAAAATTGTGGTACATTTACACAATGGACTATTACTCAGCCATCAGAAACAATGACTGAACCAAATTCTTAAGAAAATGGTTGCATCTAGAGAATATCATCCTGAGTGAGATAACCCAGTCACAAAAGAACAGACATAATATGCAGTCACTGATAGCGAGATGCTAACCCCAGAGGCTCGGACTGCCCCAGAAAGAACTCACAGACTGTGTGAAGTTCAAGAAAAAAAGAAAAGAAAAGAAAACATACAAACAAAAAAAGTCATGCTCAATCCTTACACACCAAGAACACGTTGACTAATTCCGGGTTACATCCTGTTTTACATGTACTTTTTGCTCATTGTAACTAGTAAGACCTTAATGCAGAGTATCAAACCTTAAAAAAAAAAATGGAAAAAAAAAGCCAAGCACTGACACAATTGTATTTGTATACATTTATGCAAAAATGTTTAAAATTCTTTTTCTTTTATCTTTGTTTTTTAAAATAACGTTAAAAAAAGAAAAATAATCAAATTTCAAATTGGAAAAAAAATAATTTGAGTGTAAGGGCAATAATAAAATGTGAATTAGAAGGGCTGGGCATGTGGCCAGTGGCTTAAGAGTATGCACTGCACAGCCTCTTTGTCCATTTCTGGGCTACATAATGTGTGGTCCTACACCGAACTCTACTTACAGATCCCAGAATCAATTCCCTGCCCCCACCCTCCTACTTAGCAGCCATCTCACTCATTGCATTGATGCAGGCCACATAAAGTCTGAACCCAGTCTGAACTAAAACTTCAGATAGGAACCCTCAGAGCTAGTCTACTGCCCTGCCCAACCATCATTCTACCTACTGAGAGGCTTCAGGCAACTTGAAACCCAACCCAGAATTCTAGTTATAAAAGCCATAAAGCCAGTCCCTCGTCCCAAACTAGCAGTCATCCCATTTACCACACTGACCTGGGACTACTCAAAGTCTAAACCCATAGTATGAACTGAAATTCTAGGTGTCAACTTCGAGAGCCAGTTCATTTACCCACTTGAATATCAGATAATCCATCCTCTGCTACCCACCAGACCTAGAACCCTGTACGAGATCTGTAGTTCTGCTCATGTGCCTATCAGTCAACCTACCCACCATGCTAATCTGTGACTACAAGAAGACAGATCTAGAACCCAGAGTGGCCTCAAGATTAATAACAGTGCATCATTCAATTGGTCTAAAACTGACTAGTTGAAGTAATAGCACTCAAAGATCCAAACTCCCACTGAGGCCAGCCAAGGCAGCTCAGCTAGAAGAATGTATCCCACAGACCAGCAACAGCTTTCAGAATAACCCCAGATGGGACCACATGGAACTAAAGAGCTTCCATAGAGCAAAGGAAATCATCTCTCAAGATGAGAAACCTACAGAATGGGAAAAAATGTTTTCCTGATGTACATTTAACAGAGGGTTAATATCTAGCATGTATAAGGTTCTAAAAATAAATAAATAAAGTAAATAACAAAGCAACCCAATTAAAAAATGGAGTATGGAACAGTACTGAAAGAAAAGATAAAACCCACATTGCTGAGAAATATTTTTCTTTTAATGTTCAACATTCTTAGCCATCAGGGAAATGCAAATTAAAGTTACTTTGAGATTTCAACTTATCCAAATCAGAATAGCTAAGACAAAACACCAGATGACAGCAGATGTTAGCAAGGATGAAGGAAATGGGGAATACTTACTCACTACTGGTGGAGTAAAAATTGGTATAGCCACTGGGAAAATCAGTGTGGAGATTCCTGGATAAAACTAAAATTAGATCTACCATACAGTCAAGCTGTTCAGCTCTTTGGAATGGATCCACAGGACTATTTTATACTCCAAAGATACTTATCCATGTTCCTTGCTACTTTATTCAAAATACCCATAAACTGAACACAGCTTAGGTATCCATCAGCTGAAGAATGAATAATGAAAGTGTTATATATTTATACAATGGGATATTTTTCAGCCATTAAAAATAATAAAATTATGAAATTTGTAGATAAATGGATGGAAGTAGAAGAAATCATCCTGAATGACATAACTCAGAAACAGAAAGACGAACATCACATGTTTACTCCCATATATGATTGATAGGTCTTATGCTTTACATATGAGTCTTTCTTTTACAATAACCAGTAAAAGGTTAGAGAGAAGAGGACCTTACAAGGGAGGAGAAATTAAATGCAGTACTATAAAGATAAAGACAAATGGGAAAGGAGGGATGAAATGGGGTGGAAGATGGGAGGTCAGTGTAAAGCATGGGATGTTGAGAAGGATTAATAACACTACAGGTTTTTGAAAAAACCATATCAAGACTAATACTGTAAAAGCTTCATATGTGAGTATGTGTTATGTATATCAACACACATGGGTATGTGTATGCCATATAAATACACTATCAGAGAACAAAAATAATCATCAGTTTCATTGAACTATAAACCATGCAAATTATGGTAATAACCACTCTGGCAGGACTTGACCACTGGTTTAAAAACTGGCAATAAATGCTATTGGTCTTACCAACTAATTTTTATTTTTTCTTCCTTTTTTATTATTAATTATTCCATTCATTTACATCTCAAATGATATCCCACTTCCCCTTCACCAACCCCCCTTTGCCTTCCTTTTTGCTTATATGAGGGTGCTCCCCAACCCACACACACTCTCCTGCCCTGCCACTCCAGTATCCCCCTACTCTGCAGCATCAAACTGTCCTGGGACCAAGGCCCTCTCTTCCCATTGCTGTTAGACAAGGCCATTCTCTGCTGCATATATATCTGGAGCCATGGATCTCTCCAGGTATCCTTCTTGGTGAGTGGTCTAGACTTTGGGAGAACTGGGATGTCAGGCCAGCCCATGTGGTTCTTCCAATGGGGTTGCAACGCTCCTCTGCTCCTCCAGTCCTCTGCCAGCTCCCCTCCCCCCAGGTTCCCTGACTTCAGTCTTATGGTTGGCTCCAAGCATTCACATCTGCACTGGTCAGTTGCTGGTCTGACCTCTCAAAGAACCGCCACCTTAGATTTATGTCATCAAGTGCCTCTTGACCACATAAACAGTATTGGATTTGGTGTCTGCAGACATGACACCAACCACTTTTAAAAATTGGATTTAATGTTTACTCCATAAGGTATAATCCATACTTAACACAATCAGTAAAGCTAAGAATCTGTGGTTGGATAAGTCATGAACTCTTGTAGAGAACATTCTATTGCTATTCTGCTAAATAGCTTTGAAATGATTCTTAATGACTTGCTGCTAGACCCACAAATCAGTGTATCATAAGCTTCATCACAGAAGCTTATATTTCATAAAATGGCAGCTGACACAAAGACCCACAACAGGCAACATGGAGAGAATAAGAAACTTTTGGGTACTCAGCCCTAAATGAGGGATATATATCCCAACAGGTCCCAGAGGGCTCAGGGACCCATGAGAAGAAGTGGACAGAAAGATTCTAAGGGGTTGAATTTGGCAGTGTTTTATGAACACAACATGACATTTGCACATAAAAATTCACAGCATTTGTGACAGCATGGACAAGATCTGCACAACTTTAAGCCAGATAAAAATCTCAACATAGAGGGAAGGAAGTGAACATGAAATTCTTTTTCTAATGGACTACCTATTGGTGTTTGCTGTGAAAAAGAGGAAGGTTTTTGTTTTGTTTTGATTTTTGCTCTTGGTGTGAGAATTGGTACATTACCATAATCCAGGAAAGACTTCATGGACAAGAATAGGTGATCAACTAAAATTGAACTTGTTATGTTTTAAAGAGAGAAGAGGAAGAAGAGAGGGAGAGAGGGAGAATATGAAGTTGTTAGAATAAGGATATGGAATCTGGGAGGAGTCAAGGGAGAGGGATAAATATAATCAAATGTGTCATATGAAATTATCAAAGAATTAATAAATCATTATTAATTTTTTAGAAAAAAAACGTATTGTTTTTGCAGAGAAACCAAGTTCAGTTCAGTTCACAACTCCCAGTTTAGGTGGATTATAACTGGTTATAACACCTGCTCCAAAATAATTCAATGACCTGTGCTCCATGGGTACCTATGCTTTTGTCCATGTATCTACCACGTCCCATACAAATAATTCAATATGAAAATACATCTTTAAAAAGGGGCTGAACCCTTTGTTTTCTCCAATGCACCTCATCAGTGTAATTTTTAAGTTCATGTCTTAACATAATTTTCAAATAAAGGGAAAAGTGAGAGTCTCAAACTGAAAAGAAAATCCCTGTGGCTTTTTTCAACCCAGGTTTCCTGGGCTCACATGTGCTTTCAATATAACACCAATGAGGCTATGTTGCTTTTGTAAAGGTGAGAAGCAAGATGCCCTAGAACTTTGAGCAGGAACGAACTTTTGGAGGCCAGAGTTATAATCTTTATAAAAAGTTGACTGGCAAAAACAAACAAGGAAACAAACAATGTTGACTGTGAAGCACATAACATAATTCAACATCAGCGACAAAGTGTTCTCTGCAGAGCAGCTTGAAATGCACAGTTGCTCCTCAGCCTGATGCTGCCATCGCCGCCTGCTCAGCAGTCCTATCCCCATGACATTGACTGTCACAGCTGCTTGTTTAGAGATATTTTCTCATGCCGTAGGAATCATTTTGTTTTCAGTGTGGCACTATGTATGTAAAGTAGAGTGATTCAACTGGGTAGTAGCTCTCTGACTGCATTCACTTTAACAATGCCTTGGATGTAGAGTTAGAAAAGCCTCAGTTTGGCAGCCACCATGGCTATAAACAGTTTAGAAAGCAACACCAGTCAATGCCAAAACAAGAGCCATAACCTTTGATTACTAACGGGAATGAACATCAAAGGCTAATGCAGGAAAGGGGAAAGAGAACCTAGGTTAAGCAGGTGTCATCTCAACCCAGTGATAAGCCCCGACAGGAGCAGCAGTGAGCGTCTATTCTGCGTGTCCCCAGGTACAATGCCCTGAGAAGCACACATGCCACAACATGGATGTAATCATGACATGTTGAAAAAACTGCATTCTGACAGAGCTGCCAAAAATAACTTCACCCTGTACTTGCAATGCATTAGGAAATGATGAGAGGAGACAGGTATTTCACAAAATGCAAGAAGTTGAAGAAGCTGGGTTTGGTGGTCCTAATTTGTAGTCCCATGAGTGGGAGGGAGGCTTAAGCATAAGGATAGAGATTTTGAGGCCAATATGAATTTCAGAGACAGTTCCTGTCTCCATAATAAAACAGAGAAAGAAGGAAAATAAAGACAGGTATGTAGGTGGATGGATATATGACAGAAAGACAAACAAACAGGTAGGTATTGAAAAGATTGGATGGCTGTGTCTTTCATGGTCATAGAAGAAATGGTGTGACATGGTTCTTGCCCATGGAACAAAGCCAGCAGGGCATGGGTCTCTATGAGTGTTGACAGATGCTGGGCATGAGGCTCGTTAAATAATTGTGTGTGTGTGTGTGTGTGTGTGTGTTCCTTCTTTTGAAAATAATTCCCTGCCAAGGTTAATGACTCCATGATAATCAGAGACAGCACAAGTGCAGGGGACAAGTGTGCATCTGTGTCCTTAGCAAAAATGCTAAGCATTGTGACCTTCAGGATAGCCCTTAAGGCTCTAGGCAAGAACTCTGAAAACACAAGTTCAAAAATATATAAACTGGATTACTCAGCTTTGTAAAATATAAGGAGGCAATATGAATTATATGAGGGGCTTCATGGACCTAAAATAACAGAAGCAGCTGTACTCAGAGCCTGCCCCTGCCCCTGGAAACTTTGGCTGGATCTTGTGCAGGTCATGTGGAGGTAACCATTGCTTCTGTGGGTTCATGAGATCAACAACTATACCATGACATTCATGTTTCTCATCGTCTAAGCAAGATAGCTAAAAATAATAATACTAGAAGGGAGTGGGGTAGGGATGTAGCTCAGAGAGTAGAATGCTTGCCTAGAAGGACAAAGCTGTGAGTTCCATTCTTAGTATTATATAAAACTGGGTGTGGTGGCCCGTGCCTATACTTCTAGCCATCAGGATATTGAAGAAATGTTCAGAAGCTCAAGATCACCCTTGGTTATATGATGAGTTTGAAGACAGCTTGGACTTCATGAGATTCCATTTCAAAAAAAGAAAATAAATACCAAAGTCTCAGCTTTAATGTGATGCATTACTTTAGATCATAGCATCCATATAAACATAAAGAGATGCAAAATCTGATCTTTTCATTTTCTGTATGGTAAATTTATGAATCTCATATTTAAGAGATCATCAAGCTACGAATAAAAAGGTTAACTGTCTATCTGTATCCTTTTCTTACCTAATTTCTAAAATATGTACCTTAAAAATGTTAAAGTTGTTATTTGAAAACACATGAGGGACCAATGTTCAAATGAACTTGAGTTATGCTGTAATTAATAAAGTTCATCAATTCTGTTCGCCTCTGACATACAACCTAGGGACCATTCTAGACTGTTTATATATGGCAGAAATATTCTCCACTTAACAGACTGCTCAGCATCTTGTTTGAAACAATGCAATGTCTTGCCCTTCAAATACCATCTAAATAGTGTTCAAATAGATGATATTGATGTGTAGAATGAGCTATGGCTTGTATTTAATAAATTTTCTTTCCCACATTAAGCACTTAGTAGATTTTTTTTAATGTTTGTTAAGGGCTGCCTACACCACCACTTTAAAGTGTTCCTTAGTAGTTCATGATTTTTACTCCTCTGGTTTTCTTACATTTTATGTGTAAACTGAATGACCTTTGGATGTCCTAAAGCAGACTTCTAATTACCAGGAGCTTTAGGCTTCTGACAGCCTTTGATTGCATTTGTGTAACTCCTGATTCTCTTTTACATCCAGGTAAAAGCAGAATCCCCAAAGGTTTTGAACAAGAAAGGAAACACTTAATTTAAATAAGTATTACATACCTGGCAGTTGGGGGAAAAATGAAAGTGCTATAAAACAGTTCATCAGGAAGCTCCACACTGTGTTAAATTATAGGTAATAAAGTCACAGTGTCATGAAGAAAGCCACTACACAGACTAGGAAATGACTTTTCTAAGCTGGGAGAGTCACATTCATTTCTATTTCCTGGGATTACCCAAGGGGCATGAGTGCATTTGGATGACAGTAAGCTCATACTGCCTGCCAGGTCCTTGCAGGTCTATGAGAAGCACTGACATTTCAGTATCTTTGCAAAACAGATACAACACATAAAGTGAACGAGGCACACATGGCTGGGTTTAAATGAAATCTGGCTTACTTTCCTCCTAGACTCCTTACAGACAGCATCAAGGTATGCTACAGTCTAATTCTGGTCTTGGGGGAAGGTTGTCCCACAGCTGGCATATGTTAGAGGTAAGGTAAAATTAGGGGACTCTGGGGAGACCAGGACAGAGAAACGAGCTCTGAGAAGTTGATTTCATTTAAGGTTACACTCAAGAAGTCTTGGCTACCAGAGTAAGTGGAAGGAAGAGGCAGGAATATGTGTATCTTCAGTTTACAAGCATAAGCTACACTCGGTTCATGGGGAAAAAGGCAAAGCATTTTAAACTATGACCTTCTCACATCTTCTCTGCATAGGGATTTATTTTGAACCCACCCCTGCTTGCTGCATGCATGTATTGGTTGGTCACTCGGCTATGCTCTAGGATCTATTGCAATCTTCTAATTATCCCACTGGAAAGTATGCATTATTTTATTTTTAGATGTGCTTTGTTTATAGATGTGTTCTATGGTCTCTCAATTCCAAAGTGAGTAAGGAATCTGTTGGAAGTGCATATTTTTCCTATATAGAGAGCAATAAAATAAAAACGTAGGGCAAGAGGGAAGAAACGGTAGGTCACCTGTATTTGAGATAGCTCTCCAGTGGTCTGAGGGGCCCCACAGCGTGAGCACTGCTACTGTCTCTAAGCTCCTTCCTCCAAGACTAATACCTGTACACTTCGATCTCCCCCAAACCTGATCCTTGATCTCCATGAACTTGCTGGTTCCTTCCAGTGATTTTCTGATATTCCAATACTCCACTGCCATCTTACGATATTTCTTTAGCACATTTATTGATGCCTTTTCTTTTCCTAATTATCCAGAAAATTCCACCATTATTATCTCTTATCTCTTTGTACCTTCTACCATTAACATAAGATAATTTTCTATAACCCAATTGTCACTTATAAATGATATTGGATTATTTTACTTTATGTGTATAGTGTTTTTTTCTGCATGTACGTCTATACCACATGTGTGTACACCTAGGATTTGAATAGCCAAAGGTTATAAGCCACTGTATGGTTACTTAGAATCAAACTCAGGTCCTCAGGAAGAACATTGAATGTTCATAGCTGAAGAAACAACTTTTCAGTCCCCAGTCCTAAGATTTTGATTCATAGGTTGATCAAAACCAAACCTCATTCTTATTCTCCAGGTTTTCATTGTTTGCAGGGAGATGCTACCTCTACATTTCTTATAAGGAATGCAAAGATTCAAACACCAAGTCCTTACCACACACAAAGTAGATTCTCCTGGATATCTATCTATCCTCAGACTCTCAGATATAACATGTCAAAGGCTCAGGCTCATCAGATTGGCTTATCCATGAATAAATCTCAGTATATATATATATATATATATATATAGTATTTACCAACTTCGCATTAGGCTCAATGTCTAATTACCTAAGTACATGTTTCTTGGACTGTTCTAGTCAAGACAGGGTCACTGTGAAAAAAGATCTTCAGACTTTTATATAGATGCTACTACTTCTCCTTCTTCTTCTTCTTCTTTTTTTTTTTTTTTTTTTTTTTTTTTTTTTTGCTTCTGCTCAATGTGAAATGCCATCCCAACTCTATGCTTTTTTTATTAGACTTTGTCCCTGCAGATATTATCTTTGGTCTACCCAAATCACAGATGAGCATCTGTGAGTTCTCAGCACAATGGCTTCCCTTCTCGGATAGACTGTAAAGCAGTTGAAGAGAGATACAAAGCCTGTTACTAACATGCCTTTCTTTCCTTATTTCCTTCCCTCCCTTTCCTATTATGCTTCAGTTGTAACTTGGGTTGGCCTGGTACTAACTACATAGTGTAGGCTGGCACTGAATTCAGAGATTTGCTTATACCCACTTTGAAGAGGTAGAACACAAGTTATGCACCACCATGCATAGGCCCAAAGGTTCCATTTTTACCTAAATACCTACAATGCAGTCTCCTTTAGCATGAGTGCTTAGTAAGTGTTCCTGTGTTGAATAAATATACCTGCCTGTAGAATGTATATGAGGTATCTCAGAAGAGAAGCATTCAGTGAGAAGTGGGGGTGGGGGAAGATAAGTAGTACATAACGGACGTAGAGAAAGAATTTTTGACCTCAAGAAACAAATACCAGAGTTTTCCAAGACAGAACCTTGAAGTACTATTTCTTAGGAATGTGAAGTAATGTTGGTTTGGTTTGAATTGTGGAATATTAAGTGCAGGCTAAGAGAGACCTTGAGAAGAATATGCATTTGGGTTTATCCTACATCTGTGACACCTTATTGCTGAAAACCCCCAAGGACTGCAAGCCCATACAAGCAGGGGTCCTTGGCTGAATGACTTGGGAAACATCCATGGAGTGGAAACAAAGAATATAATTTACTGCCCCATGTCCCAGTAAATAAAGAGCTACTCAGAGAAGGTATGCCATCTGTTTTTCCTTCCAAGTTTGAAAAGAAATCGGCAAGTGTGAGGAGAGATCTCTGGGTTCTGACTATAGACAGGTATCAGTGCTCCATTTACTTAGCTCTGGATTTTTCATTTAGAATATTATCCTAGCATTTGTGCTTTTCTTTATAATACTCAAAACCTCTAGACTCAATTGATCATCAAGAACAAAACATTAATATTTTTCTTCTAAAGTTCTTACACATTATTTTTATTGGAACATTCCAGAGTCATGATCAATCATTAATGATTTAGGCATGTCACCAATAATATTGGAAAAAAATATGAATCAGTAGGTTGCTTTTGTGTAGGCACTTAAATTTTTCATCTTGAATTCGGCTCCTAAGCCTCTGCCATGTATGCTGTTCTCCAGACAAATAAATGTAGGGCCATTTTTATTATATTTCTTTTGTAGAATATTAGAATAAGACACACTTGGTCGTACTGGTTCCCCAGATACAAGGAGTCAACATTCTGAATCAGTGCTAAAATCCAACCTTCAGTAAGAACTAAAAAACTGGATAGTGATAATACATACTGAATATGCATAACTCTCAGCTTTCACGGATAAACATGTCTCAATGACATGATTAAGTTGTAGCACTGACATATGTTAGTAGAAAACTATGTTTTCTCAAATACTCTTGTCCCAGAAAGTAACTGTTCTCAAGATCCACACATATACAGATTGTCCTCCCAGGAAAACCAAACATCCCTTGAGTACTGTCTTTAATTGTCTCTTCACCAAGTCACGGAAGCACCTGTGCTTCACAGGTCACCTGGCACACGGCATGCATTTTATTGTTTTTTTATTGACTAAATGGGTCCATATTTTTTACTCTGCTCAAGTCACAATTCACATTAAGTCTTGAAATTTTCTATTGTATGTCATTGTTGCTTTTGTCTAGCACAGTGCATTTTGTTCTATCTGGGACCCAGGCTAGATTGGTATCCTGCTCAGAATAAGTGCTCAAAACACTGGTTAAATGGCTGCAGCTTTCCTTTCGTCTTCTTACGGACTGAAGATATTCACTTGCCTGCCTCACTTTAGATCAGCAAGCCTGATAGCCGCTCTCACCTAACTGAGTTAGTTGCTAAGCCCTCATGTAGTTACTGGTGGTCTCAAAGTCTCTGGGAGCTCATAGTCAATACCAACACATAAAGTGTAGGATCCAGCTCCCCTCCTAAGCCTTCCCTGGTCCTGTCTGCTTTTTTCAGTCACTGTGCAGTTTCTGTTTACTGTCTAAGTCCAGAGAATTTCCCCTGGTTCTGTGTCCTCTCTAGTACCTTTTCCACACTGGTCAGGGGGAGGATTTCATCCTGCTCACTCCATTTCTTCCTGTGATTTGAGTTTCTTTGCTTATTGTATACATTCGGATTTGAGACATACCCTTGGGAGGAAAGTCAAAATTGCAGACATTCACACTCCTGCCGTAACACTGTAGTGAATAGAAAATAGGGCCCGATTTTTATGAGTGCTTCAGAAAAGCAAAACCTCACCTTGACACCACTGTGCAAGGAGTGTCAAGATGAGTTTCTGTGAGGTATTAAATTACTCAAGAGAGTGGGAATCACTCATCCCTAATGTACAGTTCTCGTTGGGGGCTTGAGTGATGCCTGCATTCTTGCCTGCCTTAGCCATTATGAGATGAAAGCAGATGGAAATCTCTCATTCCCTTGGAACTCACACCCTTAAACAGTCTTCTACATTAGTGTTGGCAGAGGTCTTTCAGTTTCAGAGGAGTGTGGAAAATGAGTCCTTCATTCGAGCAGCCCTAGGCTACTGGCTTTCTTTAGCACATCTTCACGGTGTATCATTTTCCACAGCATCCTTGCTCAGAGTGTCAGGAATGATGAGTAACCGCATCTCACCTATGCTTAACACCATTAGGTCCACCCAGGCCGTCACACGAGGCTATTCTGACATATCTTCATTCTCCTCCAAATGTACAACTCAGTCTCTCACCTAGCACTGGCTGCATCCATCAAAAACTCTTACAGGCACAATCAGAGAGTTGAATACTCATCTTTCAGGGCTGAGGAAACGATCTCCAATATGTGTGCTGTGGATGCAATACATTCCAATATACATACTATCAAGTATCATAATTTACAGTGTATATGCTCTATGGAACACACTGTCTTAATGTTACCCACTCATATATACAAAGAGACTCTAGGCATGAACTATTACCTAATTGTGTATACACACTAGTAACCATTCTCAATACAGTAAGTGTATATGTCTTGGGGAGGGGTAGTGATCTCAAGGAGCACATTCTATTGAGAAGGCATAGGCTCTGAGGAGAATATGAAAGAATGGACAAATACAAGGTCCATGAAGGCGATTCATATTGTTAATTTCTACCCAGTTGAATATTATAAGTACAGTGTGCTGAGCTACATACAAAAACTCTCTGACATGTTATGATCTAGAAGAGTATAGATTGCTCAGAGATTCAGAGGCCTAGGTTAAAATCCCATTCACCCCACTTTCCAGTTATGTGAGTCTAGGAAAACTATCTACTCTATTTCCTCTCAGATAATCACTCTCCGTGTCTGTGAAATGACACTTTGACTAGAAGTGGACTGTATATTTTAACTGTAGTTCAGAGAGTAGTGATTATTCTAAGGTTTCTCCCTCCCATCTCTCTCTCTCTCTCTCTCTCTCTCTCTCTCTCTCTCTCTCTTTCTCTCTCTCTCTCTCTCTCTCTCTCTGTGTGTGTGTGTGTGTGTGTGTGTGTGTGTGTGTGGTATGTGTCTGTCTGTCTGTCTCCCACTTGAATATGCATGCTTATAGGCACTCATGCACATGTGCATGTTAGTAATAACTTTCCATGTGAAATTAAATTAAATAACAAGTGAACCTTAAACACAGACTGTGCCCCAAAATCTTTATCAATTGTGTTCAGTAAGGTGCCTCCTATAGTATCCTGCAAAGAGGAGGAAATAATATACACATGGAAGGCTAAATAGCAACTATGAATTTTCCATATTATTTCACTGGTTTAGAGCAAGACACAGTGCCTGAGGCACAGGAAGTACTCAACTAATATTCCTTCACATGAATATTTATTTTTTGTGAGACTCATATAGTTCGCAGCTATACCTCAGTAATAGAAAATTTAAAATTATACATAAGTACAATTGTTCCACTTAAAAGGACAAAGACAGGGTATCGTGGCATTTCCAGCAGCAAAGGGGGGGGGGGTTGGGCAAGAGGACTAGGACTTAAGTGTAGAACTAAGAACTAGTCCAAGGTTACTGATACATAATCACCATTGCAGAACCATCTGATAGGAAACTTATGTTTGATGCATATTTTTATTACAATAAAAATGTGTCTTAATCTACCACCCATTGCCAAGAAGAATAATTTTCTAAATGTGTATCTAAGTATATCCACAGAATGTCTGAACTGGGTTTGACCTAAAAATGCCTTTTCTATGCTGTAGATTATGTGGCACCAGAAAACACTAAGCAAGCTGCTGAGGAAGGGAAGAAATTCAGCTGTCTTACCCAGCTACGAGTCCTATGAACCATGGCAATTGCCAACATGGCAAGACACGCACAAAGGAGCAACAAAAGGCAAACACATATTGGTGTTGACCTACAGTTGTTTAACTGGACTTGACCCACTCAACAGGAAAAAAATAGTGCCTGGTACTAGAATCCTAGCCACCTTACACGGCTAGTGAGGTTATGAACCTTAGAAAATAATCTACTACAGCCAATTTGCTAGACCAGGGTAATTTCTTACTATATTCTAAAGAGTATCCTTATACTTACAGAAACATGTGCCTACCACCCTTCCTTAGAGAAGTCTTTCTACAGCAAATGGAGACCATCACAGAAAACCACAAGAGAGATCAACAGATCACAGAGAGCCCTGACACAATGGGGACATTTACATTACAACTCCTGCATCTTTGACTCAAGGAACATCAGGGAACATCCAGAAAGAGGGGAGGAATGACTGTAGGAGCCAGACTACAAGGAAGTCTGCTGAGAAACAGTCTCACCTCAGAATGGCTGCAGAAACAAACCCAGAACAATGGCAATATTAGTGAACATGTTAAAGTGGAAGGGAAAATGTTGGGGGTCCCACTCCTGGAAAAGAAGTGGTCAGTAATGGAATATGAAGAATTAGCCTCTATGGGCCTGTTATTAGATGTCCAGTATAGAGTAGTCAGCCTTGAACTCATATACACATAAAAAGTAAAAATACTAAGTTGTATCTTTGTGTGTGTGTGTGTGTGTGTGTGTGTATGTATGTGTGTGTGTGTGTGTTTGTAAAGAGAGAGAGAGAAAATGAGACAGACAGAGACATATATATGTAAAAATAGGAAGAAGGTATGAACTTGAGAAAGAAGAGCATGGAAGAATTCAACAAAGAAACTAGAAGGAAGAGAAACAGGTGAGACGAAAGGGAGAGAGAAAGTGGTGTAATTCTCTTTCAATTAAAAGAATAATAAATAAATTACAAAACTATTTTGACTATTCTCTTTCTACAATAAGATTTCCTCTGAAGAAAATTACACTATGAAGATCTAATATACTGATAATCATGGACTTTGAGTCTTCTCTGGTCTTACTGATTTCAGCCTGGTTTTGAATATTCACTTAAGCACCCAAGAATGTGTTTAAGTGTTTAGCAGTTTACCAGATCAATTAACAAAACTTATAAAATGATTTATCTAATTTAAACATTGTGACGAGGCCAAAACAATTCTCATCTATCTTAAAGAAGGAAGCTGAAGTTCATTGAGGAAGCCTGTGTCTGAAGACACCAGGAGGCTAGGGATGGAGCTGGCCCATAGATTCTATATTGTGGTCACTGGGCTCCCCTGCAGCATACTGCTTCACCTGTATAAAGGAGTCTCCTGCTCCTGAACCAAAGATGGAGATAAAGAGGACTGTGTTGTCTTATTTCACATTCTTAAAGAAACTAGATATGATTCCAAACAGTTATAGCCATGGAGAGGCTGAAACTGGAGGGAAGTTTTAGGTCAGCAAGGGCTATATAGAAAAATCCCGTCTACAACAAAACCCTAAAACACCCAAGAATAAAATGTCCTGGATATTTAGGACCATATATCCCATCAGTGGTTTTCTTCTATTTCACCATGGACTACATAGAATAGAGTTGTTTGTTCATTTTAGATTTATCTAGAAGTTATGGAAAGAAATTGTCCATTAATTTTATACCAAATTGTATACACGTCTAGCATAAACTGAAATCTACCTCTAAACTGCACCTATATTTCTTCATTAAATATATTCCTTGTGTTGGAGTAACCAAGTCAGAGGGGGAGCTTAAGGAGGGCAGTGAAATAGTAAATGCACCATGGCTTTTCTTGGTATTTGATTCTGTATCTCTGAAGAAGGGTAAGGTACAGGGAACAATGGCATTTCATGTTAAGGATGCCACTGTGCATAAAACTGAGCCTAGGCCAAAAGTTATACAGCTAGTAAAATGTCAGATGAAAGATTCCCATTCTGGCATCTTCTCACATACATGGAAAATAAAGCCGCAGTGCAGAGATAGATCTGAGTAAGCTGAATGGGGTTAAAGTAATATTGCTTTGCATATCATCTGTCCCACAGTTAAGAATGTATTATTTCTTGTTTTGTGAATATATGTATAGTTTTTGTTTTCTTTATTTCTTGGACTTCATACAGTCTGTGAGTTGTTTCTGGGGGAGTGCAAGCCTCTGGGGTTAGCATCCCACTATCAGTGACTGCATATTATGTCTGTTCTTTTGTGACTGGGTTATCTCACTCAGGATGATCTTCTCTAGATGCAGCCATTTTCTTAAGAATTTGGTTAAGTCATTGTTTCTGGTGGCTGAGTAGTATTCCATTGTGTATATGTACCACAATTTTTGTATCCATTCGTCTTCTGAAGGACATCTGGGTTCCTTCCAGCTTCTGGCTATTATAAATAGAGCCGCTATGAACATTGTGGTGCATATATCTTTGTTGTGTATTAAAGTGTCTCTGGGGTATATGCCCAGAAGTGGAATAGCTGGGTCTTCAGGTAGTACTATCTCCAATTTTCTGAGGTATCGCCAGACAGATTTCCAGAGTGGTTGTATTAGCTTGCAACCCCACCAACAGTGAAGAAGTGTTCCTATTTCTCCGCAGCCTCGCCAGCATCTGCTGTCATCTGAGTTTTGGATCTTGGCCAATCTGACTGGTGTGAGGTGGAATCTTAGGGCTGTTTTGATTTGCATTTCCCTGATGGCTAAGGATGTCGAGCACTTCCTCAGATGGTTCTCGGCCATTCGGTGTTCCTCAACTGAAAATGATTTGTTTAGCTCTGTAGCCCATTTTTTAATAGGGTTATTTGATTCTCTGGTGTCTAGCTTTTTGAGTTCCTTGTACACCTTGGATATTAGGCCTCTATCTGATGTGGTGTTGGTAAAGATCTTTTCCCATTCTGTTGGTTGCCGTTTTGTTTTCTTGACGATGTCCTTAGCCTTACAGAAAACAAAACAAGAAGACTTTGACTATTTCCATGTTGCGTTTTGTTTTGCATGTACTTTATGCTTATTGCAACTAGTACGTTTTCAATGCATACTGTCAAGCCTTTGAAAAAAATCAAGTACTGACTAAAAAACATATTCACATGGTTTTATGTAAAATTTATTTTAATGTCTGAAAAAACAGTACTGACAAAAATGTATAATTTTAAGCAAAAAATGTTTAAAATCTTTAAAAAAAATAATAAGCTGTTAGTCTTTTGTGTAGATGGAAATATCTCAAGAAACACTTCTTGTTATGATTAATAATTTGAGTCTTATTTGTAACAGATAAGAGACCAATGTATTTTCCATGTATTTTCATGTTAAAAAAAAATAAATCTTGTTTTGAAGACAAAAAAAAATAATAAAACAAATTTAAAACAAAACAAAAAAAAAAAAAAAAGAATGTATTATTTCAAGAAACTCCAGCAGGGCTGAAACTTCAACCACTCTGATCTAGAACTTCAAATTCATGTCACTGTACCTGTAACATATATTTCTTTTTATATTTTTGGTTGTGAGCCTAGCCTTTAACGGCTGAGCCATCTCTCCAGCCCTTAATATTTCTTTTTACTCAACTCCACATTTGTATCATTTTCAATGACACACAGTTAGTTGTGCATTTGATGTAACAATTGGACTTTAGAGGCATAAGCATCCTGATAGGAGCAAAGCTGTTCTGAGGAGAGACACTGGCTCTCCCTCTACTGTCAATACTATTAAAACAATGGTCTTCAAGGAATTGGAATTGACAGAGAAATCTCATGCTGGGAGGAGGAAGAGGCTGAAGCTTGACGTCAGCCAGAAAAGAGACAATATTCCAGGAGGAAAGTTACAGAGTTGAAACAACTTCTGCAATTACCTTGAAAGACAGACTGGAGCAGAGATAGATGGTGATGGGTCTGTGCTATGCGGGATCACACTTTGATCAGGACTGCTTAGTTATGCATACCTCTGACATTTTGTCTAACCCTCAGGTCAAGACCCTGAAGATGGACATGGTGGGTCACCAGACTTCTTTGTTCTTCTTAATGTCTCCACATTGAAATCTTCTTCTGCCTTCCACTATTAACTTATGTCTTGTAACTGGCCAATCAAGAACAAGAGACTGAGCCTATCTTGTTAGGGACATCAGGATCCAGGTTTTAACCATAAAAACTTGAGTAGTGACTGAATGTAAATTATAATATCATTTTGTATCTCATATTACAGTAATATGCATTAAAATAAATAACTATTCTTAACTAACATATAAACTGTTTTTAAGAAGCAGCTGACATTATCTTGTGCCCCTCCTGACCTGGACATTGTACTTTGTGATACCCTAGTCAGTGATGATACTACTCTAACAACAAAATGAACCAGTATATTGAGTAACAGCAGATCTTGACATTGTCCCAGATGATGCATGATTAAACCAGTTGTATAGCTGACAGCACTCACTTCTAATCTACAGCCAGGACTGGTGGGTGTTGCAGGCTTTGACTATTTTAAAATGGCACAGTCCATCCTCTTGTTTTGTCCTGCTGAGACTTCAGCTGTTTGCAGTCTTTTGATATTAATGGAATTGGGAAACCATCCTAATAACAGAGCTGACACAGTGGCACAGATGATTTGAGCTGACCACACAGGATAATCAAGTGACTACAGAGCTTAGAGAGGTCGGCCTATGGCAGGCATAGTGGAGAGATTTTAGAAACAGAGCGCAGGATACAACTGGTCTACCTGGGGATCCTGTGCCAATTTAAAAACAAATCTCTTTCTCTGTTGGCCTGTTGGCTTGGGGCAATAATTACATTTCTATGACACTGTTTTCAAAGTTTAATAGTTGCCCATAAAGCTGTAAATAATCGCTAGGAAACATAACACCACTGTTTTGTTACCTTCATTTTGGCCAGAGGTTCCCTATTATACTTGAAATCCCTATACAGCAAAGTGCAGTGCGACTTAACATGTAAACAAATAGAAACCTAACATAGGAGTAAAACAGACATCACTTTCAACCAATCACAACTATCACTCTCCTGCCAGCCAGAGGCAGGCAACCCAGCATACCAGGCCCAGATAAGGAACACGCTGAGCTCTGGTCAAGTAGGTGGCTTCTGTGCTTTGCTTTTGAGTTCAGCCTGTACCTGTCAGCTGATTGCACACTGGCCTATTTCTTTACTAGCAGTTATGATCAAATCTGTTCTATATGTTGTGGGTGCAACTAGAGACTAGGAAAGAGAAAGGCTGGAGGGAACAGGAGAACGATGTTAAAGTAGGCCACAGACAAAGAGAAGCAAACATAAAGATTTCTTTCTTGGCTTCTGTTTTTCAGCTTCCCAATAAAGTCTCTTCCTTCAGCTTAGAGTTTTCTTCATTTCCAAGTATACTTTTCTAGAGTTTCTCCAGCAGGTCCCTTGTTTGCTTGTGTGAACAAGTTAGTATGATCTGGATATTTCTATACAGTTAATAAAACCATCAGGTTATCTACATAATAAATTAGCTTCCAGATCAAAGGTTCTATGTCAGTGCTGGATCGTCTTCACAGCAGACCTTAAGTTTTCACAACAGTAGTTTAAGGCTATTGAACATAACTGCTGATGTTAAGATGAAACACTATGCTTACCACTGTTATGAAGATATTTTGTAAATTTTATTCATTTAAACATCAGTTAACACTAAATTTTATCCTCTATACTGTAAGTATGTCCCAGCCAGTAAAGTGAAGGTCCCCAAAACAAAAGAATTGAGTTACTTGGGAGGAAGTGATGTTGTTCTCAATCGCATACCCAATCTAATTTTCTAATCGATGCTATAAATTATGGACCTTCCAGTATTAATTATCCCTTATATTCCCTTACACATCCACACACCACACAAATATACACGATTGGTTTTGGTTCTCTATGCACCTAAACTCACTGTGCAAATGCAGTATACATGCAGGATGGCAGCCAAAATTGCAAGGATTCTGAGGGGGCAAAGAGAATCCCTAATCTGGAAGTGATATTTGGCTGGAGGGAATAGGAAGAGAGAGGTATAAGCGTGACTTCAGAGTTGTCTTGAGTCATTTGAAAATTTAAATCTGAAAGGATCAAACTAATTGTTTTTGTCTAAGAAACTAGAACAGTGTTCTAATGGTAGATGTTATAGTGGGAAGATTAGAGATCATTGAAGGCTAAGAGATGGTTTATCATGAGTACTGAGTTGACTTCCATTTGAAACATCAAATCTATAGGAAACAGTTATAAATAACTGTATTGTGAAGTTAGGAAAAGGAGTCCTTGATGAGCAAGGAAGAAAACAAAAACAAAAACATAAAACAGGTGGCCTTGAAGATTCCCTAGTCTGACAGAGCAAAAACAGTGATTCCTATTTATTGGGTATAAACATGTAGTAGACATGTTTGATTACTCAAATTTATCTTTCCAATCCCTGAGAAGGGCTTTTGCATCCCTTCTTATAAGGAAGAACATTATGAAAGTTTGATAGCTGGTCTAACATAATTCATAAAGTCATAGTACTAGACTTCAAGCAAGACCGGCCTGACTCCCTGCATTCTCTGTAGTTCTTATGACAGAGAGCAAGCTCATGCTGTAAAGATCTACTTTCCTATGATAATAAAATTCAAAATTTAACCATTACTCACCAATTTATGCTTTTGATCCTTAACAGAGTTAACCCAATTATATCTTTGGTTTCAATCTAAAACAGAAATGCATCTAGAACAGGCAAGGCCTTGTTATGTCAAAAGTGTATCAAAGTGAAAATTATTCTTCTCTTAAACAAATACTGGTGGACTACACAGTTCTTGTCTTGGAACATAGTTACAGAAAGGATGTTCATGGTCTCTGCCTTACCCAGATACTTATTTCTCAGCTATGAAAACAAATACTAAACTGAAATGATTCTGTAAGTGTTCAAAGACAAATTGTCACCAATGCAGAGGAAAATAATAGAGTAGTCCTAGAGTATTATGTGAGTCCTTATCTATTTTAGGTTGGAAAAGGCATCTCCCAGGAAGAAGCTGCAGGGTGACAGATGAATGATGTTTAGTAGGGACAGGACACAACATGGTTCTAAAGCTGTAAGACACTGGAGTCCTAGAATCAGCATCCAGTGGCTGCCATATAAAGAAAAGCAACAGAGGCTCAGGGACCCTGAAAGCAGCTAAAGAGAAAGATCAAGGCCACTTCCTGCAGGACCATAGAGAACAGGCAGCCTTTAAAAATGAATGAATAAGAGGTGAAAATAAATTGGATACTCTAGACAGCACAACCATAAGTTGCGGATAGAATCATACCTGGACCTTGGGTTATGTTCGAAAAGGGTATTCGTAGCAGGCCTAAGATGGTTAGCTCCGGAACGTTTCTGTTTGCAAGCTGGCACATGACTGGCATCAAAAAATCCAGACAATTTTTTTGTAGGTCCCCAGCATTTTCAGAATAAGTAAGACAGTGTGAGGCTTCCTGAACTGTGAAACAATAAGGTTTAAGCCAAACACACAGATATCTTCCAGGAGTCTGAAATTTTAAGGTACCCGCCAGAGGTTGAGGACTTGAGCATTCATAATAAGAATCATGAGGTGCTGAGCCTTTTGAGATATTCCATGGCAATACTTCACAAGAACTGTTTTCTGTTGCTGGAGGGAAGAAGACCTGCTGGGGGACTTTGCTGCATAGAACTCTTGGAAGCTTCTGGTTTCCTTGAATGTCTATCTAATGTGATTCCCCCAACCCTTTGCTCATTTTATTTTGTGTCCTTTTCTTGTAATTAGTCTTAGTCATGAACATGGTTATATGAGCCCAGATAGTCCCAACAAACTACTCAGTCTGGTGCAAAAACAGTCTTGGAGACTCTTGGCACAGGAAGCATGATTCTTCTGACCTAGAAACCCACAGAGAGACCACAAAATTCAAGCCTTACTGTTGATTATAAAAGGTCTTGGAGGTGCGGCTGGAATAGCTTGCTGCACCTGGGAAACTGAGCCTTTGTATTTGCTTTACTACTGTAGATTCTGCAAATATCTACAGTGATCCACAGCTGGGTAATCAAAATTTAAAGACATTCACCAACTTCCAATGAAGACTCATAATAAATATTAAACAGCCACCTGCAATCTCTAGTGCCACTGGCCTAGATTTTCCAGGAACACTCCATGTTACCTCTGGGAGATCAGAAAGTTCATGTCAAAGCTCTCTAAAGTTCTAACCAATCTGCCCGTATTAGAATTCAGGATGCACCAATAGTAGAGTAAAGGTGAAATTCTGGGTATTTCAATTTTATGTCTTTATATTAAGTCAGCCAATATCCTGTTTTTATGGATATAATTTGTTGTAAGAGACCAAGAAAAATAAGTGATACTTTTGCATTTTATTTGGTTAGTTGCAAAAGCTATCAATAGAAACATACAAGAAATCTATCCCAAAACACATTTTACAAAATATAGAAGATTTCACTGTAGCCAGCAGACCGATGCTTAGAATCACTGAGTTTGTTTACTAAATAACATTTCTTTCTTTGGGTAGATGCAAATTCAATTGTTTTATTCATTCTTTCCAAGAAAAGAATTAAAGGCCATAAAACATTGATGAGATGAGGCACTGGCATGGAAAATGATCTTGCTCTCTGAAGTAACAACCAAGCAACCGAAGTCTGTTTCTTTTCTGCTTTGGTTTCGATCTCAAAGACCTGAATTTATCTCAAAACTTACCCCCTATCATAAGGTACTTGCCATCTGATAGCCTTTGGTAGTTAGGGATAGTCCTATCTGGCTGTATTGCAAAACTAAAAAAATAGGGCAAGGTGTTAAACAGCAGATGCAAACTCCAATTACAAGGTCCTAAAAGACAGAAACCTTTGTAGAGTATAAAGTCTGTAGAGGAGGGGTCTATACTGAAGTCCAGCAGCTGGAGGGGTTTGATGATCATATGTGGGATAGTATCTCTGATGCAATTGACAATGAGCATACATGGACCTCCAGAAAGGCATGTCTTGACTAGGATGGCTGAAAGGAGAACATAGTCACAGAGGCAATGCAAGGGAAACTGTACAGGCAAGCTAAGAGCAGCCTGGGACACAGTCTGATGCTTGTGAGGAATATGTTGGAATGTATCATGTCTTTGAGGTAGTAATTTTTTATTTTTCTGGAGACAGCAACCAGAAAGGAGGTGTGGACGAAGCTGAGAGTCACTGAAAGAGAGTTCTGGAAAGAACCTGGACATAAAGACAACATTGCATGCCTGTTAAAATGATATTAAATTACAGCAGAAACACAGAAGAGGTAAAAGCAACATATCTGATTCATAACACAGGAGAATTGCCAGTCATTACCCATGGAAACACTGGGTTTTCTAGATAGTTTTAGATTCTACGTTCTTATACTGTACCAAGCCTCCAATCTGTAATTGTCATAATAATTGAAATAAAACACTTACTCATTATTGCTTTGTTGTTATTCTGCTAGCATCTCAATATTGAATGCTTGGATTGTGTCTCAAGTGTTTGGAGTAGGCCACTGCACATTGTACTTACTCAGAAGGTATAATGAGTATGTAGGTATGCTAGGACTAACTTAAGCTAAACACACTAGAGAGGAATGTCTAGTCATGGTTGATCATACTCAGTTTCTTAAGTGGGGCTCATGACCTGACATGGGCTTGTCTGATTAAATGGGGGAAAGTGTCACAAGAAAATTGGCAGCAGTAAGAAGTTTCTGAATGTGCAATGAACAAAAATTAATTAAAACCAAGTGTACAAGGAATCTGCAGTATTTCTGGCAGCATTCACCAGTGTTTCATGACTCAAGGTGGCCTTGTTTTTGACAACACAACATGCTGCTTCACACTGAGCCTGTCATCCCAGAAAGTAGGACTGAAAAAAAATCCAGGCTCAGATTACAATTTTGTACTATGAATTTTAGTGGCTTTATTTGCATGCAATCTTGTTTACTTTTACAAAAACATGTTGTCTTAATTTTTGTAATTATTTTATAATATAAATTAGTATATATTTATATTAAGGTGTGTTAAAATCTTTGATTTTTAAAATTGTTATTTGAGAGGTTAATGGTTAATGAGGGGTAACTCTATTCAAAATGGACTGTACATATATATAATATATATTATATATTATAATGTCATAATGAGACCCATTTTATGTGCTAATAAAAATATAAAAAGGCTACTTGGCTTGATGGATTAATACATTTGATTACATTAACTTGATTAATGTAATTTCATTACATTAATACAAATGAATATATTTGACTGAGGTTAAAACATAATTTCCAACAATTTTTGAAATGTATCTCTCGCATGTTGTATCCTTTATGGGAAGCAGATTTGCAGCAACAGTGAATACAAAATATCAAGCAATTCTAAAAAATTTTAAAGATGTAAATATCCAGCCATGCTATAATGGCTTAATTATTTTCATAAAAATAAGCAAGCACACCTATTGCATTACAATACACATATTTTTGTGTGTGTAGTTGTTGTATACAAATAGTTGTACACTTATTTTTATGTACCCCAATCATATAAGCTTTCTCAGGAATAGAAGGTTATAAGTAGAAAAGTTAAATGGGGCTTCTCAAATAATCACTTCTATATATAACTAATATATGGTCACCCAGAGTATTTTTTTTTTTTGAAAAGAGACAGAACGTCATCATATGCTGAGGACTCTTCATGTATCCATGTTTAAATTAAGAAAAAATACCTCCAACACCTTACAGTTACAGAATTCAGACGGAAAAATTTCATGATTTCCATCACATTGTGCTAGAGCTTGAAGTGACAGGCCTTGTGAGTAAGTGTAATACCTAAGGCTTCTTGGTAACTTGTAAGTAACGGTTGTTGGGATCTCTATGCTACATGATGGACTATGTTATTATTCTGAGTGCAATTAAAGAGATAACAGTGGATAATCTCAAAGCTAATGGATGAAGAAACCATTTTCTACTAGGATTGTGGAATAAAGATGACTTTTCATGCTAAGAGGGGGAAAGGCCTCTAATCTATATAAAGTTCTCTTGGCATTATGAAAGTTTGTGAAGCCAGTTCCTTTCCTCATTGAGATCAATATGCATACAAACACAAAATTGCTTCTCTTTAAATATCACCTTAATGAATCGATAAATGAGTAGAGAGAGGATGGAATTAAGCTAGCATATTTTCTCTGCTGCTTCGGATAGAGTACTACCGATTAGCTAAGTAATATGCCCAACCCCAATTCTAGACTTGAGTAACTCAGTAACTCATCCTACATTATGGATAATAGGATACTAATGTATCTTAACTTATAGTTTAAGGGCTTATAGTTAAGGTGAGTGGCTTCATTAAGAAAACATTGATTATGTCTATCAAGCTACCGCAAAGTGTTAGTTATATAAAACTATTGATACAATTGCCTCTCTTATCTAGAGCCATCCTAGATTGCAAATGTCACATCTGCATCCTGGAACTTGTGATTTTTATGTACTTAATATATTCCTCTGTTCACAGAGCCCAAGTAGTGCAAATAGCTTGTTAGCTCCCAAAAGTCCACAGTAAGAACAGAGAGACACAGTGTTTGTGTGTGTGTGTGTGTGTGTGTGTGTGTGTATGCATGTATGCGTGTATCAGAAGATGAACATTCTCAAGAGTAACCAATACCATTTAGAAGTATGAGTGTAAGAAAATAAATTAAAACAATCCAACAAATGTAAACATATAAAGCCAACCATCGGGGAACACATGCACTTACACTGGGTGCCCAACTACTGCCTACCATGCTAGGACTTCCTAGATAATCATGTCTATATAAAACTGATGCATGGCCACTCAGAACCCTTTTTGGTGTTGTCCAAAAGAGAGAGAAAGTCACTGTATACTCAGAATTGTTCATATAGTCATATTTAAAGTTAGAGAAAATACTTTCAACAACTTACAGATACAGAATTCAGTCTGAAAACATGACTGAAGTAGAATGTATTATAATCTGGAGACAGTAATATCTAAACAAGACTTCACTTCAAGATTTTTATTATTACAATATTGAAAAATTGCAGTGACAGGCTTTGACACTTGAGAAATGCCAAAATTCTTAGGAAACTGAAGTATGATCTTATTTTCCTACCCAAAGATAAAATTCGTAGGCAAGGATCCTGTGCTGGCTTTCTAAGAAACTGACTGTTACCTTGAGACATGAAGGTATAACCAACTCTGTGACACAGATTTTCTCAGGCATAAATGGCACACCCTAAAAGATTTTGTAAATGAGGTGTTGTCAGATGGAGCTGAGCATCTTTAAGCCATGCAAGTATCATTTAGTGACAGCTTAAAATAGTAGAGCCTTTTCCAGACTTACCTAAAGAACAGTGTTACAATTATGCCTCCTTCCAATAACAGGTTAGGAGTTTTGACATACCAAAACAGACATGAAAAAAAAATCATAGTAGCACCAAAGATGGCCGAATACTAAATTATACTTAAAATCAAACAAAACAAAAACAAAACTAAAATGCTAAAGCCAGGTTGGAAATCATCTTTCTTCTAGACCACCTCTCATATGTGGTCTCTTCCCCTAGGCCGGTTTTCCATGCATCTATCTCTCCTTTTTGTTATTCTCAGAAAAATATCCTTTCTCTATTTACATTTCTATATTGAGCCAACACCTTCAGAATTCACTCAGAATCTACATCATTGCTTGAGGGAAGTTTGAGGGAACCTGTTTGCTTCTTTTAATGTAGAAAGCTTATATGGTAGTACCCCATCTCAACCCACAAGAGAGCAGGAAGTTGGTTCCATGAACCTCTGACATCCCACTTGGATGAATGCACTCCAAAGACAGGCCTGAGCCCTGGCAGGAAAATCTTGGTAGAGGTCAAAGATTCTTAAATAGTTTGAGGCAGTGAACTCATAAAATTTTTACAATATGTATTTTAAAAATAATACAAGAAGACATTAAATACAGTATATATATAAAAAAAAGAAATGGCCACAACAACAAAATAGTACTTTCCTTTTGCTTACAAAACATAGTATACATACTTTGCAAAAAACTCGAAGACAGAAAAACACCAAGAAAAATCAGATTCCTTTATACATGTTTCAGATCTCCCTGCAGCTAGCACTTTGACACACACCCATCTATTCTCTTATTGAAAACCTTCCAGTTCTGTTTTCTCCCCTGGGGTCTCATGCTTAAGTGAAGACTTTAGCCCAGTCACTGTTGCTCTCTGCACATGAATGTGTGACAAAGAAAAGCTTTGACTGCCATTCTCCGAGCTCACCTTATCACAGTCGGTTCAAAGAAAATAAATGGCAGTGAAGAAGAAGATGGATTGTAGAGCTAGAGTGGTAAAATTTGAATTTTCATAAAACAAATGAGTCAGCACCCTGGCAGCTTATTTGTCTCATAACTAAAATAAGAATAGTGTCTTAGTTTGGGTTTCAGTGTTGTAAAGAGACACCATGACCAAGACAACTCTTATAAAAAACAACATCTAATTGGGGCTGGCCTACAAGTTCAGAGGTTCAGTCCATTATCATCAATGTGGGAAGCATGGCAGCATGCAGGCAGGCATGAAACTGGAGAGGGAACTGAGCATTCTACATCTTGTTCTAAAGGAAAACAGAAGAGTGGCTTCCAGGCAGCTAGGAAAATGGTCTCAAATCTCACCCCCAAAGCAACAAACTTCATCAATGACATATGTCATCTAACAAGGCCAAACCTACTCCAAGGCCACATATCCTAATAGTGCCTCTTCCTGAGCCAAGCATATTCAAACCACTGAAGATGGTGACAAAATTATAATAATGATACTTTGCAGTAAGATTATGAGAGTCAGATGGGTTAATGTATATAATACTTAGGACAGTGTCACCATGTATTAAGCACACACTCAACACTTTCAGTAATGAAGACTTCAGGGAATCAGATGGATGACTTATTGCTGCTAAGGGCTCATCCTAGTTGACCTTAATATTACATAGTATCTTCAAAGTCCTATCAAGGATAGGACCAGATATTCAGATTCTCTTGCTTGAGCCCATTCTCTGCTTCTAATCATGTGGGATCTGAGTACATCACTGGGTCATTGCTTAACTCACATGATCAGTAAATGGTGCTTAGTTGATGATTCCTAATCATTTGAGAAGAGGAATTCTAACACAGCAATTTACTCATGATCTCAGGACTTCTGACCTTGGAAGCCTTCTTAGGGCTTCAGGTCAATAATCTCCTATATCACATGTCTCTGGTGGTTCTTCATTCTTTTTGGACTGTTTAATTTCATGGAAATGGTCCCCTGTTAATGATTTCTGACTTGACTATGGTAGAAACAATGAAAGGATAAAGGGGTGTTTAAGAAGCAACTCTTCCTCATGGAAGATTTTCCTGTTTTCCATCTTACTGAACTTCCTAATTAAATTTCTTTCACATACTTTCAGTTCTTGATGTACTCAAAATAGGGAATCTAACAGCACTTATTTATATGCTAATTTGCGACAGATAATTGTACTCTATCTCCATCCCAGAGGAACAAGAGATATTCGGGCTCATGCTTTGTTGCATCTATTGGAGTCTGAGGCAGTCTATGCAAAGCCAAGGTGCAAAGAGTCCTGAAAAGGAGCCTGGCCTGGAGTGCCACACTGAATAGCTAGCAATGGGGTTGCTGATATTCATGATATTGCTGTGCTACTGACTACCCTCCAGGATACCTATACATATGATATGTCCTTTTATACCTGTGTGTCTTAGAGCATGGCCCAAACCTCATTGCCCCTAGATCATATGGGTATAAGCTCAAAATGAAGAAGGCTAGGCAGGATTTTCCTATTCCACCTGTTGTAGGGGGCTAAGTTTTGGTTGGATGACCTGCAATAGTAACTTTTGTTGCAACTTGTTCCAAACGTACTAATGAGAATGTATTAGTCCTGATCCAGGAATCTGCATTTTCAAAGGAATCAATTTTCTTGTCTGATGTTTGGACTTTCCAGCATAGAGAATTTTATTCATGTGGGGAAAGATAGTTTATTAAAACACTGCAGTACTTAGATTCCTACCATCATTTTTATTGTGATGCATCAATTACTTTCTAAGCCATGGGTGATAGACATTACCAGGAAAATGCTGTAACCATCTCTGAGCATTGATTCTTTTTTTTTTTTTTTTTTTTTTTTTTGAAATTTGGAATAGCAATGCCTGTTCTGAGGTGGTAGTTCAGCATTAAAGAATACCCATTGTGTTGGCAAAATAAATTTCACTATACCCGCACATCAGAAAAATATCGAATTCTATAAAATTATGAGAAGGCTGCTTATATAACCATATAAAATATCACTGAGACCAGGGAATAACAAAGTACTCATCAGCATATATCTACTTTACATGCGTGTTTATTTGAGAAAAGTAAGGGGATAAGAATATATATTTGTATTTTACTTATACATGGATAGGAAAATTAAAAGTGCTTATTATAGGGGACCTTTTTGCAGGGAAATAAATGAGTAGAACTTGACTGACAAAATGAACACAAAACTCCAAGACGGCTTTAGACCTTTTCCCTAGCACCAACCTACTTGGAGCAAGAAAAATTGTATTTAAAGCAGTCACCTAATAACTTCACTTGCTAAGCTCTCATCCTTCCCCTTAGTTTGGAATTTAATGAGTGCTGACCAGGAAATTATTATATTTCACTCCAACAGTTTCCAAAGTTCTTATCACTTGAATCAGCTTGCAAATCCGGGGGGAGCTATCTGGATGAAGTGTTATTATCAAAATGTATCAGTAATTTGTTTCTGAAATGGGAGGAGGAAATGTCTTACATCAGCAGAAAACGAAATTGGAGAAGGTTGCAGCCCGCTGGGGACCGTATCTTTGCGGCAGGGGTTTCTGCATCAATTGTTGGTGGGCTTTGCAGCTCTATCTGGTCATGGATGCTACATGGTACTACAACACAGCTAGGCAGCTCTCTGGGCTGATTGAAATTGAGCGGACTTTTGGGGAGCAGAGAAATATGCCTTTATGTCACCTCATTTGTAGCTTCACTCTGGCTTGTGGAACAAATCCACTGTAATTTCTGTAGGCTTTGTTTCTGAAATTCTCTGGGGGTAGATTTGTTATCAGATGCATTTTAAAAACTCAGATCACCAAAATCATAGCAGGGTATTTTGGAAGGGCAGGATGTGAAACTGGGTTATATAATATTTACAGTCAGTTCATATCCATGGGAATAATAACATGTCTACTTTTATCTTTTGAGACTTGGAGAGAGGATAGAAAGAAATACTCAACTGTTGATTTGTAGTCTCATGATTGCCTTTTTTTTTTCTTTTTCTTTTTTGAGACAAGGTTTCATGTAATCTAGGCTGACTTTGAACTTGTGAAGTAGACAAAACAAGACATTCACATCCTGATTCTCCTGGCTCCAGTCCCCCAATGCTAGCATGCATCATCATGTTTATACGGTTCTGGCAATTGAACTCAGGTTTACATGCATGTTAGCAAGTATTCTAACAGCTATGTCCCCAGATCCTGATGGCTTTTATAATAGAAGCATCAGTCCCATTATTGCTTTAAAACCCATTTCATCTTTCTCAGCATAGATGTGACACTCTTAGTCTTGGGGAAATCTCTGGAGACTTCTGTTCCTCAGCTCCTGGGCCTATAATATGAAGATTGCCATATATAACAAGACCCTACCCATTGCTCCAAATGGTTATTTTTTTGTTGTTGTTCTAAAAATGATGTCATCCTATGTGAATAACTTTCAAAGAAAAATATATTCAATGAGTGAGGTTTGCCCTCATTTTACATGCTAATGGAATCTGATCATCTTTGATATGAGGAAGTATTAGGACACTTAGGGTATCATTAGCATTTAAAGGGTGAGTCAGAAGCTGTTGGTTGTCTATGATCTATGAGGTAGTTTGGCTGGTCAGATGGGAGTGGCTGAAAGGTACCATTTCTGAGTCATCTGCTTGCCTTAGACTTTCAAATGAGAAATTTTTTAAGGATGACAAAATGGATGCAATGTTACCAGTGAAAGAAATAAACCTCTTTTGTTTGAGTGACTGATTATAGCTTGGGATGTCTTCATTACAAATGCACACTTTCTGCCTTAACTAATAAATACAGTGTGATGAAAGAGAGTCTTCTTGGAGTGTAGCTGTAGTGAGCAAGAATAGACAGGGTCCCAAGAACAGAGAACAGAAGGCTGTTAGAAAGCTAAAGCTATGTGACCACAATAATAAAATGAATATTAGCCTTCTTATATAATCATAAACAGAGAAACTGAGAAATCAACTCTAACTCTACAAACATTTATAGAGATTCCTAGTTGGGCGAGAGCAAACTGGCATCATAGTTCCCTTTTTGTCTACCGACTCTGTAATCATCATTAGGGATGCAGAACAGGATGACACTAGGCTCCTTCCTCATAGAGAGCAACTCAGTGTGTTAGAGGAGTCACTCTGTGGACCTTGGGGTAGTAAGGTTGTAAGATTCAAAATCTGATCTTGACATAACAATGTTGACTTTAAAAGCTTGTATATGAGAACCTGGTTCATATAAAGGGAAAGGAATCAACCATTGTCAGGTGTGTCTGCCACATACCAGTTCCTTTGTGGAGAGACCACTGACAGCTTAGTGACCATCAAGTAAAACAGGTGAGAAGAAGGGAGAGGCAACAGGAAATGTTTGGCACTGGATACGTGATTCTAGGATTGAGTGGAACTGCAAGCTGGTACAACCACTCTGGAAATCAGAAAATTGGACATAGTGCTGCCTGAGGACCCAGCTATACCACTCCTGGGCATATATCCAAGAGATACTCTAAAATGTAATAAAGACATATTTTCCACTGTGTTCATAGCAGCTTTATTTATAATAGCCACAAATTCCTCAACAGAGGAATGGATAGAGAAAATGTGGTACATTTACACAATGAAATAGTACTTTGCCATTGAAACAATGACTTCATGAAATTCACAGACAAATGAGTGGATCTAGGATATATCACCCCAAGTGATATAATTCAGTCACAAAAGGACACACATAGTATGTACTTACTGATAAGTGGATATTAGGAAATGAGCTTGGAATACCCATGAAAGAACTCATGGACCACATGAAGCTCAAGAGGAAGGAAGACAGAAGAGTGAAACCTTTAGTCCTACTTAGAAGGGGGAACAAAATAATCAAAGGAAGTAGAGGGTGGGAGAGACTTGGGAGGAATAGAGGAGAAAGAGGGGGAAAGAGGGGCAGAATCAGGTATGGAAGGAGTGGAGGAGATGTAATGAGGTCAGGAAATTGAACAGAGATGTGTAGCAATGGGGGATGGGGAACTTGGAGGTAGCAACCAGAAAGTCCTAGATGCCAGGAAATCAAAAGCCTCCCAGGATCCCACGGGGATGACATTAGCTAAAATACCCAACAAAGGAGAGGGAGAATTTGTAGAGACCATATCCAGAGGTTAGGCATGTCCCCCTGGTTGTGGGATGGGGCCACCCACCCATCTCCAAATGTTTAGCCCAGAATTGCTCCTGTTTAAAGGAAAGGAAATATCAGGACTCTTCTTTTCTTACACAGCATAGGCATGACAAGTTTTGAAAGAGTAAAGGAAACATAGCATTATTTCAACAGTGCATTTTTTGATGTATTTACTTATTTTCCTTTTCTTCTGAGTAAACTCCTCTGTCTCTTCATCTCTTCACCTCTTAATACATATTGAGCACTTAGTCTGAACTAGACACCTTCTAAAGTACCTGGTCTACATGACAGTTTCAAACCCCACAATCACTGTAAGAGACAAGAACTACTATGTGATGAAAAGGAGCAGTCGATGCATCTGGCTATCATTGGCCAGGAGCACAGAGCATCTGAATGGTAAAATCAGGGTGTGGTCCCTGGCTGCTGAGAGCCTGTAAAATTACACTGTCTAAGAACGCAAAGTGATTTTTAGAAATGGAACCCCTATACAGTAGCCTGTAAAAAAACTGGAAGAAAAGAATCCATTACTATAAATAAAAAGTTGAGATGGATGCTGAGCAATAAGAATAAGAACAAAGGTGGGGCTCAGTGAAAAATACGGGCTTAATGTATGACCAAGATTTTGAACCAAAACCTGACCACTGAACTAGACAGTTGAGGAAAAATGAGACAATGTAATATGTGTCATAGTTCTCCCTACATAGTAAATGATCTGTGACTGATATTCAAGCAGAAACTTACTGTGCCCTTTTCTGGCCTTCAGTAATCTTCCAAGTTCTGAGTTTGAGGAGGGACAGAAGTCCCTTCTGTGATTAGCTCTTGACACTATCTAATTGCTTTAATTTTTCTGGCCTGAAAGGTGGCTTCTACTTCAGCTCATCTTCCACAGTGCCCACTGACATTTTCTCCACTAAGATCCAAAGCAAGCTGTAATATCTTTCACTCCACACATTATCAGGGAACAATAAACCGATTTGGTTAGAAAATTTCATTTCTTCTGTTGCATAATAACGGAGCTGAGAGCCTCACTTTTCAAGCCACTGGCTGAAATACAGCGTGCATTCTATAATAGCAGAATTAAATATTACTTAATAAAAAAAGTCTTGAGAAATATTGTGAAAGATAAGGCTGAAAACGTGCTAAATTTCATAGCACCGCAGCCTTTAGGATTATTTTGATTTTATTTCCCTAGATAGGAATTTAAGAATTTGGAAAACACTAATGTAAGGAAAAGAATATGCTTCGATCATGTAAATTATTCTAATTTAAGCATTCACTGCTGGACCATCTTTTCTCTGTGTAAAAAATACATTTGATCCTATTACACCGAAGCTTTTAGAAGATAGTAAATAACCTTCAGGTTGCAGCCTGCTGTGAGGCTGGTGGCACTGATGACTCTCAGCCACATAATTCAATAGTCTACACTTCTACTGTGGTCCCTATCTGAATAGGTAAGTTCTATGTAGGTAGTTTATTCAGTTACCCTCCAAGTAGTGATACGTGTGTGTGCGCATGCACACGTGCGTGTGAGTGCTCATCTGAGGCAAATAAAGAGGGCCGTTATTCTAGCTGCATTAGCTACTCTGACTGGAATGTGAATCAACCACTCACTTCTCTCCATATGACACTCATGTTTCAAAGAAGAGAAGGTTGTGGCTTTTGGTTCCTTCCTTAGACTTTGAAGAGTGGTGAGTCTGGGGACTTCTTACCCTCTTTGTGTCAGTGCTGAATCCCAGCAGTGTGCTCAACAGCACAAGTCTTGCACCAATTCCTCAATACCTTGCACCTTCTTGCCTTGTTTCTGGGGGGACATGGAAATTCTGCTTCCCAGGGTGATGAGACCTGCAAATCCCTCAGAGCATGCAGTCACAGTAGAATCCCACCAAGCAAATCTCCACTTATTTGTGGCATTATTTAAAGAGGAAACATCGATTTCTGCATGCCACCTCCAGGATCTCACACTAGATTTCCTGTGTTAGAACCTTAAATCTGAATTTCCAGTTTCTACACCACAAAGCACAGATCATTCTGAAGATTTCCTCAGGGGCTGGGCAAACTCAGGTTCTCCAGGTCACTCTGTCCATAAGTTAGCATCACTTGGGCTACACTCCTCACAAATCCCTCCAGGCCAAAGGTCACCTTCACCTCACGGAGAAATTCACACCTATTTGAAGACAGAATTTCTTCTTTTTTTTTCTTTAACTTTTCTAACTTTTCCCTTTCCATCTTAGGAAAGTTTCTCTTGTCCATTTTCTTATGAATCATACACACACACACACACACACACACACACACACACACACTCGCACATGTCTTGAAAGGAAAACATTTTTAAAAACCCTAGAAAGACATTGACTCTTGAGGCCTCTTGGGAGAAAAAGCCCACACCACCTACCCATGCTCTCCACCATCCTCCATTCTGGCATCTTTAACTACAGGTGTTGGTTGTAATCTACTCAATTAAATGTGCTGTTCCTGTTTTATTGCCCGCTTTTACCATGCTGCTGCTATCTTCTCTAGCAGATGCAGTTTTCATGAGGGTCATACACTTTTCTGTAATAGGAACAACTCCTGGCGATACCTGTGTGGGGAGAGGTACTCAGCTCTGAGATGCTTAGCCAATATTTAGGATTCACCTTGTTGCTAAACCGGCAAGGGTTTACACACCACTTTGTTCTGAAATTCACATGAGTCAAGTGAGAGATCTGGGGGATAAAAAGGCAGTATAACATTATGTCCGCCCCAATGGCACTGCAGCTAATCGTGAAGGGCACTTCTCACCCATGGTACATTTAGCTACAGCCCCTGCAATGGAATCTACATTACGTTGTCAACCTCTAGTAAGAAAGATAGTTTACTTTTTTTTTTTTTGTTACTTTTAAAGCTAATTTTTCTTAGTACTCTCACATTTCTATTTTAAGATACAAAAAGCTAAATTATAAGTGGCATTTGCTGGGAAATGCTCCTATATCTTTCACTTTTTTCTCTAGTGGTTTTTATACCAGTAACCCATTTATCTATGTATCTGTATATTTATGTATCTATGTATCTATGTTTCTATGTATCTCTGCATTTAATCTATGTATCTATATATCTATATCTATTTATCTCTATCTCTAATTCTATCTATATCTATATCTACACATATACCTCTAGCTCTATGCTCCCCATATTCCTACCTGACCCACTTTTACACCATTACTTTAAATACACATTTTCCCCAACCAGGGCCCAACCACTCCTGTCTCGAAATCTTTTAGGGGACAAGAGCAAGCGGAGCAGAGTAATCTTTCCTTGCATCTGACACTAAGAATTTTATCAAACCAATATAATTGTCATTGTGGTCAATCTTACCACTAAATATAAATTCAAGTGAAGACAGCCCACCAGAAATGGTCATGGATACAAACACAGCCTAAAGGGGGAGGAAAACTTACAAGCCAGAGAATACATATATTCTGAATTGGTTACATATTTTTGTTGTTGTTAACTTGACACAAGCTAGATCATCTGGAGGGTAGAACTGATCAGCCAGAGGAATCAAGGACACCATAGAAAGACCTAAAGTGTCAACTAATGTGGGCCCATGGGGGCTCACAGAGACTGATCCAACAGCAAAACACCTAGGTTCCTTATATTTTGGAGCATATGTGTACCCTGGTCTTCATGTGGGTCTCCTAACAATTGGAGTGGGGCTGTTCCCAGCCATTGGATCCCCTTCTCCTAACTGGACTGCCTAGTTAGGCCTCCGTGTGAGAAGATTCTATTATTCCTGAGGTGACTGCATGTGCCATGGCAGTGTGATACGGGGGGGGGGGGGGGGCTTTTACTCTGAGGAGAAAGGGGAGGTAATGGGGGGAGGGTTTTATAAGGGTCTGACTGGGAGGAGGAGGAGAGAGGGTTTAGAGTGAATAAATAAATTAATGATAAAGAAAGGGATTTTACAATAGAGATGAACTGGCACTTAAGAAGTAGAATTTAAAACCAGTGGTGGGAGATGAAATGTTATATTCCTGCTCATGGAATGCTTTATATGCTTTTAACATTTTTACATGTTCTGTGTTATATCTTCAATAAGTATTAAAATAACTTTAGAAATCACTCAATAAAAAGTTTTAAAGTGTTTAGTCTTATACCCATTCATATATAGCCTGAAATGTTATTAAATAAGTCTCTGCAACATCAAGAGGATCATTAAATGTACTCTCGGCTAATCACCTTGCTTCTTTGAGAGTGTTGCTGTAGGGAGGGCCTTATAAGGAAATCTACTTAGAGAATGAACCTACAAGTTCATTGCTTAGAGCTCACTGTCAATGTTATTTCCATTTAAAGCATGTTAATATAGAAAAATGCAGAGTAAATACATAAGCTTTCACAAAGTAAACAGTGCCAGACTGTCATTCTTTTTTATTTTGTCCCAGCACTCCAGGGAACTCGAGGCCTTCTTTCCCACTGAGCGTGTGTGCAAGATCAGAATCTTTCTCAAGGGATGCACTGCCCGCTGAGAAGACACAGTCACTTTCCCTAGTGGACCTAAAGTGTACCTTAGACATGTCTTGAATTCCCAAGGAGGCAGAGTTGAAAAGCTACCACGAAGGGATCAGTCTTTGCTTGCTCAAGCCAAGAGGAAAGAGAAAGAAATGTGCCCGTGGACCTATCAAAGGTGGCGACTGGACTTTGTCAAGCCACAGATTGGCACACAGGATGAAGATGGCAGAATATACTCACTGGGGAGGGAACAAACAGCTGCTTGGTCAGAGAGCACAGGCAAACTGTAGTGAGGTTGAGGTAAGGGTGCCATTTCTCACTGTTCCCTTTGATTGGGTTCTGTTCCCAGGAACTTGAGCCAGTCTCCAAAGGAGAGGGTGCTGTGTAATAAAAACCAGGCCACGTGAGGATGGTATCTCTAGAGGGAATGACCTCAAGTAAGTCGATATTCCCCTAGAAGCTCCTTTCTCTGTTTGGTAAAGTGCTTGGGTGAGAAGGGGTGATTCTGAAGTCCCATTCGGCTTGCCCATCCAGATCTGTACCCGTTGGAGATAAGCTGAAAGTAAATAGTTCTCTATTAAAAATGCATGCAAGTCTTCCCAGTGGAACACAGAGCCTGGTTACGCAAGTGGTTTCCATCTGCTCCCACTTCAGCTTTGCTGAGGAGTCAACAATGCTCGCTCGTCATGGCATGAATCCTTTTGGCTTTGGGGTGATTGGGAAGTCTGGACCATCGTAGGGTGACTTTCTACATGCCACAGATTGCTTCTGATGGTTTCTGTTCATGCATTGGTCAGCTCTTAAGGACAGGAAGGAGACACTGTGCCCTTCAGGATTCCTAATCTTGTCATTAGAATGACTCAAAACTAATGTCAAAGGAAGCTATTGTTCTAGTGGGGGGAACTTGGAGAAGTTGCAGCTATGCTTCCCAGCAGTTCTTCAAATCCCCAGCTGAACCAAAGTACTATGTAGAACCCCCCAACTTCCTGAGTGTGGCCATGAGTGCAATCACCTAGACCCCACCCTCATAGAGGAAGGTGTTCTCTTCAGGTCTGATCACCTTAAGTTGCTGGCTTGACACATTCTTAGTAATTTTATTTTGGATGTGAGTTCTGTACATCAGTGGTCAATGGTGTACCTATTACCTTCTTGGGGTAGATATTTTGTCAGCCCAATTCAACACCTATCCCAGTACCTGCCCATGCACAGACTCCTTCTTTAGCTATTGAGCATCCTCATGATTGTGTGAGCACAGTATTAGTTAAAAATTTTTTAAGGAACATGAGTGGTCAAGAGAAAAATTATGTAAAGGAAAGTGAAACACTTTTTCATGCTTTCTGAGTAAGGACTAGTGAATTTTTATTTTGTACTAGACCTGGAAAATTATATAGCTGGATATGCATGTACACTTGTATACAGTAAGAATGGGGGACTCCAAGCCCATCTCTCCACTGGGATTGCTGATGGTATTCCCCTTATCATCCATGTTACAGCATCAACTACACCTGACTGGAAGAAATAGAAGCAGGGAATGGAAACACAAGGCTTACTAAGGGTGGGTTAAGACTGTCTCTCCCAGAACAGGCCTAGTCAAGTCCAAACATATTCTCACCAAGCTCAGGTTTCAGCACATGATGCTAAGCAAATCATTATCAAATCCATTTACTCTGTTTTCAAGGAGATAGAGAGGAATTTTATCCATAATGCACTAATAAGATTTCTGGAAGCCTCAGAAGAACAGTTAATAATCAACTCATGAGGCATTTTGTAGCAGTAACTAGAGAGAGGTACTTTCATCAAAGTTTGCCTGGATTCCACCCCTGGATTTTTATTCACTGGGTAACTATGGATAAGTGGTAATCTGTTTTAGTCTTCTTGTCTTTGAAGCTTAGTACGAATAACTGGGAATTATATACTTAGGATTGTGCTCAGAAAAATACTTACTATCAGTAGCAAGGATTAAAGAAGAAAGGAACGTTTTAAGATTTAGGGTAATAAAGAAAACATTTAAGACATCATAGCAAGTGACCTTCATTGAAAATCTTACTACATTAGAATTTTCTATAACAGCAACTAGGAACTTAATTCTGGTAGACTATCTAGATGAAAGTGCCTAGGTCATTGCCTGAATATTGTTACATATGTATGCATATATAGGAACATGTTAAATATGAGACTTGGTTTAGTTGCATCCCTATTGTGCTGATTCTGAACTGATCACAATTGTTTTTTTTTTTAATTTAATTTAATTTTTTCCCACCTCAGTCTTACTTAGAATTAGTCATGGGTGGTTCTAAGGAGAATGTGCAAAATTCTGTCCTACAACTGTCTTCTTTTGTAGTTACGCAGACTCGTTGGATTTATAACAGGGTGAGATAGAAGCGACATCTGCCTATTCACCCATGCTTTTAATTTTCCTACCTCAGCCTTCTGTCCCCACAGAAAACCATTTCAATGAATGTTTGGAAACTATGTGAGAAGGAATGTTGAAAAGGTGCACTTTCTGCCTCTGTTTTCATGTTGCCGGGCAAGTTCTTTTAACAATGCCTACTTAGTTAAGTCACATACTGCTGTTTTCTCACCAAAGTCTTAAATATTAAGGTCATATAGTGAATGGATTATAATTACTGATGACAAATTGTTTGCTTCATATCTCACTTTGTATTCTGGAGTGAAGATTTAATTCCTAAGACTATGCATACATAAGTAAATGGTGGGTGTTGAAAGTAAAATCCAGGAAGCCAGTGTAATGATCCCTACTTCCCTTGAACTCATGGAATGCTGCCTTTTTAGAAGGGTTGAATAATTTTACCACATATGAATGTGAAGGGTAGGTTTAAGATGTGTTCTAAATTTTCTCTAGGTGAATAAAAGGGACCCGTGTTTGACATTAGGACCATAAGTCACAGATGCTATTGAATGATAGTTCACTAGAACTTGGATCTATTAGCTTAGAGGATAAGAACAAGCCACAGCTTCACTTTCTACCAGCTATTGTGCATAAGGGAAGGAAGCAGGAACTGGATAGTTTATGAAAGGCTTCAAGTCTAATGCTCTGTGATCCTATTGTTAGGGGATTAAATTATCTCATGTGGCCTGATCTCCTGTCAAATCAAGAAAGAAGAAACAGAATGTTACTGTGGTTAAAGAGATATTTATCAAAGAAAATAAGTCAAAAGATTAATAATATATCTAATGACATTAGTCTTTTTAGGGAGAGTGCTTCTTGATGGTAGAAGCAAAAGATAAAATGAGCCACAGTATTGCACGTCTATTGTAAGAGAAAGCTAGAATTAAACCAGCAAAAATGGAACAGATAACATGTTAGAAGACATGATGATTTGCTATGGAGAAATCTAACTTGTCCTAATAGTAAGGATGTAAACCCCTCCGGGTGCATCAAGGAACAGTTCCTACTTATACAAGACTGTGTGACAGGCAATTCATTTCACCAAATACATCTAGTGCTCAGAAAGATATGTGTCTGAATCCTGAGTGAATCAAATGGAAACTACAGGATCGAAGCATTGAGTGAGCTGTGACATGGAAATCATTCATATAACCAGTGTTAGTTCAACAATTGCCATTTATTAAATGCATTGTGCATCTTAGGCCCTGCATCAGGTAGCCATGACCATCATATTATAGAATGCTTGCCATAGCATGGTGAGGAAGTTTAATAGTTGGGACAATAATCAGAAGAGCAGGTAAGCTGGCCAAGATTATAAGTGTAAATAGAGAGTTTGAACCCTTCTGTCTGAATGACTGAAAACCTCTCCCTTCTTCTGACTCATGCTGTCTCTCTGCGTTTTGTCTGGTGTGTCAGTCTTAAGGGATGCTTATTCTGAAACTGAAAACTCTAGGAGCCTGACAGCACACTGAGGTTTTCTAGGTAGAGAAGAAAATATGACGGGCAGAGATGAATGCAGTTTTTATGTTAGTAACCATTTCTTTTTTAAAAAGATAGTTGAATGTTTATTAATTAACTGTGTGTTTGTTTACTTGAGTACGGGCACCTATGGAAAGGATCAGATTTACCGGAGCTGGACATGTAAAGCACCAGTGTAGGTGCTAAGAACTGAACTAATATCCTCTGCAAGAGTGCTATCCATTTTTATCTCCTAGCCATCTCTCCAGCACCTTAATGACTAGTTCTCTATGTATTGCTTATTGTTGTAGCTTGCAGTCCTATACACTGAAGACATATCATTTTAACCAGTGTAGCATATAAATTAAAATAACATTACTATTACCTCTCTCTTGGTAAATACATATGTATATATATAGTATGAAATAAAACATGTAAGTTAAACTAATGCTTCCATCTGAGAAGTGGTAAAAAAATTGCACTCTATACAAACACTGAGACAAAACATTGAAGTAATAATTAGAATTATTAATTATTAAAATCCTCACATGACATAAGTTTGTGTAGATCCTGTCTGTGGGAGAAACAAGGAGTCTATAGAGTCCTCCTTGGGAGAAGTGAAGAAAGAGGTGTGTAGATTTATGTTAAGTCGGTATATGATAGGACAGTAGAGAGGTAGGTTGGGAAAAGGCTAGGTAGTACCTACCCGGGACAGAAGCAGCAGGGAAGGAAGAGTGAAGAGCCTGGGAAGGGAATCATGTGATGAGGGCGTGAGGGCGGCTTGGACCGAGTGACCGAGTTCGTGAGTTTAGCTCCACACTAAAGCAGCGCCCTCGGAGTGAGACTACAGGGGCCGATAAAGAAATAAGCCATTCCATTTTTAATATTTACTGCAACAGAGGTGCCAGTCTTTGATGCTGAGCTCAGTAGTATAACATTGATGTGCTAGGTACGTTCTGAACCCCTCTTTAATTCTCCTGGCAGCCAGAGAAACAGGATGACTGACAACATGGAAGGTATTGGTCTGGTGGTTACATCTAATGCATGCTATTTTTGTTTGTTTGTTTGTTTGATTGTTTTGATGGAGACAGGTTTTCTCTATATAGCCCTGGTTGGTTGAAACTTACTATGTAACCATCCTGACCTTGAATGCATAGATATCCGCCTGCTGTACCTGTTGAGTGCTGGCATTAAAGGCATGTGCTACCACTACTTAATGCACACCGATTTTATCATGTTATATATGAATAAAATAAAACCTGTGCCAAGAATCTGTGACTGATTTCAAGAAGAATAATAACAGGAATGGGCCAGGAATATGCAAATGGCAACAACTTTTTGGTTTTTCACAACACATATTCTAAATAGATTTGCTCCGCATGTTAACAACCTTTGAAACAAGGGATGGGATACAATACTTTAAAGGACTATTGACATAAACCTTCCATTCAGACTTGGACGCTCTTTAACCAGTCAGCTAAGCATGTCCTCCCCTCTAATCAGACGTAAGCCTATCCAAAGAAAGATAGGGACCTTAAGATAATACGAATATCCTACATAGGTAAGTGCTTGTTGCAGGCTGAAGAACAGTTAGGTCTCCTCCTTTTCTTCTTCCTCCTTCTTAAGCTGGGGATTAGGAGAGCAAACTCAGTGCTTTGTGTATGCTTAACAAACATTCAACCCTTGAGCTACACCCCTATCCATTATGTCTCTTTTCTAACTGTATGGGTTCTATCTTACTGGAGGGCAACCCTTCAATATAAATTAGTCTGCCCCCTCTATCTGAATAAAAAGTAAGTGATGATCCTACCCTGGAACACTTTGAGCCCACCATCTACTCTGCAATACAAAGAGATGGAAGATACAATGAACTAACTGTCAGACCACACAGTTCCCTCTTCTAAACTTGTTACTGTCACAGGAAATGTACAGCGACTATCCATGCACCCTACCCAGGCTAATGAAGCTTGCTGTTTCTACCCCTGAACCCAAGTTGTAGTTTGTTCTCAGAAGTTTCCTTCTCTTTGCTCCTCACACTGTTTATTTCTAATGCTGTGTATGCCACAGCATATGCTTCTGAGTGAAAGGCTTTCATATCCCAACAGAAATAAATGCTTCCTTTCTTTTTTCTCCCTAGTCTTCATTCACAATACTGAGAGTGCACCCTTCTTAGTGTGCCTTTTGTTCAAAGAAAAAACAAACTAAGTTACTTCCATTTATAACTCTTCCAAGAGTTCCAGTTTTGAGATGTCTTTGTAGAACACAGCAGTAAGATTTGCCTGGTGGTCCTTCAATGTGTTCACCGCTTGCTGCTTGGTAAGGTGTGTTCTTTAGTGATGTCAAATGCACTTGGATTAATATGATATCAGGGAGTGAGTGAGGAAAGGAGGTGGGGAAGAGCACTCACCAGTGAGCCAGTGCAAGCTAGGGTCAGCTCATTTCCTTCTTTCAACGGACACAGTATATTTTAAACATAGGCTATTGCACATTTAGGCTAATTCCACTAAGCATAAAGACTAAGAAAACACTTATGACTAATAAATGACTTTAGAATGGGTCCATGGCACAATGGTAGTTTGAAAATTACAATCTGTACAAATCCAAAGCAAACAAGTATTACAGAGAAATATTTATAAGTTCTGGAGAAAATGGCCATGGGTTTTTGTTGTTGTTGTTGTTGTTGATGATGTTTGTTTTGCTTTATTTTGACTGCCAGTATTGACAGAAGGAGGCTGTGCCTGTGGCAGTCCATCTGACTTTTCTCTCGGGTAATTATTGGTGCTTCACTCAGGTTCCAGTGTATCCATTTTGCTTGATACTCATCTAGGTACCAGAAATACAATGAAGACAAACCCCCTGACTTTAATGAACTCTTTTGCATGGCAGTCACACATGCCAGGTTACGGCAACTCCAGAGCCCACAGTGGAAGGGAAGACACTTGAAAAAAGCTCTGGGAAAGAGGAGCATTTAAGTACCCAAACTAAACCAAGGACAGAACACTTAATTACATCTGAAAAAAAAAAAAAAAACCCATGAATTTCAAGATGGAAGAAATTGAAACTCATGACTGGCCTCTCCAAATCGCAGAGAAGGGACCTCGTTCTATAAAGTGGGAACAGTACAGAGATAGAAACAGGAGCCTGAACTAGTTCTGTGTGTCCTCACACTTTGCATACCATGTTCCTAAGTACTGATGTAAAATGTCTTTGAGAGGCACCATAGTCTATAGGTAATAATTTAATATAGCTTACTATACTAACATAAATGTAGCTGTTTGGTACCAAAATACTTCTGAGTAACAACATGCTTTGCTCTATTCTAGAGTCAAATAACCTCACTTAATTTTATGAAGTTCAAAATTGCCTATGCGAACTAAACAGTAGGCTGGAAGTTCTAAGCAAAAGTAGTTTCGTTTAAAAGGCATAATGAAGTTTCCTCACTCTTACCCACCTCAAGGTAACATAATTACTATGTGGGTGTAAGTAAAGTCATTCCAAGAGCTGAAACACTCATCCAGGAGTCTCTTAGAGACTCTTCATGCATCTCTGACTTTACAAGTTACTCCTAGGGCTGCAGGCTGTTATTGAGAGGTAAGGGTTCTGCATTAATAAAGGTAGTCCAGTGCAGGAGTCACAAGAAGTTTTGGAGTCAGTGGTCTGGGAGTTGCAAGAAAGTCTTGGCATCAGTAGAAAAGGGAATCAAGGAATGAATCATGAAGTAAGCTGCATTTTGTGTTTGAGGGCAGGTTGAAGAGGGAGTAGAAAATGCTTAGCACAGGAAAAAATGCAGATGGAGACAATTTCTAGGAAGCATTTGCTTGGCTATCTTCCCAAAATACCTAACAACCATTTTTCACAAAATAAACTTAATCCCCTTTCTATAACGTAATTTCTCTCAAGTAGGTGAAGACTTTATGTCCCTTTTCTTTGATGAGGTTCCATAAACATCTTAGCTATTCCTCATTCTTAACCTTCATTTTATCAAGGGCTCACCAAGATGGTTGCCCTACTTTTTCTATTGCCTTCATCTATATTTAAGCAGCAGGATAGCTGCTTGTCTTGTTTTGAATTATTTCTATTAATGGAGAAGCCTAACAGCAAAGGGTAAGTCATTGACTCTCAAGCTTGTCCCTTGCATTTAAGCTTGTGTTCAAGTCTGGCTCTAATATTCATTCATTTTTTGATGTTAGACAATTTGTGGAGCTTGTTTGTGCCTCACTACGAAGTGAGGCTATTGGCTCATTCTGGTGACTAATCTTATTTGCTAACTTGACATGCCTAGGAAAAGGAATGGAAATTACCTCGGTTAGATCAGCCTATGGGCATGTCTTTAGGGGCACTGTCCTGATTGCTAATTGATGTGGGAGGGCTCATCCCTCCATCGGTGGTGCTGATCTTATCTTTTGACTCTGATTCAATAAGGAACAAACTCAAATGTCAAAACTTGAAACTATAATGCTTACCATGCTCTTACAGATAAAATAATTCATTCTTGGAAATGTTCACAACTTTTGCTCTAACCGTTGTAGTGATGGTTTCTGCGTAGGTAAGGGTAGCCTCTTGTTCTAGCCTCTGCAGCTATATTTTTGTTGTTTCTCTGCTCAGTATTTCTCTCACACTTCTGGTAACTGAATTCTGAGCTTCTGAGGAACCATCCCACTCTCATCCTTTCTCTCTACTGCTTAGCTGAAAAATCCACCCAAGTTAGGGCTGGAACAAACAAAGCAAACTTCAGCCCATTAGAGGAAGGCCTTTCCCTATAAGCCTATAGATGAGGATTTGTCATCCACTTGTAACCAATGGCTTTAAAATGCAATGTTATAGATCAGGAGTTGCTGCAGACATCTGAAAGAACAGAAAGAGATCCTGACTGAGAATCAATAAGACTAGAGGAAGAACAAGGATCAAACAAAACACTATCTACCTGAAGTCAGGCAGCTTCTGGGTTTCTAGCTATAGGAACCAATAGTCTTCTGGTGTGATTTAACTTGTCTGAGACTAAAGTCGCAATCTTTTTAAATGATCCCCAGCCACATGAATTGCTAAAGACAGGATAGATGCTCAGAAAAAGCTTCTTTCTAAGAGTATCATTATATTTAAAGCCCATGGAAACAGAAGGTTCAATCAATGTCAAAGAAAAGAGTGTGCAAGAATGATAAAGAACTTTGTTTGGAGGCCTCACATTTAAAATAGTAGGATAACTTTGGATTTCAGCTATGGGAATATGATCATTTATGTACACTAATAATATCTTTATATCATCTATGTGTCTGTATCATCTGACCATCAATCACATCTGTCTGTGGATAAAGATGCAGTCAATTTAGCGTTCCTCATTCTGATGGATAGTGCATCTATTTTCAGAATCATGCTTTACTCATTTACATATTTTTTGCCTCAAATCTGATAGTTAATAAATGCTAAAACAAAACAAATTGTCATTTCATTATGAAAAAAAAACCTCTTGGTACATTAATTATTATTCTCAAACTGGAATCTGATCCTTTGGGCTCAATAGTCTACATAAGAGAAGAACGGGGACAATGACATAGTGTTGTGGAGGAAACCAACCCCTAGACTTCATTTACATAGATTTACAGTAGTGTGTAAACGGTGTCCTCTGGAGCTAGCTGTGCACTGAGCAATCAAGGTACCTTTTCTAAACCATGGAAAAATGACAAAACACTAATTATCTGGGATTCAAATGTGATTTCTCACGATTTTGTTTTTCCAAAAGCAACTCGACTAAGTTCTTGAATTTATCCAAGGGCAGTGTTTCCTACTTCTTTTTTTTATGAGTTATAAATTACAAATGTAAAATTTCAGCACATGATTATAAACAGGCATCTTAGAATTGTACTACTGGCCCAAGACTAATGAAGACCAATTAGGTATTTAATACCTTACACCTGTGATTCTAAATTTCTAAATTCTAAATTTCTGAATATTGATGAGCAGTCCAGTGTTCATTTGAACTGAGGAAATTAACATCCTTTACTCCTTGATTATTTTATAGTGCAGATTTTCTTATTAGACATTATAGGATGTTCCTATCTACATGAACTGTGGGCATTTGCTTAGGTATTTCTGGCCAGCTCCATTTGCGTATCACAGTGCTCGGTGCTAAGGATGAGAGACTGAGTGGATCAGGAACAGTTCTCTCACTGGGAGGTTATTTCTGACAGATATTTAGAAGCAAAAAAAAAAAAAAAAAAAGATTCTTCATCTTTTGAAAAATATTTTTCTATTAGCTTGACTGTTTTTCTGGGTCCTTTTCATTTCCATCTGCACTCAGTTTCACTGAATTCATGTTATTCCACAAGATGTAAGAGCTCAGTAAGAGGAATATAGTGGAGAGAATCAGGGGCCAGGTCGGGAAGATTACCAAACATGGGGTCTGTGATGCATCAGCAGTGACATACACAACTAATTAAGCTTAGCTTTCTTGTCGGCTTTAGAAAGGCCAATCTTAAAAGGGCTGATGGGAGAATTGAATCTATTAAACACCTGAAAAGCATTCAGTGCAATCCTTGGTACTGAGTGATTATCTTGCAGCACATTACATGGCTTTATAAACTTGGACCAAAAATCTTAAAGTGAAACTCCATTCTCATGATAAAAAGCTAACAGTGAAGATAGGAAGGAAGCATTGATCTCATTGTTTATAGCTTGACAATCTAAGCTGGGGGTTCAGCATGGAAAGGGACAAGGACTCCAGGCTCCAGCAGGGTCTTAAGTCCACTCATTGTGCTCCATACAAAACAACTTCTCTCTGTTCAGGATAAGGACCATATCATCCACACAGATGACTATCTACCAAATGGACTGTAATACAAGCCCTGGGAAAGTCCCAGGCTCTTGCCTACAGTGAGGCTCAAAGGGCACATTAGATCCCTCTTTGCTTCTTAGACTCCTGAGTTTCTGATTACAGTCGGCAATTAGAGTGTATGGGAACAAAAGCCCTCTTGTTTTTACCAACAAAAGATTCATGTCAGTGAATATAGGAAGGTTTTACTAATTCTATTATCATGTACAAGAGGTGAAACTATTGTTCAGATTAATTTTTTTCTCATTAAAAAAACACCGAGTTTGAGAGTGGTGAGGACACAGAGATTTTTCTTCTAAGGTCTTAAACAGTCTTTATGCACTCTTCAATGCTAACTTATGTAACAGAAAAACACAATTTCCTCTTCCAAGGTAGGAAAACTTGAGAATTTCTTATGTCAGGGTATTATCTTCTTATAGCTACCAGGGAGGGCCTTTCCTACTGCTCACCCAGACAGCTACCGAAGACAAAGAGTCAATTCTGGAGATTTTCATTAGGGTAACTTCTCATGGCATTACAATTCTCTTCTTTCTGACCAGACAGATCAATGATAAAAAATTGAAGTGTATTTTTCCCCTGGAAAAAAATGGTTTTTTTTTTTCCAGTTATGGATTAAAAACAAGTATTTATTTGGGTAGCGGAATGTTTCAGGATTAGCTTTCTTGCTTCCAGAGGACTGCATTTAAATCTGAGGGAAGTTAAAATTTCAAAAATAAGTTCAATTATTTCCATCTAATTATATACTAGTGATGAGAAAGAAATGAAAGTTCAAAATGTTGCAAATGCCACCTCTATGCTGAATCAAAACAGCACACACTAGTATCCCTTACAGCTGATTTTCCCCATTACTAATCTCTCTAACTACTGAAACTATTTCTCAAATCTCAAGGAAGATGGTAGTCATGTCAGGGCCCACGTTTTTCATTGAAAGCAACTAGATTTAGGTAAAAAGGGACATAGAGCTGTTTTTTTTCTACTTTTAGCTTTATCATACCTGTTGTTCTCTCACTCTCTCCCTTTCTCCCTCTCTTCCTCTCTTTCTCTCCCCCCTCCCCCTCCCTCTCCCTCTCTCTCTCCCTCTGTGTGTGTGTTTGTGTGTATGTGTATGTGTAATAAGTCCATAAAATATAATCGCTACTAAAAGTATAAAACTATTACTCGAGCTCAGAATGGCTATCTTGTGTGGAAGTTTACTGAGATATATAGCATTTGAGATTTGCCAAGTGTTTGTGTGAGTGGCTACATGAATCTAATTGTGCAGTATTTATATTGGTGAGTTCATTACGATAATATGATTATGAAAATAAATAAAGTCTGTCCCTGGAACCCTGGAAGAAAGTGAAAAGCCCATCCTGAATTGTTTGTTGATGCTGTGCTCTTCTAGAGAAGAACAGGTTCCCCTATAAACTGTTGAAGAACCCGTTTCATGCATATGGGCACACATGTGGACACATGAGCACAGATACTCAAATAAAATGGGGAAGGGAATATAAGAACCTCGCATGGCATTGCGGATTTTCTTCATGCAGACATGTTACAATCATCTCTACAGAAAACCCTCCTCTATAATTGAACATCAATTTCCACATTGGCTGGAGTCCATTGTGTTTATATTTCTGCAATTTCTGTGAGAAGACAAAGACTATTCAGTATTTTAAAAGAAATAAAAGTTGAGAATTCAATGATCAGATTTTGCCTTTAGCCCTGCTCAAAGCCCATCAGCCATTTCATGGTCCCTTAGACCTATTCTGGCCTAGAATAGCTGTTTCTTCAGAGAAGAAGTGGATGGAAGACCTATTTGGCTACAGCCCAGGGAACACTTGCAGTTTCCTGTGTCCTGCCTGATTCTGGCAGGTTTGTTGAGATTTCATGGTTTGTTGTGAAAGAGACTGGAGGGTAGATGTGCTTTAAAACATTCTGTTCGTTTTTATAAAAAAAAATATTGTACATTTTTTGAAATTAAAAAAATGGAAGAAACTCAGAAAATATATGAGAAGACATGCTTCATAACTCAAAATATGTACTATTAATACTTTAGTTTCTGTGTGTGTATCACACACAAAGCTTGCCAATATTGAATGTGAATTGATGCATATATATGTATATAAATATATATATTACAAATCAGCCATATGTTCATGTAGTATCTATTTATTATTAATATCATACAGTTTTAAAGCACATGCACATGTTTGTTTATGCATTCTTCTAAATTTCTCTGACCTTGGAATGAGCCACTCAGAAATTTTGATACCACTGACTTTTGCCTAGAACCACATATATTCCCCATAGGAAACACATAAAGCACATCCCAGTCATTCATCTTATGAGTGCCTGGATGTTAGGATCTAAACATACATGAAATGGAAGGTGTGAGGAACCAGCAGCTACACTCCAGAAGAAAAGCCTGAGTGACAAAGTAACCAAGTAATGGCTTTGAAGGGCATCTCCAAGAGATAAAACATTTTCAGCTCCATTTCATCAAAAAGATGATGCCCTGCATTTAACAACCTGCCAAATACCACAAATCACCTAGAAATGGAGACTGTGGCAATGGTGAGATAGTTCCGATAAGAACGCTCTTTAAACCACCTCAGTTTTCCAAGTACATCTTGCTATAAAGGAAGCAGGAGGATGTAAACACATGCTTAATACCTGCATTATTTCACATAGTCTTGTCAGAATGTTGTAGAGCAAAGATGATGCTACAGTCAACAGCAGGATCTGTGCAATGTGTTTACTTATCTATTATTAGCCCCTGATTACATCTGGTGCCCTTTCTATAAACTCAATCCTAAATCAAACTATACTGAATTAAGATGAAAGACAACTGAAAATAACCCACAGAAAAATCAGCAGCTCACAGTGGCAACTCAGTGGCATAGTGACATTAATTTGTGTAGTGTACATTAACCGAAGATTTTATTTTTGTATTATCAGCTTGGCAGAGTAACAACACAGGTTCAGGCAAGCCATGCTGCTCAGTGTTGCTATGAGTTTCCTGGTTCAAATCCAACTACTTCCATACACACTTTAGTCAGTTTCTGCTTATGCTGCTGGTCTGTAATGAATATATGCAGTGGTGAGTGCTTGCCAATAAGGCGTGCCAACATTGAACGTAAATATCCACACTGTAACTAGCATTAGTCACATGTTTGTATAATATTTATCACACCCAAGCTTTGTTAACATGTGGTCTTGTAAAATCCCTCGCTCCTTTATTCTCAGAATAAGGAACAAAAATGGGACCAGTGTCTAATTATAGGTTTAAAATTCTATCTAATCCTCATTTTCAGACCACCATAATCTGAATACATATTTGGCTGTATATGCATACATGGATATGTACAAACAGCTAAAGACACATGTGGGTACATGTAGATGGATATATGTGTACAACATAATCCACATATCAACAGATGTATAATCAAGAGAAAGTCAAACACTGCTAGACAATAGAAAATAACGAATTCTCAAAGCCCAGCCTCATGTCTTCACTGCTAAAGAGTTTTGGTTTCTGGAGACAGAGCACAAGTTCAAAATCCAGTTCAGTCCTATAGCTTTCTAGATCTAATTAACTAAGAGTTCCCTATTGTAAGTAGTTGCATTATCTTAACTATCAGCAACATGAATATTGTTCCCTACTCTTCCTTGTAAATTTAGTACATATCAAATAAAATAATATACATGTATGATATACAATTGGCACAAAACAATCATTTTTTCACTGTCAACCACAATTTTCTTATCTTAGCTGATTAAAAATGTTGTGAACTTAGAATCATCCTACAACTGTTGCAAAGATCTCAGGTTGAGACTAAGTTAAATTTTGTATCCTAGTAAGTTATATAACTGGTTCTTTTTTTTTTTACCAGTTGTCCATGTTTCTCTTTGCCTTCTTGCTTTCTGCTATATGTATGAAAAGTAACTATGCCTGTCTTCTGGGCCTGCAGCTACCTGGAGCTTGCCTGCTAAGTTTTTTCTCTTTTGCTCATCCTCTTAAAACAGTACATTCACTGCCTCTTCTTCCTCTTATTTCAATTAAGGATATGTATACAATTCTGGTATATGTGCAATGGAATGAACCATGGAGAAGACACTTTCCTTCTCTTGGGATGACTTGCTAGGTGGTTTTGTTTTATCCTTGTGTGTCCTCCATATTCTTCCTCAATCATTCACCCTTGACAAAGAAAGAGAAATGCTTATCTTGTCTTGGTCATCATTCCTTTCCTCTCTCCAAAGATACTGACATGAAATACATGAAAAATAATCCGAAGTTAATATAAAGGTTATATTGACTGGAAAGAGCAAGCTGAATTTAATTTGTATGTGTAATTGAAGACAGAGATATAAGAGCATTGTATAGAATGCAGTTGGGTGAGATAAGTAATTCCCATGGAATGAGATTCATACTCAGTCAAGGAATCCTAAATATTGTCACATGGCTACATCGTGGAGGATGAATCTCCCAAAACAGCTCCTCTATAATGTGCATGAGAATTATAAGTAATTTCTTCAAGGTAACAAACACCCCTGGTACCACTTTCCTCAAGGAAGAGAACACAGTCAAAGGCTTCTTTGTAGGCCTTTGACCCAGTTTCAGGACTAGTTTAATATTCAAAGGGCAAATGTGTCCCCTTCAAGTTAGAAAGCTTGATGTTTAAAGACAATGTAGGTCATTGGCTCCTGTGACAGCATTTCCCTAGTGAGGAAACTTCATTTAAGCCTCGTCTTTTGTATTATTGATAATAAACTGGTAAAGGCATGGGACAGCCAACAGCTTTCTCTCAGGGCAATTCAGAAGAAGCAATTAAATTCAAACTCTTTCCAGTTTCCCTTTAAGGGTAATACGTCTGCACTGTGAGCACCAAACCTGTAGAAGTAGAAGGCCAGCATGAATTTTTTTTTTTTTTAAAACACATTGTAAGCTTTCACTCTACAGCAATGACATTATAGATACATTAAATTTTGGTTAGCCACAGAATTATTTTTGCTGTGGAAGAAAATGGATTTTTTTCCTGACAAAGCAAACAAAGCTATCTTTTATGCTTCAAACTCCCCTCAGGTAAGCAAAGGAGCCATGTGTTACCATTGTTTCTCTGCACGTCTAATACCCCTTGAGATTCTGAGAGCTGGGTGGGTTCCTTTATCACTGTATTCCCATGCCTAGTCCAGACTGTGGTGCATGAATGACCTTGGTGAATATTTGTTGAACCCATTTTCTCCAAAGAACGTTTCAAAATGTTTGAAAAATGCAAAATCTAAACCACTGATCAATGCACACAAAACCCTCTTCCTCTTCCCTTCCACATCTGTCGTGATGCTTATTCCCCATCCTGTTGACTTCTTCAGCTACAGAGCCATCTGAAAGGCACCCAGCAGGCCACCCATTGACACCACAGTGCCTTTGCTCATTTCTCTACCGAGAATAGCTTTCTCCCATCTCTTAATATCTGTACAAATCAGGCCTGGGGTATATTTTTTGATAGTGCTAACTTAGACGGTGTGTGGCATTGCTTAAATGTCTACAAAAGTAGAAAGAACAACAGATTCAATTCCATGGCACGTGCCTAGAATCCTGCAACTTGGGAACCTGAAGCAAGAAGAAAAGGAGCTTGAGGCCAGAATGGTCTGTGTAGTAAAACTCTTCTGAAAAACAAAATTAAGCATAGAAAAGATTTATATTTCCTTAATGGGATTGTTTTTTCCTCAAGGAAAATTGATTCCCACTCTGCCGTCTTATAGCACCTGGTATCTTTGCATGTTTTATATTATTTTTATCAGAAACTATATGATTAATTATTTCTGTTCCTTCTACCATTTGTTTTCAAGTCCTAGATATTAGAGATCATTCTGTTATTTATCTTTATTTTCCTAACAGGTAGCATGGGACGGAGAACACGGGAGATGCTCAGAAGTATTGATTGAATGACTTAAGATTCTAGTTTTGAGGCTGGCACGTATGTTGCTCTTGCCTGATAAACCAGTGCAATTGGCTTCTCATGTCTGTAACTGCTCAACTGTGGATTCCACTTCCCGTGGCTTGAAATATTCAGGAAAATATGTCTTTCCTAATTAAATATGGATCTCCTTTCTTGTAGTGAATGTATAGACAATGAAGAATGGCAACTTTTCAAACAACCCTTACCATGCACCAGGCATTCTGAGTAACCCAGAGATGCCATAGTGTATGGAAAGCTTGGGTAGCTGATGTAAGCACGTGTTCATAAAAGCGGTTTGAGAGTCACATATTTTTTTTCCATTTCACGAGCCCTGAAACCAATCCACCATAGAATATGAGTGATGACATCACAAATTTCCTGAAACCAATCCATCACAGAATATTAGTGCTGACATCACAAATGTCCTTCCTTCTAGCATTTATATGTAACAGAATTTATAAGCACAGTTTTAAAAGTTTATTCAGAGAACTGATTTTTAATTTTGAGTAAAAACATTACCTTGAATCCTTTTTTGGCATAAAAAGAACCCAAATAAAATGGATAACAACTGGGGTCCCTTTTAAGCACTCACCTCTAACTTCCAGTTGAGCTGTTTTAAATACTATTATTTTTCTCCACAGACTACTGATTGTAACCAGTCAGTATTTCTTTTATGAAATGAATCTATTAATAATGAAAACAAGTAAAATAGAAACTGTAGAACAAAGTGATGAAAACTTCTGTCCCATCAGCTCAGCATCCTGGGAAAATCAGACTTTCAACTTAGCCAAAGCCAGAACACAGCTATCTGCTTAAGAAGCCTGTCAAATAAGCTCTAAGCCTTCAGAAGCCAGTGCTGAGAAGACAATGATCAAATGCTGACAGAGAGATTGGTGATATTTGCAATTTGTTTATAGTGGGCTTTAAAACAAAGCCCTGGCCCAAACACAAAATCCTTCAAAGTACAGTGATCTGAAACAAATACAGAGGAAGAAAAGGACACAGTAAGTCCTCAGAATCACCCTGCTGGCCTGAGCATAACTGACTAAGTCGGTACATGTAACAAGAACGAGGAGACACCATGTGCTCGAGAAGATGAAGCCAACCACATCACTTTACTGCTGTTTAGTTCCATTATATACAGCCTCGAGTATCAGGCACAGGGTAGACCTGATAAGGTCCATGCTGGGTGTGATGCTGACAACTAATTAATGATAGACTATGCCTTCTGTATTATTTTTCTTGTTATTGCAACAGGAAACCTGGGGTGAAGCAAAGGAAGCAACTAAAGAAGAATGGGTTCATTTCCGACCACCGCACAGATCCTGGTTGGTAGGCATGGTGCTTGGAGCATGATGCACTTTTCATGTCCACAAAGCCAGTGCCATGGGGATGTAACAAGATCAAATTCTGCTGCCAGCTTGAGATGTTTCCTGGACTCCTTGGTTAGCAGTTGTAATGGTCTCCTTGTGCCTTCTATGTTGACCCTGAAGAAACACTTCTCTAGATATTTACTTTTTTAAGCAGGGGATTCTTGTGGTGTGATTCTAAATGTGGAGTCTGGTTTCCGATAAAATTGCATTTGCAAAAGTTGAAGCCTTTAAGTAGGGTATGCTAAGCAAGCTTTTAATCCTAGGGCTAGAGGAACAGGGGGAGGTGTATTTCTGTAAATTGGGGGCTAGCCTGGTCTATGTAGTGAGTTTCAGGCCAGCCAAGACTACCTAATGAAGCCCTTCTTCAAACAAGCAAACACAAAAGTCACAGCCTTTGATTAGGCAAGAATTGCCCTCAATGCTTTGCTCTATTGTCCCAGAGAAAAGCAGGAAGTTTGTCTTTACCAGTTCCAGGTGCTTTGTCTGTACCTAGCTGGCCCTCAGATGTTCACCTGGCTGACACTATTTTTCTAGATCATTGTTTTTTAAATCTTTTGATGTTCTTTGCAATACTTAACTCTCCCACTGGAGACCTGGGTACCAGCAGTGAGGAAAAGCCAAGCTACCATCTGCATGCTAAGCTGTCAGTCCATAACTTTTAAACTAAGCCTCCCTCAAGTTCTCAGGACACACAGCAACGTACTCTGCCAGAGTATAATGTGAATAGCAATGATTCTGATTCTCATCTGAGCTCTCCTGTTCTCCTGTGAAGACCTGAGACAGGCCTCACAAGTCTACATTCCTCTTGATATTCTGCTCTTTGAAGCTATTATCAAGATGATCCATCAAGTTCCCCTTAGAGATTTCTAAAGCTTCTCTAGCCCTTGTCCCAAACCCTCTATATTCTTTCTACAAACCAATCCTGAAGGCCGAAGAACCACATGTTCAGATCTATCACAGAATGCGCATGCTCATTCTCTGGCACTAATTTTCTTTGTTACTTTTCTTACTGCTTTGACCAAATGCCTATAAATTTGAGGTTTATTTTGGCTCACGGTTTGACAGTACAGTCTGTCATAGTGAGGAAGTCATCAAATCACACTGTACCCACATGCAGGAAGTGTAGACGAATGTTGGTATTCTATATTCCCGTTCATTTCTATTCATCCGAGACCCTGATCCGTGGAAAGGTTTCACCTACGTTGAGGATGGGTCTTCTCATCTCATTTAAATCTTCCTAAAAATATCCCTAACAGTTGCTGGATGTATGTTTCCCAAATGATTCTAGATCTGTCAAACAGACAGATTGGATTAACCATCACGCTCTCTTTCTAAAATGTGAACCCTTCATGAAAGTGTTTACTTTTTTCTGCTAACAGTAATCAGACTTATTTGGTTTCTCTTTATAGGTAATCCTATCCTATTCTCCTGCAGACGACAGTTTTGTAACATTTTTTGTGAAATTCGGGCTCTCCCTAAGAGAAGCAGCTAATCGCCTTTTTATTTATAATTTGTAGCATCCTTTCAGAACAGCAAAAACACCATGAATACTTCTCACATGCTAACTGTTATTTTCAAAACCTCCCATGACCTCTTGCATTTCTCCTGACCACAGTGCCGAATAATGAACATTCTTACTATCCCTACATAATGTAACCTCTCCCAGCCTCACATTCCCCATCTGAAAATGGATACAGTAAAACTTTATTACTGGAGATTAAATAAGATGCACAATATGAGTCTTGGTATTTAGTCACAGTAATTCAATAACTGCTTCCTTTCTTCTCCTTTCCTCTGCCAAACCTATAAGGTTTGCTAGCTGTAGCTACTTTTCAAAATTAATATGTGAATGAAGATCACTAGCCGTCAGTGAACTACAAATTGTAAGCACCAAGAGGCATGACTGTACAGGACAGATAGATAAATGCATCCATGTGTATATCAGTGCACAGCAACCATGTCAGAGTGTAAAACAGTATCATTGTTGTGGAAGGATTCTTCAGTTGCTTTTACTGCTGTCAAACATTTATTCCCTATAATTACAATGACATCCCTAGAGAGATGCTAAGACAAATGAGTGCATATGTTCACAAGTATGTCTGCAGAAACTCCCATTATGGGACCTACAAAGAGAAATAACCCAAATGCCCATTTAAAAAAAATGAGGGCTCACATATGGTATATTTGTACCATTTAGAATGATAAACAAAACAAAATGAGTAAATGTCAGGCATATCATATTGAGTGGATGAAGCCAGATGCAAAATTCATTTGGTATTATTCGACTTAATAGAAAACCAAAGATGAAGTAAATCTGACCTAAAAGTTCAGTGGATAGCAGATCCATGTGATAACAAGGCCCCCGAACAGTCACACAAGAGGCTCAGGAAGAGTTTACTAGACTCAAATCGAAACCAAACCAAGTGGTCAGGAGGAAGAAGACAGGAACAAAGAAGTAGTTTTCTATCTTCTCTGCTTGGTACTTTGGTACTTTGGGAAGTGGGGCAGAACCTGGTAATCACGTGGACTTGGCTCCTTTGTGTCCTACTATTGAGCTCCATGTTACAGGGGTGAGACCCACTAGCTGAATCCCTAACCCTGGTTTGTTTAAAAGAGAGAAGTGATGCCTTCTGGTGACAAGGCCAGGCTGAGGTAGGGTGTCTCTTATATGTCATAGGCTGAGCCTGGTTGAGCCACTGTTAGTTAGAAGATTTGGCTGGCCCTGAGAGGTGGCAGATTCTACAAGCTAGTGATAATTTAAGGTGTCAGAACAAAATAAAACACAGTGCTTAAAAAATGTGCATCTCTATGCATTCCCCTCTCACACAGAGCAATGTTAGAAGTCTAACAGTGATTGCTCTGGACCTCCAGCATTCATGGTAGAGGCCATCTTAACTGAAAGGGTGCCATTGCCAACTGATAGGCTTTGGAAAGAGTGGTAACATAGTGACTGTAGTTATTATTTGGGTTAAGGTAAAATTCATAAATAATGCACAATGTAAGTTATACAATTTGTCAGAAAGTTTTCTCTTATGATGCTCTAGTGTCATTTTGATTAGGTTATTTGTTGGAGGCATTCATAAGCAGTTGGGTGTCATCCACCCCAGAGAATCAGTTCAGAACTCAAGAACCCGAAGGTATGGAATAGACCACTTGCTGAGGAGAGGCCCATATGTGGGCACAGCTCCCTTGCTTGGTGGCCAAACTAAGCTCATTCTTCCCTCTGCCTTATATTTTAAAGATTTCTGGAGCAAAAGAAAGGTATTCTTGCCACAACACTTGTTTACTATAATTCTCTAAAGGCCATTATCATCCTGGACAAAGCTCTTTAGAATGCATTAAAATACAATGAAATGCTTCTCCACGAAGCAGTTTGGCAAAGCTGTTTGGATATGGAAAATGAGTTTGCCAGGGGCACAAAAATAAAAATTAAAGGAAAAAAAAGGAAAAGAGAAGAAAGAAAGAACAGCGAAGCATCCCTCCCACAGTGAAAGCCCTCTCAAGAGCATCCTGCTGATGCTGAACAGTTCCCACATTAAATGACTAATGAACTTGGTTCGCCCCTGCATTGGCACAGCTGGGGGAAGTGGTGCTGTCTACAAAGCTTTGAGGCAGAGGGTGAGGAGGTGGCAGTGTTGCGCTTCAACTGAGCAGCCTAAACTCAGCAGTCTGCTGAGGGAGGACGAGCTGTACAGCCCAGCTAATGAACATCCCATACACCCCTCAGTAACAACCCCCAGCTTCCTGGGGCTCCCTCCCTGCTACACAGCCCTCCCCCTTTGCATGTCTGCTTCCCTTCTTCAAGTCCCACCTTTGAAAAGTCCATGTCCTGCCCAGGACAATACTTCCTGGCTTTCTCCATTTTATGCCCCTCTATTTCCCAACAGTGTCCTTTCTACTCAGTTTTCCCAACTCTTCCATTTTTCACCAGATGTTGCCTTGTCTAAAAAAGCTGACTACCTTTCTTCACTGTGCTTGGTGTCTGCATCTGAACTCCGGACATAAAAATATCCCCAATGTCTTTCTCTGTCCTCTCCTGCCATCATTAGCTCTTTTTGATCAAAGGATTAGCAGTTTTTATCTTACAAGCACCATTTGTAACACGATGCAGGTGATTAACATAGAATAAACATTGTAGAAAGAACAGAAAAAGAAATAGAGAAAAAAAACAAATAGGGAACAAATCCAGTTTCATATATTTCCATGTGATGTGTGAATTACTTAATGTATGCAAACGAAACCAACATGCACACTGAATATTAAATGTGTATAAGCTTTGGGCCTTCGGAATATTGTCAGTAAATACAGGTCAATGTTGATTACAATATTAACAATCTATTGTATGGTGAACAACTTTTTGCATGGCAATTTTGTATTAATTAAAATGTCACAAAGTTTTATTTACATCCAGTTATTATTACATGACTTATAAAGAATGCACTGTTGTGCATTTTCATTTTTCAAGAATACAAATTCAGAATAGTGAATTTTGGTCAGCTGGAAATATTGATCACAGTGAGATCAGTCCAGAGAAGTCACAGAGAAGCCAGATGTAAGGAATGAAACTCCAAGAGCTCTTAGAGCGTGCTCCCTGGCAAATGTCAGTAGAGAGTAGAGAAAGAGAAAAAGTTAGGTTCCAAAGAAAAGAATAGAGATGAAGAACAGAAATGGGAGCCTATGGGCCCCACAACACAGAAGGATTCAACTTCTGTGGGTAGGCTGCACTTTCATTCTAGTAGTGGGTGTGCTAAAGCTTAAGTTTAGATGAAAACTGTCATTTACATTTAGCATGAGTAATTAATAATGACCTATATGATGATTGATTGATATATGTCACACTGTCTGGGTTATGGCATCCAGGTATTTGGATTTGGTCAAACATTCCAGATATTTCTATGAGAGTGCTTTTAGATGTGGCTTACATTTAAAGCATAAGACTTTAGTTAAGACATATTATACTCCACATTGTGGAGGTGGGGGCTGGATTTCAAAAGGGGGCCAATCTCCTCTAAGCAAGGAAGACTCTCTCTGCAGATTTCTGCAGCTTCAGCTCTTCCTGATTCCACAGAAAGCCTAGCTTGACCTCTCTTGAATCTCTAGCTGGCTGACTTCCTCAGACCTAAAACCCTGTTGGTTTTAGACTTGCTGAGCCTCTGAGAGCAAAAGAGACAATAATTCAAAATGAGGTGTTCTCCTTGTTCTTTCATATATGCTCTTACAGATGCATACATATACCTGTAGACATATACTGTTTACCACATGGATGTGTTTTTCTGGGAACACTAACACAATACACAGAAACAAAAAGAGAAAACTAGTTGCACACATGGACTCCACAACTGCAAATTACTCAAAAGACATCGTTAATTTTGTTCTTTTGCATTGTATCATTTCTATTTTATTAGGTTGACAGGAAAATAATTTATATTTACTGAATACTAATTATAACCTATACTAACACTAAAGGCATTAATTTCATAATTATCCAATTCACCAATTTAATTTATAGCAAAGGAAGATTCAGAATTTTTGTTTCTTGCCCTTGATTCTTTTAAGAACATGCTTTTAAAAGGCACCTCCCACCACCATCACCACCACCATGGGCAAGAACCAGTCCCTAATACTATTAATGATACTCTGTTATGCTTGCAGATAGAAGTCTAGCATAGCTGTCCTCTAAGAGGCTCCACCTAGCAGCTGACTGAAACAGATTCAGAGACCCACAGCCAAACATTAGATGGAGCTCAGGGAATCTTGTGAAAGGCTTTGGGGGAAGTATTGCACATCTCTATCCCCAGAGGGAATAGAGATTCCATAGAAAGACAGATAGTGTCAACTAATAGAGACTCCTAGGAGCTCCCAGACACTGAACCATCAACTAAAGAGAATACATGGGTTGGACCTAGCCTCACCCCGTATGTATGTATGTATGTATGTATGTATGTATGTATGTATGCATGCATGCATGCATGCATGCATGCTAACCATATGTAGCAGATATACGGCTTGTTCTTTATGCAGGTCACATAACAACTGTAGCAGGGACTGTCCCTGACTCTGTTGCCTGACTGTGGATCCTGTTTTCCTAACTGGGCTGCCTGGTCCAGGAGAGAATGTGCCTAGTCTTGCAAAGACCTAATATGCTAGGGTCTTGATATTCAGGGAGACCTTCTCTTCTTAGAGGATAAGGGGAGTAGGATGGGGAAAGGGACTATGTGAGGGGGAACTGAGAGGTGAGGATAGTTTCAATTGGGATGTAAAGAGAATACATCCACATATACATAATTATACATATAAATGGGAACAATTACCAAATAATTGGTGTTTCTATTAAAGATTTATGAGAGAACTCTTGTAGGCTAGCTAGATCCTCAGTGATAGAAGAGAATCAAAAGAGACAGAGGTAATATGTAGAAAAAGACAGGGAATCAGAAAAACCTACTAGCATGACGCTTAACTTATCTAACTCAACATTTTCACTTTAAAGGAGAGTGAACCTACTATAGTTGTTCACAAGACTGTGCCCAATGTGCTGCAAAGTACATTTCATCTTCTATAGAGCAAAATACCCCACAAGCTAAAAGAGACTTTCCAAATGTTAAACTGTTAATATTTCACTTTCAATCCTTGGATATTTCAATATAATCTCTGAATAATGACATCTATGGAAGAACTGAGAGTGTATATTTTAAAGAGAAAGGACAAGTATTTGTCCATTGTAAGACAGTTATTCCACAACCTACTGATCCCAGTAAACATGTAACCTTGACTGTGAACGGAGGTGGCATGCTGTTATATCCCCATAACCCTTCTGGAATGAAAACACATTAAAGCGGGGTCTTGAACCTGTGCAGGTCTTGTGCAGGCTGTCACAATCTCTGTGAGTTCATATATGCACCAGTTCTGCTGTGTGTGGAAGACACTGTTCCTTTGGAGTGATCTATCACTCTTGCCTTTTGTCACCTTTCTGACTCTGCTTCTGTATAGATCCTGCACCCTGCGGTCACTTTCTGCACATTCACCATCATGGGTTCCTGTCCCACCCCTAGACAAGGAGGTCTTTGCAACTGACACCTCTTGGGAAAGGGAAAATATCTGGGTTCTCCACTTGAGTGTGACTGGATATTAACCCACACTCCAGAGCAGAAAATATGCCCAGTAGTTGGCTAACACAAAATGAACTTGAAGGCTATGTGTAAAGAGAAGGTGGAAGGTAGAAGGGCTTTTCTTTTCATTTGGCATTTCTTGTCTTATTAGTTTTTTATTGTTTTAATTTCTTTTGAGAAAGAGAGCCTGTGGTTGAGTAGGACTGTAGGGGGATCTGGAAAGTGTGTGTGGAGGGGTCATGATCAAAATTTATTGCATAAAATTAAATAAAAAGAAACAGCCAATTTAAAAAATGTTAGAGCAGGAAGTGACATGTCATGGATGACAAACTGTGTTCTTCAGACTCTGTCCCATTTACCTTCCATCTACCAGTGGTAAGCTAAAATTACTTTATTTTTGCATTTAAAATTGTTATAAATAATGTGAATAAGAGTACTATTGGGTGGCATTTGAAATTTTATGAAATTTAAATTTTGGTGCTCATGAATGTTTAACTGGGACACAACTGCCCTCATTTGTTATGTTCCATATTATTACTGATATTGAGCCCCAGTAAAATAATATTGCTTGTCACAGTACAGTTGGTTGCCTACCAAGCAGTTACAACAGAGAATATCTGACCCACAAAGCCTGAAATATTTATGATCTGACTTTTGATGGAAACATTGTTAACTGGCCTTATCCAACCCAAAGCTCTCTCATTACATACAATGCAATAGAGACACCAGAAGCAAAAGTGCTCTTGACAAGTTAACTCAAGTTTTCATTGACCTCTTCAATGCAGTTTAGTGCAGTTTACTGTCCATTTGATCAACAGCCTGCTATGTAACTCCCTAATTAATCTCCTACCCTTGCTCATGTGAGGTGATGCCATGGAAAAAAATCATGTTGAAGTAGAACGTCTTCATGCTTTCTTTGGAATGAACTTTGAGTTGCATTTTCTTTAATAGTTCTTAAGTTGATGTTATTATAGAACAAAGTGATGAGACAATTAAATATTTTACTTGATACATCAATCAAACTGACACAATACTGTTTTTAATTTGCAAAACAAGACCATGGAATTTTTTTCACAGAAATTGTTCACATTTGCTTTTCTTGTAAGAGGTGATTGACAATAACATGAGAAAACAATTTTAGTCTTTCTATCTTTAGTGAATAGTACCAGCTACTTCTCCCAATGTAAGGTGAACTTCAAGCTCTTGTGAAACAGGAACATCTAACGTTAGACCATCCCATGCCAAAGTCTAGGAATGATCTCTTGAGAGTCTACAGAAAGAAAATAACCCAACCAAGACTTAAAATACTTGTCTTCAACATGAAACTTTTAGAGAAACCGTTGTCAACTTTGGATGATATTTTACTTCCATCTTCTCAAAGTGAGGAGACAGCTTTGATTAGAACAGTGAAGAATCTGCTTTGTATACAGTATGTGGAAACCAAAGGTACTGCTCCAGGTCTTACAGGGGTCTGAAAGCTCAGGACATTAGTGAAAGGAAGCACTCAAAGCATTCCACACCTGTCCAAGTGTAACTGCCAGACCTGACATCCTCCAGCCATCCTCACACCCGTCTAGGTGTAATTGCCAGACCCGACATGTCCATCCATCCTTCAAGCCATCATAGGGCCAAAAATTGTTATCTGATGACTCACTCTTCGTCAACATTTTCATCCAGCAAGAAGACAGACATAAGCCCACAGTTAACTACATGCCTTTTATCTAATCACATGTGCTATTGAACTTAAGCAACAGTGGACGTATTCTTAAAAATTTTAATCTCTTCCATACTTGATAAGCTAATATTTTTACTTGATATTGATATACAGTAACGAATGTAGTAAGATAGCCCAATGTATCAGAAAAGCAAATCTCAAATCACATGTACATTGAAGCACTCGATTATTTTAGTAGGACAGTGCCTATGCCATTATCTCTAGATATTTGCCAGACCCTCAGCTAAACGTAAATCAGGAGCGGTCACAACAGATTAACAGTGCTCTTCTAATATTACTTTCTGTAGTTTACAGTATAGCCCAGGCAAGAACATTATTTAAAGAAATAAATTCTATTAGCTCACTAAATGAAGAACTGCATCAACTCTATCACAATCAATAAATGATGTAATTTAATTTCTCACCTTCTTTTCAGTAAATATTCTTAAAACAGTCACCTGGCCTGTACTATTTAGTGTCTCTTTGAGTCTCTTCGCAGTGCTTTCACTAGGTACTGGATTGCTTACTATTGGAGTGATTATTCATTCAATTATTTAATCTTCCAATGTAGGCATGACATAAAGTAAATAATGTTAATATTATTTAATTGTCCAAAAATTCCAGAGGAAGGTACTGACATTTCATTTTCTAAACAGCAATATCCTATGCCTGAACCCAGCACACGACTTCATTTCAAACTATTACCTACTCAAGCATAGTTCATCTCAAACCCGTGTCTAAGGTTCTCTATCAAGTGCCTCTTATATCAAAATGAATGAAATAGGCTTCCTAACACTGAGAAGATCTTCAGATTGGCATTGGTTAGAAAGAAGAAACAGCAATTGATCTCCATGCAAAGGAGGAGAGTCCCATTTTGCTTCTTAGGAGATCATTTTCTGGATACATTCTGCTCACCTGAGTTGAGCATTTAATAAATGGAAGAAGTTGGTGAGAAGAAATTGGTTAGACTTTCCATGTATGGAAATCACTTGTGCAAAAAGACAAACTATGAAGAATTCCACAGTTAGAGCAACATATGAAATCAGAGAGGTATCAGAGGCCAGATCATGGAAGACCTTACTTATTGGGTCAAGAAGTTTGAAAGAACACAGAGAACCATCAGAGAACATTAGACACAAGCACACCCCAGCCTCAGCTCACTTGCATCTTAAATAGACCATTCTGGGGGGTGTGGAAAGGAATGATTTCAGGTGGACAAGACTGGAGATAGTTATAATATTTTGGTCCCAAGAAACAAGAGAGGCCAAATTTGGGAACTAGAAATAGACAGAAGGGGGTGAATCAGAGACAGGAGAAAATCTGGCAGGACTAATTGTCAGATTATATAAGGATAAAACAAAGTAAAGCAAAAATGCAACAACCTAGGTTTTTTAATTGGATGATCTGATGAATAAGTGACTCTTGCAAGCAAAAGGAAACCCAAGGAGCATACAACTTGGGAAGAGCGTATCTAGTTCAGCAAAGGCCACAGGGACAGGCAGCGCCACACTAGGGTTCTTTCTTTAAGGTCTCTTTGTCATGCTCCATGAAAGTACCTTAAGTAAAGAAGAATGTGATACTACTAATGGATTATGCCTCATCCCCCTTGTAAATTAGTTTTCCTGAATGATCTCATAGGAAACAAGTGTAATAATCCTTCAGTACTCTGTGAGCATGAGAAATTACAAGAAGTGGATGAAAAATAAGATGGAAGTATAGATGTATACATAGATGTATAGAAAGATGGGCAGCACTCAGATTTTAATGATGCAATCAGATACTGAGATGCACTTCTGCCAGGGGCATAATTTAATGAGCCAATGTCTCTTCACTGACATGCTACACTTTAAAAGGCAAGAGTTTCAAATTTTTCTATGCATAAAATTGCAGGTGAAATACAGATTCTCAAGGACCTCTGAGTATTGTAACTTGGGTAGAATATTCAGAACTGGGTTTCTTGACAAACAGTTTTGGACTTCATTGAGAAATACCATTCAAGGGCTCACTGTGTTGGATGAATAGCCACCTCCTTTCTCTTTTCTTCTCTCCTTCCCATTCTTCTCCTTTCCTGCCTTCTCTTGTCTTCCCCAACTTTATCCCTTTCCTTTTCTGTTTTTTCTTACTGCCTTAACACATCCAGAATCTATTAACCTATAATATATTTACATTTATACATTTACAACAACTCTTAATAAATATTTACAGGAAAAGAAATACAGTAGATTATACTGTCCCCAAACTATAATCCCAAGGTGTATGTGTCTGAAAATGAAGTAGAGCAGAGTCAAAGGGTAAAACAGAATTCCCAAATATTCTTAAATACAAACTTTTCGTGTCATAAAACATAAAAGTCCCATTCAAAATGACCAAAGTCAAATCATAACTAAAAAAAAAAATACAGTTTTGCTTAGTTATACTCTTCCATGTATCATATTTAATACAAGGTGCTATTGAAAAAATAACATGTATAGATTTAATTTTAAATCTGAATATATATTTTTTCATATAGAAGCACTGAGTGTTCTCTTCTTCCCCATGCCAGTCTAGAATCATTGGATGCTTTGGTGATTTTGCTGTAGATCCGGTAGGATGCTGGTGCCTTTTTCACTGTGGGTGTCAGTTATAGCTGCCCTTTGGGGGTGTTTTCCAATACCATTTCAATCTAAAGGGCATGCAGAATGTTCATTGCAATCCTCAAAGCATATGGGAATATAACAAAATCTTAATTATTAAGACTGTCTTTGGGGGCTCTGCTTAGAACCATATTTCAAATAAATTCAAGAACACATAAAATGTGAAGTTTTATCTAGCCATACAAAAGAGAAACCGAGAAAGGATCATTATAAATAAGCAGAAAATTAAAGGAATGAGGACAAATATCTCTTCAGGTCACAGTGCTACATTATCTACAACCCAAAGCAGGGTAGCTGAACTCAATTTATTTCTCTCTGTACAAGATCTTTTGTGATTAAATTTTGAAAACCTGTGAACTGTTTACTTCAAACCTTTTGCTTCCACTGTTGACTAACACAAAATCTGCTCAGCCCAGATGTCAGCAAATGCTAGGCCACTGAACTAAGCTCCCTTCCGGCTCTGCTTCCCTCAATGTGGGGTCCGCTCTCCTAAGACTTGTGGGTGACAGGCTCACTGGGAGAGCTGGATAAAATGCAGATTACTGGGCTCAGAACTGGGTAAACTACAAGTTCTGGAACTTTTCCTTCATACTGAATCAATTACTTTGAGATTAGAAAACCTGCTCTCTTCAGAGGCTCACCAGATTATAGTTAGTCTTAAGATTTCATGAAATTTGTTTTTTTGCCCATTGATTCACTTGTTTTTCTGATTATTCAATACACATTTATTGAATATTTTGGATTAAGAGGCTTATTTGTGTCAGATAGTGGAAAGGAAAAATGTAATCTAGCTGTCAAAAATTCTGGGGCCAGCTGAGGTTACACTAGAAGCCAGAAGAGGGTAGTCCTGGAAGCCACACTACAGGAAGTCACCACAAAAGACAGAGAGAGAGTTTGGCAGGAGCATTGCAGTGACCCCACACTTCCCTGAGTGAGGTGGCCCTGGACTTGGACATCCCAACCATTTCCTTCCTCATCCCCACTACCACACAGTCTCATTCTTCTGTCCACAATAGAGGAGACAGAACTTTCCAGAGCAACAAGAACATTTCTTCTGGCTGCAGAAATTCCCCTCAGACTGTCTGGGAACAGTTCCCAAAAAGCCAAGTCACATGGTGTAGGGTGCACCGTGAGTGGCAGCCACCACCAGAAGTGTACCCGAAAGTCCTTTGAGCTTTCAGCCTGGCCACATTCTCCTGCTTTTATCATTTCTTTCTCACTTTTTCTTAAAGGAATTGGAGGCTGATATTCTATGAGATGGAAAGACAGAGATTTCTTTATGTGCAGCATTAAGATTCTGTTTAACAACACACCTTATTTTCCTAAAAAGCAATTATTCTTTATCCACAGCCAGCAAATGTTCTGAGTCCACATCATCACAATTTCATCATGCATAGATAGAATGAATAGGAAGGGGACGTTTTAATTGATGGCTTGAAGTTAACTGTTGCTCACCACTAAGGGCCATTTGTGGCCCGTCCTCATGAAGCAAAAATCTGCAGTTTGCTCCTTTTCGACCTCTCAGAAATAATCCTCAATCTCATATGGGATTGGCCAACTTTTGGAGGTCAGCCACTTAAAGTACAAATTGAAAGTTGATTTTGGTGACTCATGGCTGTAATATTAGCATGAGATTATGAGATTTCTTTTAAAAAATATACAAATAAAAATTAAGGTTGAAATGAATCCCTAAAGAACTGGTTTTTGGGAACTTGGAAGCACTAAGGAACAATGTTTTGCTGGAAGGACCACCATTATCAATGGTAGACGACAAATATCTCTGTTCAGTAGGATCTTGTTTTGCTTTGGGAAGAGACTGACAAGATTGGCACAACTTTATAAGGAGGCACAGAGCATAAAACATCAGTCTTGATATCATAGCTCAGTCCCTGCTCTACCAAGTACTTCCCCTTAGCTACACAGGTAACATCCATTACTTCTAATATGTAAAAGTCAGAAAGGAAAGAAAAATAAAACTAGTATTAGCTGGGTCCACTGGGCTGCAAAGAGGGACATGAGTTGGTGAAATGGCACACAGGTTAGCATGACTGGATAACATCACATTGTAGTCTAGTAGCATAGACATGACACTACTACACGTGTGTGTCATTTACTTCAAAATTATGCTACTGCGACTTCAGTGGGATCTGTACTCAATGAAATGAGTGAGACTGAGAAGAACATTGCCGACTTCTGTCTCTGGCTAATTAACACTGGATGGCATTTTTTTTTTTTTTCTGGCTCACAAAGAGAACCACAAAATAGCTCTGCCCTTCTTTCTCATGGTCTTTGTTCTTAGGTTCTGGGACTTCCAATCAATCTGACACCAAAGAAGGAAATTCAGATTATCTAAGGTTCTCACTTCAGACACGAATAATCAACATAGCAAGCCCCCACTTAATTAACTCTTTTTACTTTGGTCTCTTCCCAGGTTCTTAGAGGTTCTCCAGGTTTCTAATCTCACAATTCATCTTCCACTTAACAATGTCTCACCAGGTCTAGATCCTACAGCCACAGTACAGTAGTGAATCTGACAGTCACTTCATGGCAGACATTAACCCATCTGTTGTGGAAAAATGGCTAATGACCAAATGCAGTTTTTTATAGATAAGATCCTATGTGCTTTGAACCCCACTATTAATTATTTCATTTATTTTTTCCACTAGAAGATTCAATCCTCTCAGCCCAGCTATAATGTGTTCTTCCATTTCCAGGGAACACTCAGGCCTCACCACAGGGACTCACCATGGGAACTATTCGAGTTTAAAAGGAACTCCATGTTACAGAGAGACTATGTAACCTTGAGGTCACAGAGCTGGCAAGAAAGACAATGGAAATTAAACACAGTGAAACCTACCTTTTCCAAATATAACATATATATGTTTAAAAGATTGAAGCCAGATGTGATGGTGCGTGCCTTTTATCCCAGCAGTTGGGAGGGCAACTAAGTAGGTGGGTAGTAATATATAGAGAGACCCTGCCTCAAAATCCAAATGTAAAATATAACACACACACACACACACACACACACACACACACACACACACACACACACACTTCCCTCCTCACGTAAGTGTGAAAGAGAGTAGGGAAGGGATACTTCACTCATAGAGGTCAAAAGAGGTTGTTGGATCCCCTGTGTCTGGAGTTAGAGGCAGTTGTAAACCTCCCAACAAGAGTATTAGAAACCAAACTGTGGCCCTCTAAAATAGCAGCAAGTGCTCTAATCACTGATCCCTTCTTTTATTGTATTTTGGACATTGCTCACTCAAATCATACCTTTGCTCAATATAAAGTGTTCAAAGTCTTTAGAGTAATACTCATTAAATGTTCTTTATTAATGAATCAACATAAATGTTTTTATTCAAAGAGCACTACATAGCTCTTCCTTTTGCTCCAATGCAACCCATTTTTCAGAAGCTTCAAAAAGCTTGCCAAGACTTCACTTCTAAGAAAACTCATTGCTCTAAAAATAATCTTCAAACTCAACACAAGTTACCAAAATAAAATCTAAATAAAACAATGGCAGAGACAGACCTGATAATGAATATGAAAAATGCTAAGAACATTCTGTCACAGGAATCAAATTCACTTGTGTGTGTGTGTGTGTGTGTGTGTGTGTGTGTGTGTGTGTGTGTGTGTGTGATTAATATACAATGAAGTCTTGAGCCACATAAGAAGGAAGCCAGCTACAGCAGAGCAGAAGTCACCTGGAAAGGGTCCCATCTGCAAGACGTGCTTTTCAAAGCAGGCTCTGCCTTTTGGTTATCCTTACCCTGTGCCAGTCCAGACATTCATCTCCAAGTGTTATTTCCAAATGACACTCCAAATTCAGAGTGAGAGTCAGTGGACATGTTGAAAATTTGTTTTGGGGTGGACAAAACAACCCATGGAATGTTTTCAGACAGAGTAATAAGTCCATTCTAACACTTGCTGGGTTTAATTCATGTGTCAAGGCTGTTGCTTCCCTCTTATTCATTTGGAACCCATTTCTATCAGGACATGGGAAATTAGTGTGTGTGTGTGTGTGTGTGTGTGTGTGTGTGAAACCATTTCTGACTATCCATACAGTACCAAATTAAGTTAGCAAATAAGTAAGTAAGTAAATAAATAAATAAATAAACCTAAAACATTGTCAAGAAAAAGAATAAGAAGGGAAATCAGGTTGAACCTAGACGGCTGCAATTGGTGAGTGATCTGAATTTAGCTAAATCTAATCAGGTCATAGTAACACACACTGCATTTCCTGATAAGTCAGAGGGCTTCTGACAAGGAAAAAACCATGAAGATAGTTGGAAGAGGAACAAATTTTACCTGGTGGATGGAAGAATTGGCTTTGTTAGCTAAGTGTTTCATTAAATCTGGATGTTTAGAAAACCCATCCACCAAATTAACGTGATGATGGCAGAGTGGAGGAGGGGGAGTGGAGTCTTAGGTGAAGGATGACAAAGTAGAAAATGAGCAATAAACTGCAAGAAAAATCATTATTAAATATTTAATGTTTAGCCTGAGACAAGAAGAACATTTATGAAAGATGCAAATTATTACTCATGAGCTTTGGGTTGGAAGAGAAAAGCCGTGGGACAATGCATAGGTACTAAACAGAGCAAAAATGGGGCAACAATAGCCCAGAGGGGGAAGCACACACCACTGTGTTCATGTGGATGACATGTTTGCTCGTATTCAAAAGCAGCTGGGTGGTTCAGTGGTGAGCACAGCTGCCTTCCAAAAGAAGTTAGTACTTCTGCCCAAATGTTGCTGAAAGGATGTGGCAGCCATTCATTTTCCTTGTAAGGTTTTGAAATGTGCTTGCTATCTCAAGTCTCATGGGGAAGCTACACTCTCAAATGCACAGATGTCATTTAGAGAGAAAGTTCTCTAATAAAACACATCCCCCTTTCAGACACTGCGATCAGCAAAAGGAGGCTTACTAATGTCCTTCATGAGATGGAGTGTTATCAAGTACCACATTAGTAAATGTAATAATGGGAAGGGCGCAGTTAGATGAAAATACAAGCTCTTGTCTCCTGGCCTGTGTGTATGTGTGTGTTTAATTTTAAAGGATGACAGAGCTCAGAGTTTTTCTAAAAATAAGTGGCCTATCTCAAATACAAACTTCTCTCCTGGCTTTGTGAAGAGTATATTAATAACCATTTCTATTTTAAATATGAGCACTAATTAATAATACATTGAGAATTCATTAATAATATATACATAAAACTGGTAAGATGAGTTAAAAAAGCATCACTTTGGGTTCAAGCCAGTGAGTGGCATTAACTGAAAAGGTAGTTTTTATTACTCATGGGATCACAGAACTTCACTTTCTTAGCGAATTTGCCAAAACATTCTTTTCCCTATTCTTGATTGACTACTAAATCTGGAGGGAAAGTCATATTCATTTTTGTTAATTTTCTGCCCTCGTTCGTTCTTCTTCATGCTTCATTACACATGTTGCTCCAATACAGCAAAAACACCCATAAGTGCAGACATTTCCCTACCACTCCCTATGCCCTCAAATGCTCTCCTTTCCAAATATTCCTTAGGAAGCAAGTCATTGCCATGACAACCATAAGATGAGGTTTGAAGGGTACTTGGGGGCACACTTTGTGAAAGTTAATACCAGTTGTGTTTAACAGGGTCAGGGAAACTCAGACAATGGGTCATATTTGGTAAGGAGGCACCACTTAGTTATTTAGAATTATCTGTCCACATCAAACCTAACTAAAATACCACCTTAAAAAAAAAAAATCAGGGCTAATCCATCATTTCTCTGTTGTAGCCAATTCTCAATTTCCTCTAGGGTCATTCATAATTAAATCAGAAGATCGTATATAATAAGACAAAGAGAATTAAGGCTTTGCCTTGCCTGGCAAACTTTAATGTGGAACATTCCGATAGGTACCCTCACTCCCAACCCCCAACCCCAAGGGTTAACACATTTTCTTTTCTAAGCAATACTTGTCTTCCACACCCTCACACTTTGTGCCCTTCCCTGTCAGGCAGAGGACAAAGGTAGGTTCCCAAGGAGTTGTGAGGACTTTTTCAGCCTCTTTAACGCATTTGCTTCCAGAAACGGGAATACTGTGGACACAACTCGCAACTGCAGCTCAGGTGTAGTGGGGATCTTTTGTGTACCTCAGAGCAGCTTCCTTCAATGTATGCGAAACAATACTTTCTCACATTGACTCCAATCCAGAGACCAAGCGATAGAAATTACCCTGCCTTTAAAAAGTCACTATGGGATAAGGTTCATTCTCCCTTTGTCTCTACCTGACCGGCCATCCAGTCAGGGAGCTTTTAAAATGAGGAGGAGAATCCTTTGTTCTCTCAGGTTCCATTTAAGGAAAAGTGGGTCGAAGGGCTTCCCCAGGGAAAGAAAATGAGTTCTGGAGCCAAATGCGGGAGAGGAAGCGATTTCGTGCCCACTATTATTCTCATCCTCCCAAATAAGAGAATTAATTGTTTGGCGGGCTAATGGTTAAGAAAGGTGGGGATGCGCACAGGTAGCCCCAATCCCTGAGACCTTATCTAATTCCCTATGTGGCTCAGGCCATCCTCCAGCCTGGGTGGGGGTGGGGGTGGGGTAGGGGTGTTGGGAACTCTCTCTAGCCACGGGTAATAACAGCCAGAACTGCATGCATTCTCACGCCCCAGAACTGGCGTCCCAGCCCAAGTGCGAAGTTGGGCGTTTCGACCTGAAAAGCAGAGTAAGAGCCATTCAAAGCAGCAAGTTACAGTACCTTGAGAAGTCTGACAGATGGGAGAAAGGCTGCGTGGCATAGCTTCCGGATGGTCCAATTTAGGGGTCGAGAAGCATCAGTCTGATTCATGACCCCTTCCAAATTCCACCGGGAAGACAAGAAACTGCAAATCTGGGCAGTGCCTAGAAAATAAACGGTCCCCCACGGCCCTGGCATCCCATGGTCATCTCCACACCTGCAAATTCCATTAAGGCAGAGGCTTCCTGGAACTTGGGAGTCTAGTCAAGTGGCGTTTCCTGAGCCCCTGAACCTTCTTAAGAAAGCCACCTCCCCTCTCCCTGCAGCCTTGCTCATGCATACCAAATGTGGCCGAATGGAGGCACACTGCCTGCTGCTTCGGGAGGGGATGCTTGATTTCGAAGGAGAGGGACAGCCTGCACAAAACAGCCTGTGGTCCGAGTCAGAGGAGCCTGCTCCAGAATGCGCGCTCCCTCTCCTGCTCTCCTCCTGCAAACACAGGTCAGGCTCTGGGGGGGAACCCGGGCCATTTGCTTTGCTCTCCTGTCTTGGGGGGGAGCCAGGAGGAGAGCAAAAAAGAACAAAAATGAAGCCAGAAGGAGAACTTGTACTTTCTTGCACAAAGCATCTTTGAGGGGCTGGAAACTGGCGCAGGGGGAGGGGCTAGGGCTAGGACACCGGGAGGGAGAAGGGATGACTCTGAATGATAAGATAAATGATTCCTTTTTGATTTGTGTGACATAATGAATTGAGAGCTATCGTAAAATGGATCTATAGTAAAGGAGATCCCTGCTGTGTTCTAGAGTCTTTTATTAACTGTGATTGACAGTCTTCACCCGATACAAGACCCGTGTAGATGATAAATGGTCAGAGACTGAATCAAACTCGTACATACACACTGGGAACAGAAAGTAATTTCTGTCATAGAAAGCTGTGCAAAAGAAGGCATTTGTGGCTTACCTTTGTAGCAATAGTAGTTTCTAAATTGAGGGATATCTCCACAAGATAGACCTTTTCTACAACAAAGTTTAACCCTTAAAGTGCCCTACAGGGTACTGTATACACACACACACACACACACACACACAGAGGTTTCCTTAAGTGTCTCCCTCTTCCCAATAATTTTCAAAGGAAGCTTTACGAAAGTGTAGCTGCATTGGAGCATACAGTTTTTAAAGCTCCCACGGTGACAGAGATAAAGGAGAACTTTTCCATTTAAAGGCAGAAATTGGCCAATTTCACTTAAAGCAGGGACACTCAGGAGGGATGGGATGGGGCAGGGGGGGGGGTGACCCCGGCAAACCCCATACTCAGAGTATCCACTCTCCCCAGACATTCCAGTTTAGCAGCAGCACTGACAAAACCCTCTGCCCAGGAGATTCCCTACACCCCCACCCTCCAAGCATTTCTAGGGAACTTAAAATTTCCACCTTATTTCCTTCCTAGTGACTGTAGAGATTTTTCATTTTTAATTAACCAGAAGAAATGGGTAACACTCCCTCCCCTTCCCACTCCTGTGACTACTATGTGTTCTGGGATAAAATCCAGCGGGGTTAGAACAGATGTGATTTAAGGCTGCGTTTTAGGATCAAGAACAAAGAATGTAACAATCCCTGACACCTGCCTCACTGCGTCATTTCGTAAGTGCTCCAGAGTCAGAGATGCTGAGTAGTGCAGAACCACTGACTTGAACATTAAAAGATAAATAAATAAAAAATAAACCTGTATCAGATTAATCTCTACTAAAGCAGTATCAGTGTAACAGAATTCACACACAGTTCATTTCCTGTCACCATTCCATTCCACAACGGGGAGAGGGACATTTTGAAGTGTTAACAGCTAGGATGTCAGGTATGGTACTGGGCACTTTTCACCATGTAAGTTCATAGTAATGACAGCACTCCAAAGCCGATGTTATTATATTGTTTCTATATATATATATATATATATTGTTTCTATATAGATTAAGCAAGTGAAGTCAGTTGTATATAGCATATATATATATACATACACACACATATATATATATATATAATTTGAGGCAACAATGATAAAACCATTACCTTGTTTTTTTTTCTTTCTTCTTTTTTTGTCTTTTAATCTGATATAAGAATTGCAGTAAAAAAATCTTTTTTTTACTCTAAAATAAAATCTTTTATCTCTAAAACGGAGATAATTATACAACTACATATCCAGAGGTTTCATGAAAGCAAGTAAGCTAAAGGTAGTGAGGTATTGAATTCACTGCTTGGCATAATCCAGGCCCCCTCTACCATGGTTCATCTTCTCAGTAGCATCTCCCTATTACACACTGACAACCCACTAACATTTCTCACTAAGGATACTTTGTGTGTATGTATGTAGTGCCAGGTAATAAGATCAAGCAAAACAAACTAAACCTGGATGCTTTCTGTGAGTTACAAAGTTTAATAAATGAAGTTAAAAAAAAAAAAACACTGCAAAGGCAGTGGAGCTTTTTTTACAGAATGGTAATCAAGAGATAGCAAAATATTGCCTTGAGTGAGCAGCCTACAGGGAGCCAGAATCTCTTGGTTACTAAAGACCCTTAAGTCATTCCTTTACATATGTGAGAAGTTAGTTCCTGGGAAAGACAAGAACATTACAGTTGTTTACCCTTGGTCCTCACTTTTTCCAAGTGTTATGAACACTGTAACAAAATAAAATAAATGAAAGAAAGAAAACAAAAGAAAGCATCTTTCTGAAGCCACAGACTTTGATCCTTAGCTCCTTTAATTTTTTAAAGACTAACTCTGGTCAGAAACATAGTTGGGGTTGTGTGACATGAGGAAGCATGAGGAGGCAGAGTGGTGTCACATTTACTCTGACAGTAATTAGAAGGATGGGCACAGAACCTTCAGGGAGTGGATTTAGAGGCTACACAGCAGAGAAGATGAAGATCAAAGGGTGAATGGTTGTGGGGGCGGCATCTCATCATTAGAGTAATTTGTGCCAGGATTTTTTTGCTGTCAAATATCTAAGGGTGGCTTCTCAGGACCCTCTTCTCATTTAGAAGAAATGTGCCCTCCCCAGAGTGAGTTTTCCTATGCTTTAATTGAGGATCCAAAGAGGTAAAAGCAGAGATAAAGTATCCTGGCCAAGGCAGATAGGGTCTCACACATCCAAAACGCTTATTTCACATGTTATGACCATGAGTGTTTACAAATCTAAAAGATCAGTTTGCACTTTAGTATTCCTAAATGTAGCAATTCAGCTGTGTTAATTTTTTGCATTCTAAAGTGTCTTTCAACATATTTCCATCCTCTTTATACTATGCAATCCATCTTACCATCGATCATTTTTAGCTCAGTCTTTGTGTAGTTACTAAGTTTATAACTATATACAATCTATATTTTTTATTTATTTTATGTATATAAGCACACTGTAGCTGTCTTCAGAAATACCAGAAAAGGGGATCTGATCCCATTACAGATGGTTGCGAGCCACCATGTGGTTGCTGGGAATTGAACTCAGGACCTCTGGAAGAGCAGTCAATGCTCTTAATTGGTGAACCATCTCTCCAGCCCCTATAGTCTATATTATATTCTTCAAGATTATATTCTCTTCAAGAAAGTTAAGTTTGATAGGGCATTATATCATACTGAGTCTTCTTGATGTCCTTCTAATATAGAAGAACGAAAACCTGAGGAACAAGGAGATAGGCACAAAGAACATGCAGATGACAGTGTTCAAAACCTTCCTCCTCAAGTACTTTATGCAAACCACACTGTCCTAGTATGTTTTCTATTACTGTGAAAAACTACATCACCAAAAGCAACTTAGTAAGGAAAGGGTTGATTTGGTTTCTAGGTAATAGTCCTTCATTCAGGGAAGCTAAGGCAGGAAGTCATGGTAATAACCTGGAAGTAGGACCTGAAGCAGAAACAAAAGAGGAACTCTGATCATTGGATTGCTCTCCATGGCTTGCTCAGCCTGATTGCTTACACAATTCAGAAGCATCTTTTCATGGTAGCACCACATACAGCGAGCTGGGGATCATTAATCAAGAAAATGCCATAGAGACACGCACACAGCCTGGTGTAATAGAGGCAGTTCTTCAACTGAAGTTCCCTCTTTCCAAGTATCCAAGTTAAGGTAACAATAACTAACCAGCACATATGCTGAGCTAGTTTGAATGAGAATGGCCTGTGTAGGCTCATATATTTGAACATTAGCCTCCAATTGGTTGAACTGTTTGGTAAAGATTAGGAGGTGTGTTCTTAATGAAAGAAGTATGTCACTAGGGGTAGAGGTTTCAAAGCCAATGTCATTCTTTGATCTCTCTGTCACTCTCTGCATGTCTCTGTCTCTGTGTCTGTCTAGCTGTGTCTGTCTCTGTCTCTCCCTCTCTGTCTGTCTTCCTCCCCACTCTCTTTGTCTTATGCCTGTGGATAAGAGGTAAGCTCTCAGACTGTTTTAGAGCTACTCTAGTTATGAACCTTAACTAACTTTCTGAAACTATAAGCCCTAATGAACGATCATGATGTGTCTTTTGTGTTATAAAAAAGTAACTAAGACAGAAGTACCAAGGAGTAACTAGCCCAATCATGCTGCTTTTGAAGTAATTTGAAAGACTTTGGGACTTTGGATTTGGAGAGTATTTGAGTATTATAGGCAGGGCTTAATGGGCAGTCTTAGTAAGTACTTGGAAGACAATAAACCCTATTAGAAGTTGCTTTGGTCATGGTGTATCTTCCCAGCAATAGAAAAGTAAGAACCACAAAATGCTCCAAAGTAATTTTGTACATTCTGTTGTTATACCATTAAAATCCCTGGACATATCTACATAATTGGGTATGTATTTCAAGAACTTAATTCCTGAGTATGGTCTGCATAGGGCAGATGATATTTCAGCATTAGGAGAAGTACTGAAATCAGACAAGTGTGCCTCTATGGGTATCTTTCTCCATTTCAAAATTCTGTACTAGTCTTAACATTCTCTTTACGTACAACTGGCTTCTACCCATAGCTGTCTCTTTTTATGTGAGTGTGCTTGTGTAAGTATATATCTTGTGTATGTGTGCGCGCGCGCGTGTGCGTGCACATCAAAGTTCCTAAGACAACCTTGTAGCTCCTAGAACTGGAGATTATGAAATGCTACTGTAGGTGCAAGAAACTTCTCTCTGGTCCTCTGGAAGAACAGAGAACTCTGTCAGCTCTTGAGCCACTTCTCCAGACTCAGTTCATGGCTTTCTTGTGTTCTGCTAGTTTGACAGTTTTGCCACAAAAATCATTTGTGTTGAGGACATCATAGTAATTTGATTTTTGTCTGAAAACCACATACTTTTAAAAATGTTTCTTTTCTTTTTAACCGTACTCAGAGCTATCCAAATTTTAGGACTTCTCCGACATTTCTACAATATTCTTTAAAATATGAACTCTCATCATAGATCCCACTTATCTATAACACAGTTATTAATTATTTCCAAATATGCTTTTATTAAAATTGACTAAATGATTTTCCTCCTTTGGGATTCTTTTATGGATAATAGATTTTGAAAAACATTAAACTATATTAAAATAAATCACTTATTTTAAAAACTAGCCTAAGCAGCCTTTGTTTCATATAAAAACAAAAAATTAATAAGATATTTTAATACTATCCTACTTCCCCCCCCCAGAAGCATGTTGTTTTCCCTGCCTGCTCCCCACCATTGTACAGCTGTGTGGCTACAATTGACAACTTCCCAAGGCTGGGGTGAAATGTATATCTTCGTGCCTTCGAGGAAGTCGAGTTGTCTTTCCAAAACCAGTTTTCCCAATGCCATTCTAGACTGCACGCAAACAGACCTAGGTAGCCTCCAATTCTCCACAGTAGACAATTTCTCTTCACACCATGGCTTGCAGTAGAACATCCTCTTCAGGGCTCTGAGAATGTAGCCTCTTCAGGGCCGCATCTAATATTGTGTCACAGGAGTACATAAAATATAAGGTTTTAATCCTTTTAAGTCCTTTGAAATAGTTCTCAGAAAGTTCTTTTAGAAAATTCGGAAGGAAATTCACTTACAACTTAGCATCTACTAAAATTTTCTTCAGTAAGCCTATGCAATGTTGCCTTTAAATAATAGCAGCCCACATCCACAGAAAATTGGCATTCTATCTCTTATATATGTGTGCATGTGCAGAGAGAGAGAGAGAGAGAGAGAGAGAGAGAGAGAGAGAGAGAGAGAGAGAGAGAGGAGAGAGACAGAGAGACAGAGAGACACAGAGAGATGGAGAAATGCAGAAACAGAAAGAATGAACACTAGAATTGTTAAATATAAATTCCTCTTTTTACAAATTTAGACCTGCCCACCACCCCCTGAAAAAGCTCAGAATACCCAAGAAACCATTCACAGAACGTACGAAGTTCAAAAAGAAGAAAGACCAGAATGTGGATGCCTCAGCCCTTCTTAGAAGAAAGAACAAAACAGGGGAGGAAATACAAAGTCAAATAGAGGAGCAGAGATTGAAGAAAAGATCTACAGAGACTGCCTCCCCTGAAGAACCGCTCCATGTGCAGCCACCAAACACGCACTATTGCTGACACCAAGGCCAAGAAGTGTTTACAGGCAGTAACCAGACATGGATGTCTCCTCAGAGGCTCTCCCAGAGTAGATGAGAATGCTTGCAGCTAGACATTGGACTGAACACGTGTATCCAATGAAAGAGCTAGAAAAAGGACTAAAAGAAATGAAGGGTTTGCACTCTCATGGGAAGAACAACACCATCATCAGCCAAGGCACTGAGGTGGAAAGGGTGATTGGGAGAGGGAGCACCTTCATAGAAGCAAGTTGAGGGGGAGGGGTGTGGGGAGGGGAAGGGTATAACATTTTAAATGTAAATACAGAGAATATCCAATAAAATTGAAAAAAAAGGAAATTTAGACCTGGCTTATAGGTTATGTAGATTATAGTAGGCTAATAAAAATTTCACACTGGTGGCAGGAAAGCAAACTTTTGTGTATCTTCATCTGATAGCTCTGACATTAGACTCAAGTCTTCTGCCTTTTATTCACTACATGAACCTGTACCAGCTGCATGTGCTTCCAAAGCCTTAGTTTCTTGAGATAGAAACAGAATTTACTATACCATCCACCTTTATATTTTGGGAAAAAAATAGAAACAATTTTATCAGAACACTAATAGAATGAAAGCTGCATATGGCTGTGATTATAATAAATATGATTAATCTTTATCATAATGCATGTTCAATGGCTGTGCTGGCCGTTCATCCCCGTGCCTAAGAGCAAGGACCAGATACCTAATGGCCTGGACTTTTTAACCCAGCTTTGCCATCTATAAAGTGATTTGGGAATGCCACTTAATCTTAGAGCTATCTGTACTATAAGATTATAATTTAACTAGTTATTAATAGATGTAGAATTCACAGAAGAGAACCTGCCTGTCACCAAGGCTCATAGATATTAGCAATTTGTGGTGAACCTAACTGAATTCAGTCTCAGGTGCTGTCCAGCACATTGCGGCTGCTCTAAATAAACAACGTAACATTAAAGGAGGAAGATACACATAAACTGTAAATGTGGCCGGTGTATGAGTGTGCACAAGGCATGTGAAAGAAGCACCAAAGGAAAGATATTTTAAAACAAATAAAAATTCAAACATCCCTGCCTTTCTCTTTTTCTTACTCATGTAGGAGGAGCCACTTCAGAGACCAGAAGGTAAATACACATCTCGACTTTCCTGAACGCTTCCCTCCCTGCAACTGAATGGCAGCCACACCTCTAGAAATAAGATTTGAAACTAATGTGTAAAAACGTGTTGCATTAAAAAATTAAAAGATATTCAAACAGCTTGTACCTTACTAAAAATAAAAGCCGCACATACTAATTGGCACATGTATGCCACATCCTCTGAAGGCTCAGTAATCATTGTCAAAGAGAAGATAGAAAAAGTGTAAGAACCTCAGACAGAGGCTGTCTACAAGGAAACAGTATCCTCGGGGCACAGCAACTGTGACTACACACACAAGACCTGTGCAAACCTAAGCCACACTAAACCCCAGCAGGGAGAAGGGAGCTGGGCAGGAAGTCCCACCCCTGGCAGAGGAGCTATTGGCAACTCGGAGCTTCTGGGAGGCAAGTCCATAGGACCCTGGTAAGTTGAGCATGCTTCAACAGAAGAGAACCCAACCAAAAATATTCTGGCAGCACGGAGCTAAAAGAGGGAGGTAAGTGAGATCAAACACCTATATGAAACTCTCAACTAATAGACTATTGTTTTAAAATCACCCTCACACACATAACGTGCATAACAAATTTTAAAAAGACAGGAGCAAAAAAAAAAAAAAAAAAATCCACCTTGAGCCTTGAAATCCTGTTACTTCCATTCACAATGAGAATAGTTTTTTTTGCAGTGATTCTAAAATTTTAATGAGTCCATGGAGTCTTGTTAACAGTGTAAGAATTTGAGATGTTCATTGTTAACTCTTCATAGTCACAATTTCCTGATATTTATGATATTTTTATTGCTGCACCTAATTAATCTGCTCTAAACTTAAATGTGTACAAAACAAGTCTGCACAAACAGTTACACCTCTGTGTATGCATTATATTAGATGGCATTCATCAGCTTTATCAAATTGGCATTGGACTAATGCATTAATATATTAGTATATATGGGGTAGGGAGACTTAAGCCATCGATGTTCAATTTCTGCTTGAAGAAATTCTATCAGTTGGACAGAATCTCACAAATGCATTGCAACAGTGAGGCTTAAGAAAGTTATTGACCAGGGGCTAGTCAAACACGTACACATTCAAGTCAAACAGTACATATACACCGCAAATGTCTCCCAGCCCTCATCAAGGAGAACTGAGTCTCCCAGCCACACACTGAGTCATGTGCATGCTGACCCTCTCATGCTGATGGCCAGCATCACATTAGAACATAAGGACTGCTCACCTGGGAAACAGGGGCCTACTGTGATCTGGAAAATCTTCCAAGTGGTGGCACTGCCTCGGCGAGAAATTTCATGATGAAAGCTAATGAAAATTGTACTCAGTGTTCTTGCTATTTATTCTGGTTATTCTGGTTATTCTTCAAGTAGAAAATGTGTCACCTATTCATTCTCTTATATTATTTTCAACACCAATGAATCTCATTCATAGCAGCTCGGGAATTAGATGATTTTAGTTGGTTGGCCAATTTTATATATTTTTTTTCCTTATGGAGGGGGATTAAAATCAATGCAAGCTGCATGAAAGTTGAAACCAGAGTAAACTGGATTTGAAACCTGTATTAAGTTACCTTAAAGGCATTTAATATAATTTTTGTAAGTCTTAATGGTTAAAACAGAGCTGATTGAGTTAATGTAAAAAATGATTGACAATTTGTTGAGTACTAACTACAAAGAGTATTATGCAACAAGAACACAGTTTATACCACTTAATATACTCAGGAAGTTTGCAGCATTGTCTCACTATTATGAACAAAAAAGCAGTTCCACAAGTTGATGTTTTTTTCAGTAGATCACATGATGCAGGGTAGACTTAAATCTAGATCCATCTAATTCTATAATCTATATCTTTACCTATTACAAGGTACTGATGGCCATTTTAAAAGACAAGGATGATGTAAAGTTCTTCTGACTTTCCAGGAAGAAACGGGCATTTCAGATGCTGAACCTGAACAGAGACAAAGCAATGCTGAAGAATTCACATTAGCTCCTGAGACACAAAAGCACAGTCTTTCAGTGGCTCTGGCTTTTGTTTTCTCTGTTGACTCTCACTCCCTTTTCCACTTTATAGTTCAAGAAGTTAGAACTCCACAGTTAGACAAAGCCTGCTCAATAGTTATTTACCAGCTTCTTTCCAACATGGCACATACTAAGTTAAAAATAATGTTTCTACAAGGCAGGTTTAGTTTTTTTTCTACACATATGAAGTTGCTGAGCTCTCATTATTTCCCACTTTTTATTCCCACCTACATTCCCTAGATCAAGAAATCAATGCTTAAATTAAAAGTTAAAAGTTAAATATATACACAAGTTTATTCTGCACGTTTCAGAGCCATGGTACTTGTATATTGTGTGAGGTTTATTGATGCATTTAAGCAAACCCACTTTTAAGGCAATTGAAACTGTTTCACATATCTGTTGAGACATGCCATTGTAGATATTTGGAACAGCAATAAATGGTTTCAGATGCACAATGATGCACTTGGGTCAAAACTGCATGGCTATCATGGCCAATAAAACCCAAAGGCGTCTATATAACCATTTAATTATGATTATTAGTTATTCTTACTTGGCTTTTACATGAGGTATTATAACAGAAAAAAAAGAAAGGATAATGTTCCCAAGGGGATGAACCTTAAGCAATAGTATTTTTGGTAAATAATAGATAGAAATGAAACCCTTACGTTAAGGTTCTGGGAAAATAATGGAGGAGAAAGCAGAAAGATTGTAAGTGCCACAGAACCAGGGCACCTGTGGCAATACACTGTGTTCTAATCATTACAAGGGGGTTGTTTCCATAACACCTCAACAACATGACCTAAATAATGACAACACCAGCTGACATGCCACTGCAAACAGGGGGCATTTTACAGGGTCTTATGCCAAGATAAAGAGCCATAGTAAAACATTAGCTACTGAGAGAAGGAAAAGATGTTTTATGCAGGAAAAAGAGTTTATCCAATTGAAAGTGGTCAATCCTAAACTCTTACTGAATCATCTTCACAGGGATGTCTGACACTGTTTTGCTTTAGTGAGTGTAATGTCTTGAGGACAGTCATCAACAGCACACTAGATTGCAGCAGCATTTCCAGGACATGGTGTGAAGCCAGTCAAAGTCTGATGGCAGGGAACAAACTAGTAAGAGTGACTGGACCAGGCAGATTTATTATAACCATTACTTTCAAGTAATGTAGGAGTATATTGTGCTACACAGTGTATAGTAACAAACTGAAATTTTCTCCAGGCTCTTTTGGCTTCTCTCAATCTTAACCCACACCTTTTAAACGTCTAAGAACTTCTACCAAAAAATTAATGGAAAGAAAGACCTAAGCATAGAGGTACCTGGTAAGGAGAAGCAAAATGAGCAACAGGGCACTACAGGTAAAAGAAATGATACGAAATAACTCCTGTTAGAGAATGCAGTTCCCATTCACTAACACATAAGTGTGTCAGACATCCCTGTGAAGACAATTCAGTAAGAGTCTTCATATGTAGAATACTTCTTTATCAAAGAGAGCATGCATTTCATATAAATGCAAATCTCTATTTAAAAGTGCAGGCACAGTCACCTATACATCAGCTGTAACAACCAGATTCATGGTGATGATGATAATGATGATGATGATGATGATGATGATGATGATATTTTAATATTGATTCCTCACAAACATATTATGGTTCTTTATCCAAAATTATGCTGACATGGTGGGAGGAAAGATGTAATTACTAACCTTGTTTTACAGAAGAACAAACAAGCTCATTAAACATGACTTCATTTCCCTCAGTATTTCTAGTCTCACTGTTTCTTGCTTCTTTCGTGAGGCATTTGATCTCCCTCTTCACAAGGCTAGTTCTTAGACTCAACCACATACTGCTCTACTTTCAAAATAATATCTTCAGGAAAATTAATGACATGTACAGTGCCATAGATAAATCTCAAAATCATGAAATTCTGGAGAAGACAAACCAAGAGGGACAGAAACTCGAATCATGGTTGCCAGCAATTGTTCATGAGGAAAATTTGGTAATAAAGGGCCACTAAGTGCCACCTCAGAGAGAGTAGCGGAAACATTCTATCATTAATTCAGTGGAAGATGCTCAACTTCTGACATTGTTAGGATTCAGCAAACTACTCAGTCAATCATATAGATTTTTGCATATATATATATATATATACCACACACACACATATATAAGTCAAAGAAAATACATTTATAGTCCCTCTTATTATAATAAGCACTTTTATTGCTGAAAATAAAAATAAATGTAATCTCCTATGCTATGGTTTACATTTGCAATGGCTCTAGAAGTCCATGCTTTAAAGAATTCATAAATTAGGGTGTGTTTATTAAGAAGTAATTCATTAGGGTGCATTTATTAAGAAGTAATGAGACTATTTGAAGGTGAGTACTATTTGAAGTCTCTGATCACTGATGGTATATCTTGAAAAAAAGACAAGAACGCTGCTCTCTCTTCTCTATTGACAGAGATACATGGTGAGTGTCTTTACTATACCATGAACTCCTAGCCCAATATTCCGCCAAGTCAAATAATGTCCACCAGACAACAACTAAAGCTCTCAAATCCATGAGTCACAAAAAAGCATTTCTCACTACAAGTTCATTATCTGAAGTTTTTATGATGGTAACAGAAAACTGAATAATAAAATTTACAGCTCCTGATGTGGCTTTTAAATATTTAATCAAGAATTTTAGGCCACTTAATTTATAAACATTTTATTGTGATTGTATCACTAATTAATATATAATCTTTTGAATATTTTGAAACATTAAATGTTTACATTTGATTGAGTCATGTTCCTGAGTAGACAATACTCAGTTTGCTTCCATTCTAAAGTTATAAATACCTTTGTAATGGATGAATGATCATACATTTCGGTATACATCTTTGAATTCATTTTAAAGGCATAATTTAAGGTGAGGAATGATTTATTTACAAATTATAAAAATATTTTTAGACTTTTGATAGATATTGCTACCCTACCATCCAGCAAAGAACCATTTCAGATGCACTTCAGCACCAAGTAAGACTTACTTTGTAGTGAATTATTGATAAAACTGGGAGTCTAATTAAATTTGTGACCAAATTTATAACAAAACATAAATATATGCTATTTTGTAACTTACAAGACTCTATTTCTGCATTTGAAGTTTTACCAAATGATTTTTTTTCTGTTAAAGTTTAATTTTTCTCATTAATTCTTGAATATCGTCTTTATAGTATGAATATTATCCCTTGTCACATTAGTTACTAATAGTTTTCTATTCATTTTTCAATTTTTATATTGAAAGCAATTTTAACATTTATATACTTGGCCTATATTCTGTGAATAACTGTCATTTTAACTCAAGTTTATATAAAAGCTTGAATATATGTGTATGTTCTTTTTAATTTCTCTCACTGGATTTTAGATATTAGTAAGATATTTTTACTTACACATGACTAAGTCATAGCCCATATTTTTCTTTCTTATTATAGGCTCATCAAAACACAGTTGTGAAATTTTTTTCAGTTTACCATTGTGAATACAAAGATTTTCTGTTCAATGATACAGTCTGTGATCCTTCCCAAACAGCACTCATTGCTCCACACTGCCAGATGTTGTTAAGACCCTAGTTCTCATTCACAAACACCATTTCTATAAATGAAAGACTCCACAGGCCTTAAAATACTTTCATGTCAGTCTAGATAAATATAATCTTGTATCATCCCACAGGGCAGTAATTGATACCACAAAATTGACTAGCAAAGATGGGTGACATGCTGTTGCTGAAAACATGTAAGTTAAATTTCTGAGTTTGCCAGAAGCTCGACCACCAGAGACTTTAAATATCAGTACCTTCACTGAGTCCTGTGGATGGCAAGCCAGAACCCAGAGCTGTCAACTCGGCACAAAACTGGACAGGGACAGATCCCATTTGAGAACTCATTTACCTTCCCCATAAAAAAAGAAAAGTAGATAAAAGGCCCACAGATAAAAAAAAACTCAAGAGTGACCCTAACAAATACAACCTTATAAGAAAAAAAATCTACCCAAATCCAAAATTGCTGGATCATCAATTATGATAATATCCAGCATACTTGAATTATATTAGTGGTTCCTCGAGCATTCACTTGGAACCAAAATTAGTTTGGATCTTAAAGCATAGAAATTCCTGTAAATGGCATTGCTGTTGGCACCTTGCCCGTAAAATAGTCACACATTCTTGGTTGCCTCTGACTTTTATAGTTCCTGTTATTTTATACAATTTATTCTACATGTTATTTTGTATTTTGTGGGAGGAGACAGAGGGGAGAATGAAGCAGAAGCCACAATGACATGATTGCACAGTATAGAACACTCTGAAAGCCAAAGCAACTGAATTCTTGCTACTATCCCAGTGACCAGCAAGGTAAACACTGAACTGTTTCAGTCTGTACCTATGGGACTTGGGATAATGTAATAAAAGTAAGTGGACTGTTGATGTTTTGCTGATTTCTTAACAAAGTTAACATCTTCTTTTTAAATTTATGACCAATTCCATAGATGTTTCTATCCATTATAATGTTGCCACAAATAAAGCATTTTCAGAATTCTTTATTTTTTTTATACAAACTGACTTTTGTCAGATACTTAGTACCAAGCCTGTGGAAGAAGACAGCCCTAAAATGCTAATTCACCTAAGCATCAACAAATCACTGGTGTAAGAGCAGACTTTGGAATTGCTACGGCAGTTTATGCTATGAGACATCTGCACAAAATATATCTGAGCATATGCATATATATGCATATATACAAATATATTTCAGGGAAATGAAAAACAGGAGTAAATTATGATGTCTTTTATTCTCTCAGAAAAGCAAAACAGTCACCTTGCCAAGGCCATTCATCACCAGTACAAATAAATTTGGTTCAGAAACATCATAAGAATATATTAAAATATAAGATTTTATTTGTCACAGCATGACCACACACTTAATATTTTACCAAATTTATGAGGATATTATTTATATATGATTAAATACCTACCATTTCTGATAGATAAATGTGTGAATTCTGCTAACTTCTCAGTGTTTGTTATGTGTCCAGCATCCAAGCCAAAAGCTGATAATACAAAGAGCTTAATACACAATGCTCTTAAGCATGAGACATCAAAGTAATTTAACTGAGGGGACAGGAAAGTCACACATCATAGAAAATCAAAACCTGCAGAAGACAGTCAGCTCTCAAGAAGGGAGAGCACAAAATTATGAGCTAGTGACTCAAGAAGGTTTAAAGCATTAAATGTTTCTTTGGAGAGGGGATAAGCAGTATGTAGGACACAAGATATAAGTTCAACCTGTGTTTTGTTGCTCAAAGTCTCTAAACGTGATAGCAAACAGAACTCTCCATCTGTTGAGGTAAAGTGGGACAAGTGGCCTACTCATCTACCTGGGAAAGTAGGCATGACTAATGCCATGGATTAGAACTCGGATACTCAGTATTGACTTTTTTCATTTCCCATTTTCTATTTCCTTTCCAACAAATTCCTCCCTTGTCCATACCTTAATCTCCTAGTAAGGAATTCTAACACGTTTAACGTTCTGAACATGTTCTGGTACTATTGTAGTGTATCCAAGGAAATTCAAGTACCTGTTTCTCTTCTATTTTTTATCTCGATGTCATGCTCAAATGTTCTGAACAAAGGCAATTTAGGGAAGAAAAAGGGTTTCCCGGATTGTACTGGTAGGTTTCAGTCCATCACTGAGGGAAGTAATGGTGGAGGACTCAAGGCAGGAATTCAGAACAGAAACCACAGTGTAAGTCTGCTTTTTTGATCACTCACAAGCTCTTGCTTTCATAGCTTTTTTATACTACCCAGACCTACTCGCCCAGGGGTGGTACCAAGCATAGTGAACTGGACAGTCCCTCCTAAACTAACTAATAATCCATGCAGTCCCCCTATGGACACACCGATGGATCACTATGACTTAGGCATTTCCTCAGTTGACACGTTCATCTCAGATGACTCTAGACCAATGGTTCTCAACCTATGGGTCATGACCCCTTTGGCCAACCTCTATCTCCAAAAAAATATTTATATTATGATTCATAATAGTAGCAAAATTACAGTTATGAAGCAGTGTCAAAATAATTTTATGGTTAGGAGGACGGTCACCACAACCTTAGAAACTATATTAAAGGTTTGTAGTCTCATGAAGTTTGAGAACCGCTGTTCTAGGATGTAGCAGGATGACTTGTGGAGTTAGCAGACACCATTAGGACCCGGGAGCACATTGCTTCACTTAGATGTGCTCTTTGATCCATTGTATATAGAAATATACTGAGACCTGGGAGAAGGAGGAGCAGATAGGAAATGTGAGATTTCTAAGCCATTTCATGAAGCTCAAAAGTACAGCAAATTTAGACATAGTACTGGGAGATGGCAGAATAGGGTTTCCCTGGGGAAACCAATGGGATAAAAGGATCCAAGAACATGTTGAGATACTTTAGTTGGTTGAGATACCACTAAGATTTTTAAATACTGGAATCAAATGTAACCAGGAATGTAATGGAAAATGACTTTAGCGATCTGGGTTTAGCTAATGAACAGAAATCTTGCCTAGCAACACCAACATGCTGAATTCCATCCAATGAGAACAAGAAAAATGAAATGTGTTTAGGAACAGATCAGAGCTCACAAGGCTACAAGGAGGAAAACAAATGGCACCAACTGAAAACTACAAACGTGAGATCTTCAATGTTCACTCAATGAAAAGCTTTCCTGAGACCTACAGATAGCATTTCCCCAGAAGAGTTGAGATCATGCAGAGTGTGCTACATAATGCAAAAGAGTTAATTGGGTGATCTGGGTTTCCCTCAAAGCTAATTTTTATCAGACAATTGAAATTTACACAAAAGAGAAAAAGAAGAAGATAGTAGTCAGAGAAATCAGGGTTAAATGTAGGCACTTTTTCCTTTTCTAGGCAAAAGCTATTCCTTTGGATTGATAGAGCTTCTCTTGTAGAGAGAAGATCAAATAAAAGTCTGGTGGTCTAATAAGGATCAAGTGAAGAGATTAACTTAAGCACTTAAATCAATATTCGAGACAAGCTAACCTGAGTACCACAGCATCATGGAGAAATGAGTTCTGATAAGGGAGTTTCGAGGACCCATTAGAGGACTTATAAACAATATATCAAGTGCTTCTGTCAGCCTTGCCTCTGCTAAACCAGCTGAACAATTACAATTACCTTAATCTGTTTCCCTGGATAAAAGGTAGCCATCCTTTCATTTCTCTTAAATTTTCCAAACTCAACAAGCAGCTTTGAGATTGAATCCTTGCTGGTTTCTCATTTTGATATGTCACCGAAGGACTTACAGGGAAACGACTCAAAATTTCAGCAAAATGTCCAAAAGGAAGCTTCAGGCTTGGATGACACATTTTATGTATTCTTGGAAACTAATATTTTACACTGTTTAAAAAGTTTTAAGTATATGTAGAAGGGAATTTTTACAACTAAAAATAGAACATTACACTTTGTGGGGAGGGAGAGAGTGTACTAGGAATCAGGAGACTGATGAATCCTAGCCATGAACCATCTCACACACCCAGATGGCTGGCCCACAATGGCCTCTTGGCCTGCCTTCCAGTACTCACCATCCCACCCTATCCTCCCTTGCTTCATACTGGCTCTTGAGCATTTCAGGAGAAAAGCCAGCACTTTCCAGCTCCTGAGTAGACATGATCATTGGGTACATTCCACAACTGCTGTTTCCTGATTTCAAGATACAGGGAGATGTACAGAACATAAAGATACTAATTTGCCTTGGACTATTAGATAAAAATTCCTTTCTGGAGACCATTTGATTATATGCGAGTATGTAAGGGGGAATCAATCTACTTCTTCCTTGTAGTAACAAAACTCTGAGTGGTGCTTGGTTAATTTAACATAGTAGGTCCAATAATTGAGTTTTGATATTTTTATTCATCTTTTAAATATATGGGCCATTTGTCTACACAGATGTCTATGCCCCACATGAGGCCAGCATAGGACATTATTTTGATCCTGGAACTTCAGCTAAGCATTTGTGAACTGCCATGTGGGTGCTGGGAACTGAACACAGGTCCTCTGAAAGAGATGTCAGTGCTATTGAACACCAAGCCACCTTTTCTAGCCTCCAATAATTGAGTTACATACTTCAAAAAGGTAAACTTCATTGGAAACAGGTACAGGTTACATTTTAAGACAATGCTTAAGGCAAAACAAATAATATCAATGAATGTTAGGTTTGGATTTAGTCCACTTTTCCAATATTACATCCAGTTAAAGCAGAAATTATACCTGACCTCCTTGGGGAGATTTTTGTTTGCTTTTTACTTTTGTTCTTGCTTTTGTCTCTAATTTTCCCTTTGCACCACAAGTATATCAATGCCCTATACTTCAAATGATCATGTATATTTCTGATAGCTCTCATATATAAATAGTAATTATTTGGTTTGTTCCTTATAAACATGAAAATGTTTTGGGGGGAGGAGGTTGTTTTTCATTTGTTTATTTTTGTTTGCTTCATTTCATTTTGTATTTTTTTATTTTTTGTTTTAATCAAGAATGCTGACATAGCAAGTTTCGTGATTAGCACATTTAAAAAGAGGCCTCATGGACAGAAAACTTGTCAAAGGCAGAGGATTGGGAAATCCATGTTGAGATTGCTGTCATAGCATTCTAGCTACAACAGGTATGCTATATTCCAGAAATTTTAGCAGCATGGCTTTCTAAACAAGACCTGAACAATTTCAGTAACAGAGAACTGCCCAGTGTAAATGGTGAAGCTTTCACCACGAGGTCCCACCCCAGATGATTCCTGAACTGGTTACATAACAGCAAGTGGTCAGCCCAGAAACATGCACATGTCACCAACCAAATAGACTCAACAAGTTGCATCTATATAATAATTTCCTTACATGTAACGACAATGATTAAAGAGTTGGGGATCCATAAATTTGGGAGGGAGGGAGGGTGAGAAATGGGAGCGTAGGAGGGCGGAAAGAGAGAAGAGAAAGGATGCGATTGTATATATAATCTAGTTGTTCTCATACTGCTGAGACAGGTTTCTTTCTTTTATAGGATTGCCTTTTGCACCCTTGGAAAATGAAACCATGATAACTATGAATGAAAATTTCTGTATCTGTTATTCCATTTAGCTTGCCTCTATGCTCTTCTCATTTTGGTCTCAATAACTTGCTTGACAATACAGTTTGATTGGAAGCAAATCAGCAAAAAAGAGGCCCTATAATTTTATAGCACAACAGACTTGGCTGTAGATGTCTTACTTTAATTTTTCCTGATCTCTAGAAGGGCTGTATTTTTGTTTGTTTGTATGTTTTTATTCTTTGATGGTCTTACTTGATTTTTTTGTGCATACACTATCTTATCTTCTCCATTTGTTCTTCTAGCTCAACATAATTCCTGTTCTAACAGAAATAATCTGTGTCCTTAAAGATTAGACTGATTGGAAAGATATAGTAGATCATGAAATTCCCCTTAGCTAGCAGTGCATTAAAATGGGTGAGTGGTGAGGTATTGTCTCAAGAGATTCTCCACAGTGAAAAATTTCATAATGTATGAAGCTCTAAGGAAAAACTCCAACATCAACTCTTGAGGCTATATTAAATATAATTGAACTAAATCTTCACTCATTTAATTGATATTTTAGGAAAACCACTGTAATATTTTTTTAGTCACCTGAACAAGAACAAACTATTTGTCATATTAGCAAATTCATGCAAAACACAATAGGGGTGAAAATAACAGAAATGCTGAAAGTATTAGCAATAAAAGTAACACATAAAATTATAAATCATTTTAAATATATGTTAGTCAGAAGAAACTGGTCTGCTATCCCATAGGAAACATTAACTTATATTAGAATAATTTTTAATGTAGCCTAGAGCAATGAATCATAAAAAGAGTAATTAAATACTTTTGCTGTGCTAAGCATGATACTAGCAGTAATATGCCCTGCACAACGGTGGCATACACTTAGGCTAGCTATTCAATTGCCAGTTCTTCTTTTCTTATTTCTGCTGTCAGAACGACTAGAAAAATAAGATGTTGGTTTCCTGAGATTCCTTATACCTAGTTCTAGGTAATAAGTAGAACAATATGATGATAGTGTGGAAGAGTCTTGAAGGAAAGAAAAAAAGAAGGAAGGAAGGAAGGAAGGAAGGAAGGAAGGAAGAAAGAAAGGAAGGAAGGAAGGAAGGAAGGAAGGAAGGAAGGAAGGAAGGAAGGAAGAAAGAAAGAAAGAAAGAGTCCCAATCTTTTTGGACCATGCTATGCTCCATACTGTCCCTCAATTCCTGCCCTACCTGTAAGACTATGTTACCTCAGGATATGACATTTGATGCTATACCAAGTGTCTTAATATTACAAAGGGAGAGCAAAGACTCAGATAGAAACCTTCAGCCTAGTGGCATCACGTGTGCATTGTGAAGTAAAGGACACTCATTTGGCCAAAAGGTTTCTTAGACATAAAATATTTTATTTATGACATGGTCTGTTTTCTTTACCAGTAGTGGAATGCACCAATAAAACATCTGTTTGGAATGAATTGTAGGTGTGATTAGCGCAGTGCCGGCACCACTGCACCACTGGGAAGTGGCAGAGAAGCATTTGGACCCAGATACCATGGATCTGGTGTTTCAGTTCCTATGGACAAGACCGTTTTTTCCCTTAAAGGAAATGGCTTGAGGCTTGGAAAGCTTGTCTCCCTTTCCTTCTGCATCATCCTAATGTGTTCCAACCCTATGCTTTTTTAGCACTTCCCTTCCCTCAATGCCACATCTCCCCAAAGTTCGACGTTCATACCATTCTGAAATAATGTTTGAAAATATTTTAACAGCACAGTATGCTTCAAACCAGTAGAAACAAAACACACCTCGGTGGTTTCTCCGAGGTGGTCTTCTGTTCTTTCTCTGTCCTCTCATCCTTCCTCACCTTCCTTAAGGATAGAGCACCTATGGTGCCGGACATTACAGACGCAACTGTAAAGCCACAGGATTAGATCTCAGCAGATCAGTCACAGATATTCCAGAAAAATATTTGTATTAGTAGACCGCATGCATGTGCTACAGTAAAGAGAGCTGGTTAAATAAAGTACAAACATAAAGAAGCTGTGAGTTTAGAAGAAAGAATAAAGCAGCTGACTGTACTTGAGGGGACACTGGGGAATTCCCAATGGGGTTATTCAGACCAGAAACCATTATAATAAAATCAAAGCAGCCTCCATGTTCAAAAGTAGCCTCTAGATGACCTTGACATCTAGTTAATTTTTCTTGTTTGCATCCATGTAAAAATATGACAAAAGCAAGCACATCCTGTTTTTTTTTGTTTTCATTTTTTATTCCTGTGAGCATTCAAATCCAGACCACTGAAGCAGGGAAGGGTAGGAGGTCATGGGGGTAAGGATTTGTAAGGAGGGGGGAGAGTGCTGCAATCAGGATGTAAAATAAATTAAAAGTTATTGAAAAACATTGCTCAACACATTGAGTGAGCTAGGCTGTGGTTACATTCTTTAGCTTTTGATTTTTTATCTGATAACTTCAGTAATTTAGTTAGCTATATCTAGGCATTAAAACTGAACTCAGAAACTTAAAAAATGGCTAAACAGCTAAGAGTGCTTGCTGTGTGATCCTGAATACCAAAGTTGGGATCCCAGCACCCATGTGACAAATCGGGAATCACGCATGTGCCAGGCACTCCAGTTCCTCTGAATCTCATGTCCTCTCTGGCCCCATGTTTACACACATGTGCAGATATGCCCATATGCCCATACATAGACAGTTGTATCCACATAAGTTAATAAAATATACTTTTAAAACTTAATTCAGAACTGTCACCAATGTGCTCGGATTTAAAGAGAGAAATCATATTGTAGCTGGCTGAGGGGCTAGTATTCTCAGGGGACTTTAAAATATTATAATAATGTAAAACAAAGACAAAAATACTGAATTATATGAAAGCTGAAATTTGGTAGTTAGAAACACAACCTAACTCAAGATGACTGTATGAAGCTAGAATTTTATTATTTAACTTCAGGATGAACATGACACTTCTGTTCACTGACTGAGTCTGTGGATCGCTCCAAATTAGAATATCCTTAGAAAACGCTTAGTCCCACTTCTCATATATCTATGTATTATTTATCAGGCTAAAAGGTTTTCAAGCAGGAATCTGGCAAGCTAGTGTGATTACATGTATAAGACTGTAATGTCTAAATCTGAAATAAAAGAAGACACCATTGAAGGCAGATCTCAGAGTTCCTGTATAAAACCAGAATTACTACTTACAATACAGTTATATTGTATTTCATAGACAGACCGAACAACCTGGTCCAGATTCACTCGTACTCACAGCTCTGCCAGTTGCTCTGTTACAAGCTCTCAGTCACTTTGATATTAACTTTTGGTTTTCTATGAAGTGAACTTACGTCTTCTGCATGACCACGTTCAATATTATGCTTCTGTACTTGATATGTTTATCTGAAATTCTATTCATTTGGTCTATAGTATATGCAGAGGACTCTCTGAATGTCTTTACAATTAAACAGAGCTTTGTCAAATGGTAGCATTTCAAATTTAACCTTCAAGTTGTATAAAGAAATATGAGAAATGTTGAGTATAATCAAGGGCGTAGGCTTGTATGAACAGCAGAGCTTTTTTCCTACCTCTTCTGTTCATGACTGTAGAGCAGACTTCAGTCTTACCATTCAAGAAAATAGCTTTTGCTAGTCAACATCCCCAAACAACCCTGTGCAGGATGGCTGCTTTCTCTGCAATTGCCTGTCTTCAGTTTTATTCTTCTTGTGCACTTGCTAGTTATTTCCAAAGAAAACTGCTTTGGGACATGATATACAATTGTTTCCCAGAATTACCCTGTCAGTGCCAGTGAGGTGTCACTTTCAGTGTCAGAGCCAATCAGGAACTTGTTGTAAGCTGTGACAGGATCAGGGCATGGTGGTACCTCCAGTTCACCTGCATTTGCAGCCTTCCTCGTGTGTGTTGCTGGGCTAGAGGATGCTCTGAGGTACCCGGGCAGACAGGAGCAGTGATACTCTGGCACAGGTGAAACGGCCTGAAGGTACAGATCATTCCCAGAGGCTGCAGCGCACATTCCACCCTCCCCTAATCTGTGTGGCAGTTAAATGACTTCTCTAGAGTTTCTCAAGTGGCACATCCTACAGGCAGCTTGCCCTGATGTTGTGGGATCTCTGTGCCAGAATTCCCATGCAGCACTACTGCCAGTGCATACTTATCTTCTACCAAATTCTAATATTTCTATCTCTGACCTCCAGTACACCTACATCTCTTTGACTGGTACGGTTGAGTAAGCTTGTGGTTCTTTTGAAAAAACTCAAATAAAAGCCATCATTTTTATTGCTCTACAGGAACAGCCTGCATAAATTACTGAAGTGTTTATACCAAAAAGCTATCATTGTTTGTTATTCCTAAACTACGTAGACATCTAAAATAGTAGATCAGCTGAGGCTGACATTTTAATGTTACTATCAAATTCATACAGCAAAAACTTGGTGAACCATGATGCTTAAAACTCATTTACCCATAGCAGCTCTAACAGGCATATTATTATTAGGTGCTCAAGTTCTGTAACGTTCCATATGGCCTGGCATTTGTCTCCATGAATCTTTAGGTTTTTGTCCATATGTATCAATGTATATGCATTTACAAGTGTTTATGTACTTCAAATACATTTGTTTCTTTTGTGAGATACATTTTAACAGACTGATCTCCCATATCATATAGTCCTTACTTTAAGGCCAAACTAATTAAAAGAAAAAAGGAGTTAGAGAGTTCCAAATGATCCAAAATTCTAAACTTCTCTGTTATTCAGGTTTAGTAATGTGAAAACGGAAACACCATGCTCTGTGTAAAAAGCTATTTTAAGGAGACCTGTTCCATGACTATAATTCTGTCTTATTTAGTTTTGACCTACTTAAAACAAACAAAACAAACAAACATACACACACATACATACATGCATACATACATACACATACATACATACATACATACATACATACATACATACAAAAACACACCCTTTCCAATTCCTTTCATCTAAATCTTTGCTCATGAACATCTCCACTCTCTATTCTTCAGGTCTAAGGGATCGGGAACTCTTTGCTCCTAGTTCACTGTTAATAATGGGAGCACTGCTCTTAAACAGGTAGAATACCCTCAGTCTTGGGGATTTTTCTTAAGGGGGAGCTAAGATATCATTTCATCCTTCTATCAGGCCAATTGGCTCCCTCGTGGATTGTTCTTAACTCTAACACATTATAATGAGCATTATTCTCAGGTTATATATAAACCTCACTTGACATATCTGCAGGAAGGAGGGCTAGCAGAAGTCAGCCCAGACTGCTGATCAGTCATTCTGACATGAAGTTTAAACTGTGCCCTTTGGCAAAAAAGAAGAAACATCAAAAAATTATCAGCAAGATGCTTAATATCCTAGTAGGAATGAAAATGAACATTTTAAGTGTTTTCGTCCAAGCCTTACTATATCCTAAAAATAAATAGTAATTAAAACAATAATTTGATGATCTGAAATTCTGTAAATTCTGTATGCATGTATCCATGGTAACCCAGGTTTATATTTTTGAGCTACGAACACTTGTGTCACCAGATATATGTAAATCATATGAACAGATAGGATAAAATGAAATTATGTTTCCATAAATATCTGATGGGTAATAGTTCAAAGAAGACAACAAATTATAATTTATGAAGTGTTTTGAGTATTATTTTAAGGAAAACTAGAAAAAATGTTTATAGTTACAGTTAAAATGAGGAAAGAGCATATCAAGAGCCACATGCCCTCTTCTCCAGAGGAAGGTCACAAAGCATGTGAAAGGGAGAGAAAATATACAGTGCCTCAAACACCAAATGAAACTCCTTCAAGAGCTTCCCTCTAGACCTTAGACATTAGCCAGTGTCTGGGGTCAGGGAAGAATAGAAAAGCATTAATATGGGCAATTCACTGAGGGTGGTTTCTCGCCTTGTTTTTTTCCAGTAAGAAGCATAACTTTCTTTAAATGGGAGCCTTTGAGACAGGATTCTAGAAAGCTCTTAGAGAGCAGCAGATCACAGCATTGCATTGCTTTTACTAAAAGACTCCGAGGTCCTAATTAACTCCTCTGCAGTGCTGATTTGCTTTGCTGGGATAACTGGACTCTAGAGAGAAGAAAATCTGAGTTCCAAGAAGAAGGGGCAATGCAGACTTTTGCAATATTTCTTTTCTTGTGTAGAATTCTACTTCTTTTCCTGACTATTTAAAACACAAAAACAAGCACTAAGTGATTCATTCTATGAATATAACTTGGGTATATAATACTTTCTCAGCCATATGTTTGTTATTCTGTCAACTCTCGCAGACAAAATAAAATAACCATTTTTGTGTATTTGAGGAATGGAAGAAAAGCTAGTAACTTGTGTCTGATCTTCCAGGCTCCTTCATGAGCACCCTCCATTAAACTCAACTTTCACAGGCATACAGGTGAGAACAGTGGCGGTCCCTATGTTGTCCCTTGCCATCTTGTCGGAGGCCCCAGATGGTTCTGGTTCTTCACAGTAAATAACACACCACAGGAGAAAGACAAGAATTTGATTCTTTAAGAAGCAATTTGTTCCCATCTGTCTGCCACCAGCCTATGAGTATGTTGTTCTAACATTAATATTTTTCTGCCATAATGGTCCAAAAAATAAATTTCCACTCCTTCCATTATACCATCTGTGGCCAGGTAATGGGTTCCTTTGAGAGTTCAAATGTGTTTCAAGGTACACCTTGAGTTACAAAGTAGGGACATCTTGGTTCACACTTCTGGAAAGAATCATTCTGCCCTAAGCACAGTTGTATGTGCTATGTATCTACCAAGCCACCCTCATCAAGCCAGCTTATACATGCCCTGTGAGTTATTGCTAGGTGTAAGGTGTGAACGAAACCAATTCGGTGGTGAGGGGTGGGGGGCACAGATCTGGAGACCCTGGTCAACTGTTGTTGGTGAATGTATCCTCCTTTCCCAGGATACCCCATGCCTCATCTTCAGATTCTAAAAATTATGGAATGTATAACCATGTACAAGTTGAGGCTTCACATTTATCTAACAACCTTACTCTGTCGGTCAGGATAAAGGAAGAATCCATTCCCTTGCCATCCAATGTAGAGCAATCCTTTTCCAGCAAGAACCAGGGAGAAGAGCTAAGGCTCTAATGCCCTCTTGCTTGAACCTGTTGCCTGCTTGCAGAAGATCCACCCTCTATTTTTTTTAAATCAAACATTTTAATCAACTGTATATGTGGGATTTCTCCGTTGTCTTGCTAAGTCACCAGGAATTTGGAAGCCTGGTCATGCACACTGACCCTGTGATAACAAGACTCATAGCTCAGCATTTTGAGAAGAAAAAAAGAAGTATGCTCCTTCCTAAAGATCTTAACAGCTTGTAGCCTTTCATAATTTATTAATCTGTCTTCACTGAACAAATATTTGTTCAAATATCTCATGCAAATCACTGCCTCTAATCACCACACAGGAAAATTGAACAAACTTATTTCCTGCCTTTCAGGGGTTCACAATTTATTATAAATAATAATTATGAAAATAATAAGCATATGTGCATATTATTATGGTATTCTGTGCCTGGAACTTTTCTAAGTTTGTTACTCATGTGACCTCATTTAGACTGAGAGTCATTTACATAATTTTTATTTACAGGTCCTATTAATAGCTGGTCTACAGTCACACAGTTAATAAGGCCAGGGGCTATTTAATGTCTACAAATCCCAGGCTTATAAACACTTCACAGATGCATGTAGAATAAAATAGATAATTTGATTCATCCTTGTGTTGAGTAAGAAAGAATCCACTGAAAGGAAAAGGGCCAGAGAGAAGGATATGTGGCCAATTGGTTGTGCACACAAGCAGGATACTGCCTTATGAAGTTGGATATTTATGAAGCTCAAAAGTTAATAACTGCCAAATATATCACAAAATTCCCCATAGGTTTCAGATATTTCTCAAGCTCTGAAAAGTCTGGGTTTCTATTGCTGGGGTGTACAGGCGGCCCCTTTATTCACCCATTTCCTCTCATAAACAATACTTAGCAAACATTGAATTTTAAAAAAGGAATGAAAACATATAACATATCCTGAGCTATATCTTAGAAGCTACTGTGAGGTTTTATAGTGTCGAATAAAGCATGGGTTAATTTGAATCTGCTTTAAAGTAGCTGTGTGTTAAAAATAGACCTTGGCACCTTCAAAACTGAAATTCCATATGCATACTATATAAAATACATCTGAACTATAGTCTAGGTAACTATTTCTTTTCTAATTTCTATCAAAATATATATTCTACCCACCAAATACTTCCCCCTTCTTCTCAGTCACAGTAATAAAACAGAAACATGCTAAAAAAAGATGTTAATGGAAACCAAACTCGAACGCTTGTCTTCACATCTATTCGAGTCCCAGGAAGATGGACCCGAGCTCTCAAAAGATCCAGGTTAAGTACTGAGGGGTCCTTTTTTAACCAATGTCTGATAAGAACAAAAATCAGGTCACAATAGCACTTTGGAATTTGGCCTATTTGAAGTGCTTTAATCACAAAACAGACTGAAGAAATAATTTCATCTGCTCTCCATTAAAGACTGCACACCGGAAATGCTGCCTGCCAACAAAGGCGGGTGCATAGCTCGCACCTCACATTGTGGAGACACAGCACGGCACAGAGCCCACACACGGGGCCCTAATCAGGCTGCACCTTTTAACCACCATTTCATTTTCTAGGGTTCTAGAAATAGCCACCTTTTTTCTTTTCTTTCTCGACAGAACATTATACAAATCAAGAGGCACCACACTGAGGAAACAAAACCTGTGATAAGAAATTGAGCCAGCACATTCGGTCTCACAGTAGTACACACTCCCTCACGGTAGTACACACTCCCTCTATAAGAGTATAAAACTTAGGGTCAGCTGTCTGGGATTCACTCGGTACTTCCTAGGCTCCAAATGGCTTGTGGTCATTTGTAATTCTCTGGCTCGACAGCCACAACACAAACAGATTGCCTTCTATGCTCAGGTTGACTTTGGCATCTCTAAATTTCTGAAGTCTTCTGCAGCTGGGCGGTACTTTCACTAACAGCCTCTCCTGGGCTCTCTTTAGAGACTAGACCCTGCCACATGGTGCTAAACTTCTTTCCATGACCCCCACAATCTTCAGATTTCCACGGCATCTAATGATGAACTATCTCCAATGGTTCTTATGTTGTGGTACCAAGCTTCAGGGTCATTCCATGACCCCTTCAAACTCTGAAGCTTTCATGCTACCAAAACCCATCACCAACCAAGTGAAAGATTCTTACACATTTCCAAGTTGGAGTACCAGGTCAAGATGCTGATTTGCTCTGCTTCTGGACAACAGTTCTGTGGGTTGACCTTGAGGAATGCATTCCCAGAAGATTTCACCTCAATAATTCAAGTCACTTCTTAATCACCAATGCTGAACTCTCAGCCCCAAACTAATAGCTTAATTGTCCCAGTACGGCAAAGTTGTCATATAAGTGGTTCTGGTCTCTTGTCACCCACACTCAATTCTTTAGCCTAGGCTGACCAAAAACCACATATTTGTAACTCAAAATACAATGTGGTAGTCCCGATAGAGTCCTTGAGAAACTCTTAAACATCTCTTCAAAACTACATCCAGGCCTCTATCATCTATGTTGTCTTCAACATTCATAAACCTCTAAGTACCCGATGCCTTTTCTAGTCCAACATTCCAAAGTCTTTCCACAGTTCTTCAAATAACATGTCCAGACATGTTAGCATCATAACCTGGTGTCCATTCCTATCTTGGTCTGTTTTCTTTTGCTGTGATAGAATATTCTGACCAAAACCAAACTGGGAATAAAAGGATTTATTTCATTTTATACTTTATATTCCACCATGAAAGGAAGTCAGAGCAGGAACCAAAGCCGAGGCCATTGAAGAACATTGCTTATGTCCTTGTTCCTCAAGTCCTCAGTTAACTACCTTTTTGATACCTCTCAGGACCACCTACCCAGGAATAACGCTGCCCACATGGTCTGGGTTCTTCTATGTAATCATCAAGCAAGTAAAGGTCCCCAGAGGTTTACTTTCAGGTCAATATGATGTCAATTTGCCAAGTAAACCAACCAACACATAGGAAAAGAACGATACTTTTGATATACATATGTGAAGAATTCTTGATGTTCTTATAGTTCTAGTGAAAGAATGAATTGATACATGTGGTAAAAATGGCTATTTGGACGTCATTACTAACAAAAAAAAAAAAAAAAAAAAAAAAAAAAAAAAAAAAAAAAAAAAACCAATGCATTGACCTAAGGGCTTAACAATTTTACTACTAGAAATTGATTCTGCCATGGGCTTACCATAAGTCAGGCAGCGTATACATGATGCTATTCTTTGAATTATTATCTATGACATTAGATAATATAAAACATTTTTGGGCATCTATAGGATATTAAGTACTTTCTGTAAATCCTAATAAAGGAATATTGTGAAGGCACAGAGAGGAGTGAGGGGATTCTGTGTATATGAATACAGACTGGGATCCACATGGAGAATGATTGTTTAGTGTTTTTCATTTGGGCAAAAACATTTGCTGAGATCTTTGTTGAAGTATCTGTGATTTTTCACTAACTCCATCAACAAGTGAAAAGCGCATAGTACAAATGATGCACCTGTCTTTCCTTCTCAGAATACACAGAGGAACCAGAGCTTGGTTTTCCATAAATCTATGTCATAGCTGATTTCATGATAATGAAGGCTTTAGGAATCCGGAAATGTATCATAAATAAACAGAGACGCATGCCCACTTTCACATATAAAATCGTGAACTTCTTGTTGGTTACAATTTTATCACCTCCATCTTTCTCTGATGAAAACTGTAAGGGGAACAGGTCTGAGATTTACTGCTTAGTAACTAGACTTATTTTTTAAGGCAAAGTCGACTGCTAAAAACCAATTTTTTTTTTGTGGAAGTTATATGCCATGGGTCTTCAATAAGGGCACATAATGTCACCTCTCAAGATGCAGTGACCTAAAAAACTGCAGAATTATTACCTGTGAGTAAATCAGTCACTAAAATGAATCCAACCCAAAGAAATCTTTAGGAGTACAACCATAGTTTGGACTTAAAGGCTCTATATTTCATTTAACTGGATCATTAGCATTCAGTGAAAAACAACATAAGTATGTATATTTATTTATGAATTTCATTCTGTTAATGTTTCAAAACACTGACATACAGAGAAAAGATCCAGTGTGAGACAAGGAAACACAGTTTGACCACATAATTGGTCTACTCTTTACAGTGGGGCTAGCTTTATCACTGCCCAAGATGTTTGAGCCATCCAGGGCATTGAAAAGGTGCTTAGCCTGCTATATTACTTCTTCTTTTCCCAGTAGTTATTAGAGTATCTTAGGAATGACTGTGGACATTCATCTTTACATGCGATCAGGAGTCTCCACTCAATACCCAACACTGGGCTTGACTAAAGGATAAAGCAACTGTGTGTTTACTTTGCTGAAAGTCTTAACTGGCGAGATGGCTGGTGAGCTGATAAATAAGGACAACAGAATGCTTAGCCCGCAGAACTAAAATGAAACTCCAGTAGCCAACAGCCACAGAGGATACAGCCAGAGTAGCTAGCCTCCACACACAAATTCACTTACTGCATAATGCTCTGTGAGCTGGCATTGCTAGTGGATGGTGATAAGCACAGCCCATTGGGCCCATGGAAATCAATGACAGGAGAGAATCTTGGTAATGCCCATGCCTAGGTATTGGCAACAGCATTTGCCACATGCAATGTCCTATCTTACTTATTCTTTCCTGATAATCTGGTGCTAAGCTGAATCAATTCTGCCAACAAGAGCCACGTTTGTTTTAAGGGCAACATTAAGATGTTCTCTTAGCAACGTGTACACCACCACACCCCTACTCACTCTGCCCTAATTTCTGTCTCTGAAGAATTCCATGGCTGAGTTACAGCAGAGTCAGGAAAAACCTTGTCTCTCGATCTAAGTGCCTGACTCCTGGCCACAGAGTGATAGGTGCACCTTTAAAAACCTTTCTTTGGGAATCTGTACTTTAAAAGCAATTTCTATTGGGGAATCCAATTCTATATCTATATGAGAGCCAACCTGCATGGTTGAGCCTTTATTTTCCCCTATAATGTAGCAAGCTGGCTTGGCCATGGATAATGTGATTGATACCATATTTTTTTTTTTGGAAATCACTTTAGTGTTTTAAAATTTAAAGTATCTTATAGCCACCCTGAAGCTAGGCTCTTGTTAAAATACCAGAGGAAGAGCCTCCCCACCCCCCATCCTGTGAATGAAGCTTTAAGGAGTTGCTATGGCAAAGTTCAGATGTCACACAGTGAAAATGCAGCTCAGAATGTAAATAAAGTGATTTGTTTGAGTTTATGCAGAAAGATTTTAGTTTTAAATAGATCCTTCAAATAACCACTCATGCTTCATGTCCCCGACCTTGTCACATTTTCTACTTACAGCATCTATATGCACTTACGTATTATATTTAAGCTAGGGGTTTGTACAAACAACAATAAGACACCTAGAAAGAGCCCAAGAGCCATCTACAGACAAAGGCAATACATAGAACTGTACTGAAAATCCCAGTTTGAGTCAACGGGCTGGACTCAGTTTTCCTTTCTGGCTCAGCCTCCTCTTATTTAAAGTGAAATGGCCACATTCATTGATCTGCAACACTTTTCCATTTAAAGACAACTTGGCTCTTGCTGTTTTGCAGGTTAGCAAACTTTAACTGGTAGCAGATCAAAATACATATCAACGGAAGAAAATCCAAGTGGCCGCCCCCTTCAGCAGAATGAAACTGAAGAGATCTCTCACCATTCATTCAATAAATACAGAGACTGCACTACTCAGAAGCAACATCCTCTTATTATTCTAGGTGTCTGTTCCAGGCTTCAGTGTTGTTTTTAAATCTGTCACTCTCAATAGGTAGATGAAAGCCTAGGACTTCTCTTATGAGACATTATATTCACCTCTCGCTATCCAACTTCCCATCTTTATGGGCCAAATTAACTTTACCCAAATAACAGAAAAACCAAGACAGCTGTTTGCAGAGCTGTTAGAACAAAGTCCTGACATGAAGGAAGAAAACATTGGTCAAATTTAAAAGCATTTTAAGCAAGTTGAAGTGACTGAAACCAATGGAGCCCGGGTTCAACATTTACTTGACAGTTACATATATATAAATGGCCTGTCTATAATTACTTCCCAGTCTAAGTATATGAAAAATTCAAGTAAGAGAAATGCCTGGAGTCTTTCCTGAGAGCATCTATGCCCCACAAGACAAAGCTCGTTCTAAAATCGCATCTTTTACCAATTTTAGAGCGTTTAAAAAATAACCACACCAGAATCCTGTTACGTTTGTAGACTTTCCTAGGGACAGCCAATGCCCAATGAGTATTGGAGGGTACCACTCTGAACTAGTCTGTTCTACTGACTCTGCTGGACAGAGTTTATATTGACTGAATTCACAGAGTTTAAGAAAATTACACAGGATGGTGCTCGAGAGTGTGTTCTGGAGTCAGGGCTCTGCTCTTGTTGAATGCTAACTCATCAGCCACAAGCACATTCAGTTAGTTCTATAGACTTTCATCTTTTTACATAAAAGGTAGAAAATGACCAGTAGCAACTTTTAGTTAACAGATACACACACAGGCTTACCACCGAATTGGGCACATAACATTTGATTAGGAACTACCAGCTTGTTATAAAATAGCTAAGTGAAAGGCCAACTTACATCTGCAGAAAAAAACGATCTAATATTTTGTTCTCTCTGTGTGTCTCTTTCTTTCTGTGTCTCTCTGTGTTTGTCTCTCTGTCTCTCTCTGTCTGTCTCTCTCACTCTCCCTCCCTCCCTCCCTCCCTCCCTCTCTCTCTCTCTCTCTGTCTGTCTCTCTCTCTCCCTCTCCCTCTCCCTCTCCCTCTCTGTGAGTGTGTGTGTGTGTGTGTGTGTGTGTGTGTGTGTGTGTGTGTATTAGATATTGGGTATACTCTAGTGACTGACCATTTCCCTAGCCCCTCAGACTTAATTCATAAAGTTTTGAGTAAGAACGTATTACTACTAAACTGCAGTAATCATAAGTCGAATGAAAGAATGTGTTTGTGTTCTCAGTTATTCACAACTGTACTTGGAAAAACTTGCTGTAGCAATCCTTTAGGACTTACTCAGGAGAGTTGCAGACTTATTTCTAAAATGAATTAGAAAGACGTTTATCCCCTCAAAATCTTTCAAATTCTAGTAGAAGAATGTCCAGCATCATTGTTTTTCAAGTATTTTAGAAAAGTAAAGTTCAAGAACTCAATGCCAGAATGGGCAACCTTAGGAGGAGAACTCATAAATGCCTTCAGCCTCCAGCGTGGTCATGGCAGCTTCTGTGGGTGTTGATCATACAAATATCAAAACCCAGTACCATTGTCACAACATACATGTTATTTAACATTTAATCTCTCTACTTTGGCCTTTACTCCACAGGTATGAATGAGTGAGGCCTTACTTCACTGTAATTGTCTACACGGCCATGCCCTGACTTAAAAAGTTCATCTATTCCTCAAACATTAGAGGAAAATGAACAACAGCAGATTATCAACCAAAAAGCAGAACACCCACACGATCCCACGGGAGCATTTTGGTTTTCTGAGCTAACAAATGTTACACTTTGAAGGCAAGGAATATTTTTACTAAATAAACACCAAAGTCTCACAACTTACACAAAACGAGAAGCAAATTACCACAAATGTGTCTATCCTGCTGTCTAAACACCTCTAAAAGCATAATTTCTATTTGGAAAATTCTTAAGGCTATAGCCCTCACTTCAAAAGGATGTTGGTTTTTAATACTTTAAATCCTGTAGTCACCAGAATAGACACTTAGCGTTGTTTCCCTAACTCTTGTCTTTTTCAATAGAGTAGATGAGAATAAAGGAATGGTGCGCTAACTAATCTGATTAATTGTAAAGATAACATCATCTGTGTCTGACATCCAGAGCTTTGTGTTCTATAGATATGTGTGTAAACAATGAAAACCCAGATTAGGGTTCAGCCACTCAGCTCATTAGCCATGAGTGACTTCCAACTTACTGCTGTTCTTGCATATTCCAAAGAAATAAAGATTACAGTTTTGATGACTATTTGAGTGTAGTCAATGCTAAGAAACAGCACTGCTAAGTAACCACCGAGTAAATGACAGGCTTTATAAGTCATTCTTTGGTAGGTATGAGGAAACACATAATTTAGGAAGAGAAGACTCAAGGAGAAGAGCACACAGGCAGACTGTTAAAATGGAAATAATTTAAGTTATGCAAAAGCTAAGAGGACTGATTGTCAAAAGTGTCTGCATTTGACAATACAGAACGCTTGCCTAGGTGAAGTGAGGTTTAGTACAATGTACCACTCGAGACCCATTATGTGTATTTCTTGTTGAAAACCTAATTATAACATCAAACAGTAAGATATTCCAAGCAATCTTAAAGTCGTGACACATCTCTGACTATTAATTTAAGAGATAGAAATGTTTTCTTTAGTGTAAAAATATTCAGCTGACAAAATCTGAAGTCTGAGATACAGGCCAAGATACAACCTTATTTAATTTTCTCCGCAATGTAGATAAAGCAATCCTCATTTGCTAGGCTAAGACCAACGGCTTCAAACTGAAAGTGATTTCATAAAAAGCGATGTTATTTGGAAGAAGGGAGGCTAGGACATATATCTGGACTTTTAATTCTATACCACCTGAATTAGTCTAAGACATTCCATCCAGCAAATCAATAACCTCGTACTTAGCAAGTGGCAGACCATTTGTTCCTTCCATTGGACTCTAGTTACATGCTTTCAAAGTATGTTTTAAAAGTTTGAAGATTCAACTGGGTCAAAATTACACAACTGATGTTATAGTTTCACACTGAATGAACAACATCATTTGAACAGAATTATTTAGCCTCCATTGGTTGTTATTAGAAGCCTGAGATTCTCCTACAAAATTAGAATAGAATTCTCTTTTACAAAGCCTGTGACGGTAAGTGTTATATATAAGTTTGTTTAGCAAAGCTCATGCAAATAGTTAAAATAATTTGTGAACATGGCTGTTAAAATGGGTTCTGCCCAGCAGCAGATTCAGATAGATACAGTCACCCATGGAAGAATAGGAGGAAAGATTGCAGGCGCAGAAGTGGATAGGAACTCCATTGAAAGACCAACAGAGTCAACTAACCTAGACCCTTGGGGCTCTCAGAGTCTGAGCCATCAAACAAATAACAAACACAGGCTGGACCTAGGCCCTTCCCACTCATATGTAGCAGATGTGCAGCTTGACCTCCATGTGGGTCCTGAACAGCTGGAGCAGGAGCTATCCCAAAAGCTGCTGCCTGTATGTGGGACTTGTTCTACTAGCTAGGATGCCCTGCCTGGCCAGAGTAGGAAAGGAAGCACCTAGCCTTGCAAGTGTCAGGGGTCCCTCACACACTCAGAGAAGAAGGGGAGGGGGGAGGGGAAAGGACTGTGGGAGGTGATAACAGGGAGGGGGCAGTAAGCAAGATGTAAAGCAAATAAATAAAATAAAATTAAAGAAGATACTTGCACCATCTGATTCTGTGGACTTATTGATGCAGATGACTGTCCCTGATGTGGGCAGGCATCACCCAGATCATTTAGGGGCTAAATACAATAAAAATTCAAATGTAGGGAAACTCTGTGTGCTGACTGACTGCATGAGCCAAGTCCACTGGTTGTCACCAGAGCATGCATCATTAGTAGCAGACTGGGATCTACTATAGGTTCCCCATCTCTGACTTAATGATAGCAGATCAAAAGTCCTCTTTGCATCTACAAGTATGTGTCAATACTTGTGTGACTATACATACACAAACATATACATAAAGTATACGTATGCATGTGCGTGTGTGTTTGCCTGTGTGTGTGTGTTTGCCTGTGTGTGTGCTCTCAGTAACCAATACAGAGCTATTGTAAGGATGGGAGAAAGGATAGTGAATACAGAACATGACATAGAAAGCTACTAATATACTCATAACATAAAAAACAATTTTTATAGATTTATGGTACATACAAAAGTATGTGGAAAGTCACAGTTATTCTACATGTGATAATTAGAAGAGGAAATGCAAAGGTTAGCATGCTGTTTTGTACAGATGTAACACACATCTGTGTTCTTAGTTATATGCAAAACTTATAAACATATTCTTTTATCTACTCATTAGCAAAGTCATTCTATATATGACTCAGTTTCCTCTGACAATTTTCCTTTGAATATTTTTGGGGTAAAAATTATTTTTCCTAAAGAACAACTCACACCTGCTTTGTCTAATGCAACATAGGAGAGATTCAACAGGGACCATTCAACAACTTGAAAGATTGTGTCCCTATTTTTTGAAGCTTATTAAAGTCATCTCCATTTGGGAGATTTATGAGGCTGAATTAAATTGTGAAGTATTATAGAGACCATCTGCTAGCCTACATGTAGATGAATCACCCCGTCCTTTGCAGGGAAAGTGGCACAGAACACTGACTGCACATTTTCTATGTCACAGTGAAGCTTGGAACTCTTGAGAGTTTCGAGGAAGTGTCCACAGAGGGATGTGCCCGCAGAGGAAGCAAGAAAGTCTGTGAACCTTCATTGAGGTCCTCAGTCCCATTCCCTGGTCTATCATACATGTTTCCTCCATGCATCTTCCACTGCTTTCCCTCCCTGCACCCCTTGGCCAGTTCTGCCATTTCCAGACACAGCAAAGATCTTCTGGCTCTTAATTCATTTTTCCGTGGCATTCTACCTCAAGATATCTGGATGTCTTTTTGCCCTTGTTAGCTCAAGTTTCTCCTCAAGCATCACTTTTCCAGCGAATGATGCTTAGACTGCTTGCATATGTCTGATGGGGCACTCAGAGATTTTCTGACCAGCTTTTTGATCACCCACTTTGTCACATTCTAACATCACTCACATTTTTTTTTTTTTTTTTTTTTTTTTGTTATGGTACTGTTTACCACCTTTCTCTTTGTCTTGTACAAAGGAAAGTGCTGATTCCCCACTAAAGGTTGAATTCAGAGCAGGCTATGCCATATAAGATTTTTTGTTTGCTCTACATCAGACCATCTTTACCTTAATCCAGCTGTGTTTTCTACCAAGATGTATATTATCCAAAGTGGTGTCTACACTTGCTGTGCAGCCATATTTGAGTTTCTATCCTTACTTCTTTTGATCACAGACAGTGATGTGAAAGAGTAAGTCAAATAAAGCATTTCCTCCCCAAGTTGCTTTGGTCATGGTGTTTCAACACAGCAATAGTAATCCTAAGACACCACCTACCTTCTGATTATTTAAATCCAGCCTGTCTTCAACCCCTGATCTAAGTCTGTCTTCTTTTCAGGCTTTCTCAGATTTTATTATCAAATTCACTCTTTTTTCCTCATCACAATTGAATCTCAGTATATCAAGAATTAAGATGTCTTTCTCAAGATATCTGGGAAGCAATAGCCTTTTAAACAACTGTCCCTGGAAGCCAGCACAATGAACAAGACCTTTCAGGACTCCTAATATAGCCTTCAACATTTAACCCGCTTTCAAAAGCAAATTTAGACACAATTAAACGGTATAGAGTGTACAGAAGGTATTTCATTCCTCAGTCGCCACTATAACTAAAACAAGTGGTCAAGAGTGGTTTCCTAGTGCCATGTCACTGATCTGAGAAATGACCTGAATCTCAATAATCTCTCCGACGTATTTTCAAAAACTACATCACACTTCTCTATCAAACAAATAAAACAAGTTATTTTTCTATCAGCCACTATTTATCTTGTAAATATTCTCCCATTAGTTTTTATGGCTTATGTTTCTCGAGAAGAAATCTTGGTGATGTTCATGAACCCTTGCTCTTCTTCACTTCCCACTTAATTTGCTTTGTCCCAACACAAAGCCATTCACTAGGTGACATCAAACCTAATTCGAAAGTCTACACCCATGACCCAGAGGGACAAAGAAATATGTTTTATAACCCTAGGACACACTAAGTGTTCAGTCAGAGTGTGCAAGTGTATGTATGTATTTAGATAAGAGGGAAGCCCGATCAGACTCAATAGGTTCAACACCTCAAAGAAATGAAGAAGCACTAACTTGACCTTCTGCTCAGGTCCCTGAAGATGCCCTCAGCTTTATGGAGAATATTAGAGTCTTGATGGGTTGAAACCCCTGCAAATGTAGTGTAACTCAAAAAGAACAGTCTTGGAACAGGGCTCAGCCCATCTGCCACCTGGACCAGCAGTTCCCAAAAGGTTAAGGCCTGGTAAGTAAGAGATGCGAGCAGCAAGGGGGCAGAGAGATCTCTGCCGAGTGCACACGGAAAATGTACCCCTACACTGCCTGACCAAGGAACCAGGAACCCAGCATTGGGACCTCTGTTGCCACCCAGTGACTTTGGGGACCAGAACAGGGATCGGACCATTGGCCACCTGGACCAGTGGAGACCGAGGGACAAAGACCAGATACAAGAAAAAGGCAAGAACGTATCACTGACAACAAGATGGCAAGAGGAAAGCGAAAGAGCATATCCCAAGGAAACCAAGACAACCTGGCAACACCAGTACCCAGCTCTCCCATCACAGAAAACAGCGGAATGTGAAACACTCTAGAAAAAGAAGATGCAGACCTAAAATCATACCTCAAGACGATGATAGAGATTTTTAAACAAGAACGGGAGGAAAAGCAAAAAGAATCAGAAGCTTTTAAGGAGGAAACAAGAAAAACACTCAAAGAACTCAAAGAACTAGAGGAAAACAGAACCAAAGAGATGAAGGAATGGAAGAAAGAATTTAAAACAGAAACTGACACAATAAAGAAAACACTAAAAGAGATAACCTTAGAGGTAGAACACCTAAAAAAGAAATCAGAAGTCACAGAAGCAAGCATTTCCAATAGACTACAAGAGATGGAAGAGAGAATCTCAGGGGCCGAAGACAACATTGTAAACATAGACAAAACAGCCAGAGAAGATGCAAAAACCAAAAAGCTCCTAAGCCAAAATGTCCAGGAGATCCAGGACACAATAAGAAGACCAAACCTAAGGATAATAGGAATAGAAGAGGGAGAAGAATATCAACTAAGAGGCACAGTAAATATCTTCAAGAAAATTGTAGAAGAAAACTTCCCTACCCTTAAGAATGAGATGACCACAAGCATAAAAGAAGCCTTCAGAACTCCAAATAGGTTGGACCAGAGAAGAAACTCCTCCTGACACATAATAGTCAAAACACCAACTGCCCAAAGCAAAGAAAGAATACTAAAAGCAGTAAGGGAAAAAGGTCAGGTAACATATAAAGGCAGACCAATCAGAAAGAATCACACCCGATTTCTCAACAGAGACTATGAAAGCTAGAAGAGCCTGGACAGACACCATGCACACCCTAAGAGAGCACAAGTACCAGCCCAAGCTACTATACCCAGCAAAACTATCAATCACCATAGATGGACAGATGAAGATATTTCAAGACAAATCTAAATTTACACAATATCTGACCACAAACCCAGCACTACAACGAATTATAGGTGGAAAACTCAATACAATGAGGTGAACTACATCCTAGTAAAAACAAAAAAACTCCTAAGTAAGAAAACCAAAAGAAGATAGAGACACAGACACAACTCAACCTACAAAAACAATAATAGCAGGTAACAGCAACCACTATTCCTTGATATCTATTAACATAAATGGACTCAACTCCCCAATAAAGAGACATAGACTATCAGACTGGATACATAAACAAAATCCAGCATTTTGCTGCATACAGGAAATTCACTTTGTACCCATTACAGGGGAAATCTGTCAAGAGGAACTCTCAATCCTTAACATCTATGCTCCAAATACAAAAGCACCCACATTCAAAAATGAAACCCTAATAAAGCTCAAAAAATACATTTCACCCCACACAATAATAGTGGCAGACTTTAATACCCTTCTCTAACCAATGGACATATCATGGAAACAGAAACTGAACAAGGACACTGTAAAACTAGCAGAGACTATGAACCAACTGGAATTAATAGATATCTACAGAACATATCATCCTAAAGTAAAAGAATACACCTTCTTCTCAGCACCCCATGGCACCTTCTCGAAAATTGACCACATAATTAAACAGAGAAAGAGCCTCAATAGATATAAGAAGATTGAAATACTCCCATGCATCCTCTCAGATCACCATGGTCTAAGGATGGTCTTTAACAACAACTAAGACAACAAGAAGCCCACATACACATGGAAACTAAACAACGCTCTGTTAAATGATAGCAGGGTCAAAAAAGAAATAAAGAAAGAAATTAACAATTTTCTAGAATTCAATGAAAACAAAAACACAACATACCCAAACCTATGGGATGCAATGAAAGCAGTACTGAGAAGAAACTCATAGCTCTGAGCATTTCCAAAAAGAAACTGGAGAGAGCATACATCAGAAACTTGACAGCACACCTAAAAACCCTAGAACAAAAAGATGCAGATATATGCAAAAAGAGTAGACAGCAAGAAATATTCAAAATTAGGGCAGAAATAGACCAAATAGAAACAAAAAGAACCATCGAAAGAATCAACAAAACCAAGAGCTGGTTCTTCGAGAATATCAACAAGATTGATAAACTCTTAGCCAGCCTAACTAGAGGGCAAAGAGAGAGTATACAAATTAACAAAATCAGAAAGGAAAGTGGAGACATAACAACTGAAACTGAGGAAATTCAAGAAATCATCAGATCCTACTACAAAAGCCTATACTCCACAAAGTTGGAAAATCGGGAGGAAATGAATGAATTCCTAGACAGATACAAAATCCTAATTTTAAACCAGGACCAGGTAAACCATCTAAATAATCCCATAACACCTAAAGAAATAGAAGAAGTCATCAAAAGCCTCCCAACCAAAAAAAGCCCAGGTCCAGACGGGTTCTGTGCAGAATTTTATCAGACATTTATTGCAACGTAACACCAATACTCTCCAAACTATTCCACAAGATAGAATCAGATGGAATACTACCTAACTCAATTTTGAGGCTACAATAACCCTCGTTCCTAAAACACAAAGACCCTACAAGGTAGAGAACTTCAGACCAATCTCACTTATGAACATTGATGCAAAAATACTCAATGAAATCCTTGCAAACCAAATCCAAGAACACATCAAAATGATCATTCACCATGACTAAGTAGGCTTCATTCCTGGGATGCAGGGATGGTTTAATATAAGAAAATCCATCAATGTAATCCACCATATAAACAAACTCAAAGAAAAAAATCACATGGTCATCTCACTAGATGCTGAGAAAGAATTTGACAAAATTCAACACCCCTTCATGTTAAAAGTCCTGGATAGAACAAGAATCCAAGGTCCATACCTAAAAATAATATAAGCAATATACAGAAATCCAACGGCCAACATCAAACTTAACAGTGGGAAATATGAAGCAATCCCACTAAAAACAGGGACTCAACAAGACTGCCCACTCTCCCCCTATCAATTCAACATAGTACTGGAAGTCCTGGCTGGAACAATTAGACAGTAAAAGAAGATCAAGGGGATACAAAATGGAAAGGAAGAAGTAAACACATCACTCTTTGCAAATGACATGATAGTGTACTTAAGTGACCCTACAAATTGCACCAGAGAACTCCTACAGCTGATAAACAAGTTCAGCAAAGTGGCTGGATATAAAATTAACTCAAACAAACCAGTAGCCTTCCTATACTCAAAGGACAAACATGTGGAGAAAGAAATTAGGGAAAAGATACCCTTCACAATAGTCACAAATACTATGAAATACCTTGGTGTGACTCTAACTAAGCAAGTGAAGGACCTGTATGACAAGTATTTCAAACCTCTAAAGAAGGAAATTGAGGAAGATCTCAGAAAATGGAAAGATCTCCCATGCTCATGGATTGGAAGGATCAACATTTTAAAAATGGCCATCCTACCAAAAGCAATCTACAGATTCAATGCAATCCCCATCAAAATTCCAACCCAGTTCTTCAATGAGTTGAAAAGATCAATGTGCAATTTCATCTGGAATAACAAAAGGCCTAAAATAGCTAAATCCATCCTCAACAACAAGAAAACATCTGCGGGAATCACTATCCCTGACCTCAAGCTATATTACAAGGCAATTATGCTGAAAACTGCATGGTACTGGTACATAAATAGGCACGTGGATCAATGGAATAGAATAGAAGATCCAGAAATGAGCCCTCATGTATATGGTCACCTGATTTTTGACAAAGGAGCTGTAAACATTCAATGGAAAAAGGACAGCCTATTCAACAAATGGTGCTGGTCCAACTGGCACTCAGCATGCAAAAGAATGAAAATAGACCCTTTCTTATCTCCTTGTACAAAGCTCAAGTGTAAGTGGATCAAAGATCTCCACATTAAACCAGATACACTGAAACTATTAGATGAGAAACTAGGGCAAACCTCAGAACACATAGGCACAGGAGAAAATTTTCTGACCAAAACACCAATGGCTCAAGCTCTAAGGTCAAAGATTAACAAGTGGGACTTAATAAGATTGCAAAGTTTCTGTAAGGCTAAGGACATTGTCAAGAAAACAAAATGGCAGCCAACAGAATGGGAAAAGATCTTTACCAACTCCACATCAGATAGAGGCCTAATATCCAAGGTATACAAAGAACTCAAAAAGCTAGACACCAGAGAATCAAACAACCCTATTAAAAAATGGGATACTGAGCTAAACAAAATGTTCTCAATTGAGGAATATCGAATGGCTGAGAAACATCTAAGGAAGTGCTTGACATTTTTAGCCATCAGGGAAATGCAAATCAAAATAACCTTGAGATTCCACATCACACCAGTCAGATTGGCCAAGATCCAAAACTCAGATGACAGCAGATGCTGGCGAGGTTGTGGAGAAAGAGGAACACTTCTCCACTGTTGGTGGGGTTGTAAACTGATACAACCACTCTGGAAATCAGTCTGGCGATTCCTCAGAAAATTGGACATAGTACTACCTGAAGACCCAGCTAATCTACTTCTGGGCATATACCCCATAGACTCTCCAACACAGAACCAAGATACATGCACCACAATATTCATAGCAGCGCTATTTATAATAGCCAGAAGCTGGAAAGAACACAGATGTCCTTCAGTAGATGAATGGATACAAAAATTGTTGTACATTTACACAATGGACTACTACTCAGCCATCAGAAACAATGACTTAACCAAATTCTTAAGAAAATGGTTGCATCTAGAGAATATCATCCTGAGTGAGATAACCCAGTCACAAAAGAACAGACATAATATGCAGTCACTGATAGTGGGATGCTAACCCCAGAGGCTCGGATTGCCCCAGAAACAACTCACAGACTGTGTGAAGTTCAAGAAAAAAACAAAACAAAACAAACAAACAAAAAAAAAAAAGTCATGCTCAATCCTGACACACCAAGAACACATTGAGTAATTCTGGGTTACATCCTGTTTTATATGTACTTTATGCTTATTGTAACTAGTAAGACCTTAATGCAGATTATCAAACCTTAAAAAAAAGAAAAAAGAAAAGCCAAGCACTGACACAATTGTATTTGTATACATTTATACAAAAATGTTTAATTTTTTTCTTTTTTCTTTGTTTTTTAAAATAAAGTTAATACAAAGAATAATAAAAAAAGAACAGTCTTGATAGACATAGAGTCTGCTGAGCATCTGGCATCGTGTGAAAGAGAAGGTGAATTAGAGAAAACTGTAGTCACAGAAACTATACAGACAGGTTATTTCAGGAAAAGCCTTAGACTCAGTAAAGACGCTAAAGACAAGGTATTCTGAAATAAGATTCTCAATCATTTAAACCCTAGTGTAAGTGTCAGTCAAAACTAAGTTCACTTCATTCTCATTAATGAGTTTCTGAAGAAGATAGGGGACCTTTTAAAATGATTTGATTAAAAGAGAAAGTCGCTGAATGAATGATTAGAAAAAGATTCGTTCTAATAAAATAACATACTTGTGATTTTGTGTCTCATGTCTACTATACAATGGTAATTGACATTCACAAAAACCACTGGGACATGGCATTAGAGCACTGTGAGGGAAATAGAACTGCACTGAATAGTTTCCATCCTATGTCCTGCATTGTTTGTGTATCTAATGGTAGGTGTACATTATTCCCATAGTCTTAGCTGAAATATGGAATTAGCAAGAATGCAGAAAACTGGAAAGGGAAAATGAAATAAGTGGATTGTCTCAAGAGTTTACTTGAATTTTTAATTGAGAAAAATTTCCAGGATTTTAATCTTCTTCACATATTTCCTTTGTTCACTTGCACATTAACTATTATTTACCACTTATCCGTAGATAAGTTATAATTCAATGGGTTTGGTTCTCAGGAGATAGTGAACAGGGTTTAGACTCGAATGTCTGCACTGAAAAAAGAAACAGATTGTTCTGGAAGGGTATTTTAGGCACCAAGGTGCAGATGAACATGCACAAGATGTTACAGGAACAAAAAGGGGAAGCAATATGATGGAGAGGGGGAAGAAGACATTCTAGGGGAGGGGTGCTTCACTCACACATGGAGGCATCCATCTGAATAGTTGACCCAAGAAATGATTGCTGGAGTCATTGATACAGTTGGAAAAAGTAAAAGCATAAGATGGAGAAGCAGAGGCAAATTTATAAGCATGTCATATATATGCTAAAGAGAAAGCAGAAAGGAGAAGACATGTCAAAACAGCTATATCCTCTTGAAGTGGCATTAGAAGCATACAGTGGACTTTCAGTGAGGACCACAGTGTACAGGTCAGAAAGAAAGGAAAATGTAGGAGCAATTATGGATTTGGTGTGAATAGTTGCAGGGCCGCAATGGAGCAGAACAAACACTGTGAGGAGGACACAGAGAAGATGACAGAGGAAAAATAGAGAAGAGGGAGAAGGAATAAAAGAGGAGGAGGGAGACAGGGAGGCTGCACTTAGAACCATTTACCATTTTACGAACAAGGGATAGCAGGACAGGTCCAGACATTGAACTGGGAAGGCAGGGATCCAGGTAGCTTTAAGACCAGCATCCTAAATGATTTTCATCACTTTTGCATCTGGCTGGACAGCCACTGCACTGAAAGTCAGTTTTCCAGAAGTCAGTTCACCAGCCAGTTCTATGAGTTTACTTTTTCTTTTAACTCTTTATGGTTATACAGAAATGTATAAATTGGGTCTGTTCTAATGCCAGTGAACATTTGAGAGTGTCTCTGTCAACTAGTTTTATTATTATTTTCATTCTATGATTGCAGTGTTGACCTTCAGCTTGTTCTAGAAACCCATTATACTGTACACAGAGAAAGATTCAATGAGTTGGTCTCCAAAAGTAAACACATAATAGTAAAGTTGTCAAAATTTGAAGCAAGCAAACTATGTCATATATTATAATTTTAATGATTATTTGAAATAATTATTTATTGTGTCCTCCTCATGTGACTTTTCACAAGATAAGTGGGTATGAAGATACTTTTATTTAAAAGTATCTGACTTTTCAAAATTGTATGCTCAGCCATTTGAGATTCCTCTGTTGAAAATTCTATGTTTAGATCTGCGACCCATTATTTAATTGGGTTATTTGGTTTGTTGAGTGAATGGATCAAAATAATATATATGTGGTTTGATATTTGTGAATATATGTACATACATACATACATACATACATATATACAAATATAGATTATTCCAGGCTGGTGGCAGTGGTTCTTTCTTTCTGTGGAATTTGTATTATTTTAATAACACTATTTTTATTTTTTTCATGGGTGGCAAATGCGTATAAGCATGAGAAAGTAGCAAACAAAGATGCAAAGATACCTGGGTAAAGCTCAGACTCCCCTCCATATGTATGTATATGTATATTATGTGTATGTGTATGTATATGTATGTGTATGTGTATGTTTGAGAAATATATATATGATATATATGCTTCATATGTGAGCATATTCTGCATTGCTTTTTAGCTTTTGCTTGAAATAGGATTTCCTCCCCTACTATATTTCATAATCTCATAATCAACAAGGTCATCTATGTACAAGTGTTTTTCTACAGTAACAGAATATATTAAGTGAGAAGGGATGAATGGTAGCTTGCATGAGGCGAGTCTAAAGAAGTGACAGGGGTGGCAAGGCTGGGGAGCAAAGACGTGTGTGCACGTGCCTGTGCATGCATGTGTGTCCACACTAGTAAGTCTTGACTGATTTTTGTACATTGTTAAGCTTGTGCTGTTTTGCATAAGAAATCATCTAAAACCAAACTCTTCATGGCATAATTTTTCTGAATGGAACATATTTATATGTCAAAAGGGATCTTCAAAATTTTAGTGTCACCAAAGGTTAGGAAGGGCTACCATCCTTCAATCTATTCTATGTATGGAGACTGGAAAGCCACTCTGAGTAAGGGGAGACTTTGGAAGTTAAGGATACTGATATGCAACAGACACATGACGTATAGGGCAAAGATAGGCACACATAAGGACAGTCATTAGAAGCGCCCATTGAAAAACCTATCTGCAAAGAATAAAACATTCATTTTTAAAGTAACCAAGTCACATCTGATTCTTTGTTGATGTTATAAATCTATGCATTTCCGTTTGTAAAAGAGGGCACAGAGATACAGAAATCCAAATGTAGCCTTCACTGCTCACATCCCAAGTTCCAGGGACAAGAGGGGAAGAGAATGCCAAGAGCCTGGGAAGTGTTGTCAAAAACAGGCTTTCATAAATATTCTCTGCCATTGTTGCTAAGTCATTAGTGAGTCAGAGGGATTAGGTGATACTGGTTAATGAGTGGGATGCAGTGATAAATGTTTAAAGGACAGAGTTTATGAGACAAGACTGTTGTAAACTAAAGACCTGCATTATTTTTGCACAGGTAGTTCAGAACTGAAATGGAAGTCTGGGCTGTTGTTGACCACAGGATTAGCATAAGAGGCAACACTTCATTAGCTGAAATATCTAGACATCTCATCATTTAGATAGGATTTTTACAAGGTTCCATTCAGCTCCATTTCTTCTTCATTAATATAAAACAGTCATTTTCGAACATATTATGGACCAGGAATTAAGCCATAATTCTTTTGTGTTAATACATTAGGGGGAGTATAGAAAGCAGAAATAGACTAGACTATAGCAATGTAGCTATGTGATAATACTAGAGGCTTCTGGGTAGTGATGCCCAGAGTGACCTGGATAAACCCCACGGAGGCCTAGAAGTAAAGAGAAGCTGGTGAAGCTCTGGAATTTAGCAGCTTCAACAACAGGATTGAGTTAGCATAGCAGAAGATTTTGCTGGAGAAAGCAAATACTGGGCAGAATCTTAACAGTGTCAATTCAGCCAGAGTTTCTTTGGAGAGGGAATTAGAATCTTCATTCTGACAGAAGAACATGCAAAAAAGCTTGGACAATGTCCCTAGAGTGTCATCATTGTCATGGTTAAAGAACTTTCATAGCTAAATATTGGGTCACAGTCTTGAAATGTGAAGCCTCAAAGGAACAATGAAGACCCTCTTGTTACCACAAAGATTTACTGGGGATGATATGCATGGAAAACATCCCAGAGTACATCAACAGTCTTCCTACTGCAATGTTCTAGAGCAAAGTGGATGTAGGAATCTGCACAAAGGCATCATGGGTAGAAGGAAGTGACTAAGGGCAAACGTATCACCTTAGTTACTGTTTTTATTGCTGTGATAAAGAGTCATGACTAAAAGCAACTTGGGAGGAAAGAGTGAGTTTTGCATACATTTTCACATCATAGACAAAGGCAGTCAAGGCAGGGTTCAGGTCAGGAACCTGGAGGGAACAGCTGAAGCAAAAATCATGAAGAAACATTGTTTTCATGTTTTCCATGGCTTACTCAGCCTGCTTTCTTATACAATGCAGGATCACCTGCCCAGGGATGATACCACCCACAGTGAGCTGGGTCTTCTGACTTCAATCATCAATCAACACCCCAAAGGCTTGGGCCCAAGCCAGTCTGGTAGAGACACTTTCTTAACTGAGGTTCTCTCCTCCCTTTGATATCAAACTAGCCAGCACAGTCATCCAGTAACTGTTAAAGTAAACAGCCATAAGCAAACAGCATGAAGTAGAACAGCACATCAATAGAAGGCAAAAGACAAAAGGGTTTCTCTGGCACAGAATGTTCTTCCTTCCCTGTCCACTCTGGTATAGCTCAGTTATTTGTCAACGGGGCCTGCCTGCTTATCTTGCTTTCTGTTCTGTCTTCACCACCACACTTGCTCTGCCTTGTATCTGGCACTATAGTTTTCATACTACCTTGACCTTCTTATCTTGTGCCAGGAAGACACATTTAAAAAATGAGAAAGATAGAAAACCAGGTAGACTGCCCAAGTTACCTTTCTACACACTCTCTCTCCACAAATCCAATCCCTCAGAGGCTCCTCATTAGAGGTAGAGCAGATTCTCCTCTTTTCCCCCTGCCCTCATCTTCTGTGAATCCTACGGATCATCCATCCCTTCTGAACTCCCTTTTCCTGCTTATCACTGCAACCCAGCCTCCAACACCAGCAAGCATTCCTTGTGAACACACCAGCTAAGCAGGCCATCGAACACACTCTCTGAAAATCCAGAGAGGAAACAGAAACCAAGGGAAAAAAAAAATCTACCTAACCAAGGGGGGAAAAAACATATGCCAAGATACCATCATGAGAACAAAATCAATAACAACCAGGACAATATTTCTCCCACAGCTAGCCTACCATGGTAGGCCTTAAATATTCCAGCACAGCTAAAGCACAAGAAAAAGACCTTAAAATAAGCTATACAACAATGATAGAGGTCCTTCAAGAGAAAATAAATAAATCCCTTATAGAAATGCATGAAAATACAAACAAAAGTTAGGAAGAAATGAGAAACCCAAGATTTGTTTTGAAATGATTGGTTATCGAACTCTTGGAGGCTTGGTCTTTTCTGATGGGAGACAGAGGGGGAGTGGATCTGTGGGAGAGAGGATGTGAGAGGAAAAGTTGAGGAACAGCAAACTGTGGTTGGCATATATTGTATGAGAGAAGATTCTGTTTTCAATGAAAGAAAAAACTGTGAGAAACAATTGTATTGTTAGCTGCTTCATGCTATTAGAGAAATAAAACCAACACACAGTAAGCAGAATGTATGGGCACCATTAGTAAAAAGGATTCTTTGCACATCCTACAATCTACTTACTCCTAACAGCACTGGTGAGCAAAGGAGATTGTCCTGAATATTGATAGTCTAATTGGAAAACTGGCTTTATGCCTCCATCCACGTGTTGTAAATATCCATTTAATGCATTGCTTTCCCCGTTTCTTCCAGCCAGCCTCCTACTGGGAAAGCTTCCTACTTTCCCATGTTTCCTATGAAGCTAGTCAGACCTTGTTCCTCTCTTCTATGTCTTCATACATCTACTTTTGTGCTCTTTAACTCTCATGTATTTAATGAAGTTCTATACCAAGAACTTTCCCAATCCTAAACATCCATTTTTTTAATGAAAATCAGATTTTTCCCCTTGAGAGAACTATAAAAACAGTGGAAACAAAGAATACAAGGGGCATACTCTGTATGCACACACAGAAATATGATAAAGGTACTTTATAAGGTTTATGTATGATAGAAATTCATTGTTCCTCGAAAAGCAGTTCCAGTGCTGGTCTTGAAATTGGCAGTAGAAAGCTCTCTAGGAGTGTATTCATGAGGATGCCCATTTCCTTATGAGGTATCTCCTTGAAGCCACAAGGAAGAACATATCCCTTCATGCCAGCAATGAGTTTTGGAAGACGTTTTTATTTTGAGAGTGGGGTACATCCATCTAAGGCCTGGGTGATGCTGAAATGGCCACTGGATTGCTTTCATCAACTCTTAATTTGTTTTCAGATTTATTACCTAAGAAAACCAATTTCTTTTCTGAATTAACTTCTTTTTTGTGAGCTTTTACTTTAGAAGGACAAAGAATTTTGATTATCAAATAATTGACATGGGCCAGACATTGCTTTGTCTTATAAATAGCTAAAAATAAAATCCTTCCACATTCTCTGAACTCAGAGACAAATCAAATCACAAAGTTAATCATCTCCAGCACAGTGAATTTCCTGAGCAGAAAAATCCCTCAAAATCTTGACTGATCACTGCCATTCTGCTGCATTATTTGTGTCAAACCAGAAGGGTTTGTCTTTATTAGTGTTTATGTTTTTCTCCCCCAAATTGAAATAAATCTGAAAAAAAATGGAGAAAAAAATGTGAAAAAAAATCAGAAGAGATGTAACTGATTCTATTTTAGATAAACTGGAATGTAAGGAATCATGGGAAAATTACGTTGACATGTCCAGGAAACTTCTGACAATGGAGACTCAGTTTTGGAGTGAAGGGGTATGAAGGTTTGTGTGGGGGAAATCATGAAATTTCACTTAATGGGTGACTGTGAGAAATGCTAGGCCAAGAAACAAGAGTGAAAATCAGTAGGACATGCTCAGAAAGAGGCATAGGGAGAGGACTAGGAGGAGAGACATAATTAACAGACCCACTTAACTAAAGATAGAGAAACCGAACTTCCCTCCAGCCTGCAGCCATCTCCAAATACCTTTGGGAATGAGGGAAGACAGGACTGAGAGAGAGAAGAGAAGCATGTTCTAGTGACCTCTGTGGATGTGACCTTAAGGTGGCACAATGAGAACATAGATGTTGCTTCTTCTTCAATGACCAAGCAACATGGGTGTGGCTCTGTGATGGTCTTGTCTGACTCTGTATGTTTGCCTATCAAGCCTAGCATCTGAAGAGCCAATGGGGTGTGGGAACCCGAATCAATGCAGTCCCAAGTGTTCTAGTGCATGGCAGAGAGTCCAAGGCTGGAGGGCATAGAGCAAGATTGAGCATGTGAAAATAAGGAAGCACTATGAGTATGGAGACACGAGGCAAACACAGGAGAGTATGTGACAGGCTAGACTGAAAAGCAGCAATCCTGGAGTGAAAAGTATGGCAGATGGCAAAAGTGATTCCCCAAAGAAAGTAATGCCTGTTGACAGGGTCTGGTGTGTCTGCTGCTGGTGAAGAGATATGCCTTCTGCAAAGACAGAAGCCAGAAATTAAAAATAAAAAAGTGCATTGGTTTCCAACATGGATCTTGAAGTCACCCAGTGGTGTAGTGTATAGATATGGCATTGAAAAATACAAGCGCTGGAGTAGAAATACTGGGAACCTTGCAGGGAAGGAGCTGAATTTATGCCACGATATGGGAAATAGTTCCTGAAAGCAAATGAATCCCCCACACTTTCCCATGACAGGGTCTTGCATCGTTCATGCATTGGGTCAGTTCATTTTCTTCTACATTTTAATACTCAACTCAAGATGACTTAACTAATATTCTAGATATCATAAGAGATTTCCAAACAGGTCCCATTTTTTTCTTTTGTTGTTATTGTTGTTGTTGATTAGATTGTTGTCTCCTGCTTCCTTATCTTTAGAAGTACTCTGGACAAAACCACAGTTCCCCAGGTAACTCTGCACAGTTAGTTTACACACACGTCTACCACAGTTTTGTTTCTGCTCATCTTGTCTCTATTAGGCTAGAAGGAGAGTGATTTTATATCCCAGTAGGACATATTGCTAAGACGGAAAGAATCAAAGGAAGAAGGGAAAAAAGTTGAAAAGGGGAGATAGGAAGGGAGAGATGAGAGGAAGAAAATGAACAGAGAGAGCTTCCCATGAGCCAGCCCTTGTTGAGAGAAGATGGCTCATATGTTAAGCTGAGATATAATCTTAAACTCAGGACAAGCACATTTTTCATCTCGATGGGGCTCTGGGTTTAGATTCTTCTTGATAAGTTTCATATCACACAATGGTCTGGTGCAAAGTCTATAATAAATCTATAGTCCTTTGCCATGGTGAACACCATAGCAAAGTTAAATTTAGAGTATATACTTGCATTTAAATAGACAAGATACACTTTAAGGGGACATTCATATGCAAATATGTGCTTCTCAAGTTAAAATTTAATAGAATGCTACAGCATGCGGTCACATAAATATTCTATGTTTTGTTTCAGGAAGTATAAATGTAGTAAAGTACTTTTCATGGTCATTTAATACAAAACCTTCTAAATAGAATAGAACATCTACCAAGATCAAATACCCAAGAATTTGTAGGCAAAACATGAAGGAAAAGCAAAATACAGTCACTCTCCTGTGAAATATGCAAGGATTTAATTTTCATGTTCAAATTCATCATTTATTGTATCCAGTGAGACCTCCGAGTAAACAAGGTGTAAAGTTGTCCATGTCAAATATTTTGTCAACAAACCTATGATGGAAATAGCATTTGCAAACCATTACTGCAAAGATGTGACACGATTTCTACAGTGGAGACATGCAGAGGTGGAATTTCATTAGTGTATAATCTTTATAACATTGGAAATTAGAAAAGTCTAACTTCGAAAGTGATCAGTGAGGTAATTCCTATGAAGATATGAGTCGCTTGAAGAGAAAAGGAGCAATAGTATACAGTCCATTCCATTTCTAAGAATGTTTTCCATGTAAATAAAAGGTACAGATATTCCACAGTGACATCCACTTCACAGTCATGAGCTCCATGCCATTCCAATCTGCTGTTGGGAGCACTGGCTCGTTGCTGGCAGGCAAAGATGCCCCTTCTACATCAGAGGAGTTCACTCTATGAAATTCAGATAATTACCCTATTTTATCCCTCTGTGGCTTTTCCAGCGAAAGAGAACGAAACTTGCCCTCCCAACTCTCCCCAACCCCCGCATCCTCTGGAAGAGCAGCCATCTTTACCATTGATCCATTTCTCCAGACCCTCCAAATAAATCTTTGTTTGACTTTTTCAAAACAGTTTAGAAAAGAGTTCTAATTTCCTTAATTAAAATTTTAGTGATCAGAGAAATTCAATTAAAAAGCTTCAGAAGACAATGAACAATGATCCTTCTTAGTCTTCATCTTCCAGACCCTTCTGGTGCCTTTGAGGGACTGAACTGACAGAGGGGAGGCCACAGTCACACGGACTGAACCCAGTAAACATGCATGTGTGTGAACTACACTGTGAACGATTCAGATGAAAGTCAGCCTTGCTCTGATAGAACGAGAAGAATTCACTGAGTGCTAAAGGAACCAGGGAAAAGAGGAAGCCCTGACACCATGCTCCAGAAACAGTTCAGCAGCAGCCATCTTCCCCTGTTGCCCCAGAGCATCCTCCCCTGATTCCCCAATCTTCATCCTCACCTCTGAGAGTGAACTCCCACACCTGCTGCTCTCTTCCTGTCTGTGGGCACCAAATGCAATGGCATGTCATGCACAAACGGAAGATTGACTATTTGTTATTGAACTGGGATAGATTACAAGACTCTCAGCAAACTGACTGCTGAAAATTTAAACCTACAAAGTAGAATAAAACTACATAACAGGATGGCCATTGGCGAGACAACCAGGAGCATGGCCTGCATTGTTGTGGTTTTGGGTTTTGGTTGGTGGTGTTGTGGTTGTTGTTGCTGTTTTCAGAAGAAGTGGGGTGCTGACTTTGCCAGGGGCTTCTGGATTGGCAGGGCCTAAAAGCAGTTTTGCTCCCTGAGTCAAACAGGGTATGAAGTGTTCCTCTGGGAGAATTTTCCATTTAAGAAATATTTTTTTTCTATAAATAGTCTGTGAAACCAAATTTTAAAATCATAATGAGACTTCTCTAATCAAATTTGTCTCCTAAAATCAGAAGCAATTTTGGCAGCTCTCTTGACAACAGCCGCACAATCTGCCACATGCCCTTAATGCTCCTGGGACTCTGTGCTCATCACTGTAGGAAACAACTTAGCTGAACTGCCATTTTGGAAATGGTTCCCCTCTCAGCAGAATGTAATAGATTTTACATCACACAATGAAGGGGGAGAATTCATCCTTCATTCCTAGAGCATGATGCCCTCTCCAATGTATTCCAAATTCAGTTCATCTGAAAAGAAGTTTGACCTACCCATAATTTTGTAGGACATGGGTCATGGCCTGACCCCATTTGAAGAAAGATGGCTATACTCTGTGAAGCTATATACTTGAAAGGAATTTAGTGTAATGCCTTTATCCTTTTTGATAATCCATTACAGGTTCTCCAAGGCTAAATTAATTTCTGGAAATGTCTTACTGGGTATCAGGGCAAGCAGGCAGAGTGGGAATGGCTGTTACTGATTCTGCAGGAAGTAGCTGTGAGGAGATCTGAGACAGCCTAGACCAACTATGTTGCCAGAGAAATTCTCAGTGCTCTGAGAACTAAGTGGCTGGGATAAACAGACCATGAAAGCTCTAGAATATTTATTTTCTTCATGATGATTCAGTTAAGGGTTGACAGAACTGCCCTTATATGGGGATCTAAATACTTAAGAAGAATTTATTTCAATGCAGGTTTTATTTTATTTTTAATGCTTCCACTTCATAAAGTGGGGAAAATCTGTGTTCTTCCTGAGAACAAAGATGTTATCTCCATCATTCACTATCAAACTCAAACACTCCCCCCCACACACACAGGGTGTAAGGAGAAAGACAGACAGACAGACACCCCAGGTTCTCTTTTTAGCTGTGTGGAAACTACTAACCAATTACCATAGCTCCCTTCAACAAGTCCCATACAGAAGAGTTTTTTGTGTGTTTTAAATTTTTCTTATATTTGAAATGATAATAAATGATATCATTTTCTTCTTCAGTTTTCTCCCTCCAAATCTTCTTTGCTCACTCTCAAATTTGTGGTTCCCTTTTTCATTAATTGATGTTCTATGAATATAAAATGCATATACACATATGCATTCCTGAATATAACCTCATCTGTAAAATGTTACATGTCTGCATGCTTTCAGGGCTATGTGGGAGTGGATAACAAGTAGGTAGGCTCTTCCCTTAGAAAGATTATTTCTCCCAATCTCTGAATTTCTTAGTTGCCTGTAGTTTCTGTAGGGTTGAGGCTCCTGATCTTCCCCCGTTTCACTTTGACATATCCGTTGTTGTCTGCATTCAGCTAGAGTTTAGGCAGTCATGTTCATGAGATTTCATGGGCGTAGGAGAATACAGTCTTAAGTCAAACTCCTTGATCTTTTCTCTCGTTCTTCACACTAATCCATTTCCCACAATGTTCCCTGAGTACTTTGTAGATGTAACTCCAGGACTTGTCTCCACTATTCTTCATTTTGACCGCTTGTGGTTTTCATTTCCAAAATATTTGTTTATAAAAAGTTCAATAGAGTAGAAAGTTGTTTCTTTCTTTGGATGAGGAGGCTGCCTAGTTCTTTAAGTCTTTAGGTCATCTTTGTCTATTAAGATAAAACAACAATTTGGAGACTTGTGGCTAGAATTTACAGCTGTTTTAAGACAAGGTCGCACTATGTAGCCATGGCTGGAAATGAGACCGCTCTATAGACCAGAAAGACCCTGAACTTAGAGACATCTGCCTCCCCTTCAAGAACTGAGATTATAGCTATTTGGCACTATGACTGGTGTTTACTTTTAGCTGCACACATGCATGTTTGCGTATGGATATGGGCAGGAATGTGTTTGTACTCTCAGAAGACCAAAAGGATCCCCAGTAACTGAAGTTATGGGAGTTATGAACCAGGTGACATTCATTTTAGTCAGAATAAGGGTCTCCTCTCAGTGTTCCCTGGATGACCAGTACAAAACCACCTGGAGTGTTGGCTAAAATACCTACTCCATAACCACTCCATCAGTAAGAGATTGGATCACCTGAGACTCCCCATGATAATGGGCTGCTAATGTGTTACTAGACACACCAGAGGATGAAAACCAACTTCTCCCCATAAATCCTGTCCTAAACTCTTTTGTCCATCATGTAGATGTTTAAATTATTTTCTATTAATATACTACTTAATATTTAATCATACACACATGCGTAGAAAACAGGTTATTAAAGTGGTGTTAGTGTATGTGTGTGTACATGTCTGTGTATATGTGTCTCTGTGTATGTGTGTGCTTATGCATGTCTGTGTGTGTCTGTACGAGTATAAGACAAATACTGCTGATCTCCCAATCAGGATTAGAAAAGCACAGATCCCCCATATTGGCGTTCTTCCCTTAAATAGTTTCGTAAGAAAAAAAAAGCAAGACCCATTAGGGTTTTTATACCTTTGAGTAGAACTTGATGACCTGAGATTTTTGTCTATATGATGAACTGAAGTAATCTCATCTTTGTCCATTTAATGTGGTAGACAGGTTCATTGCAAGTTAATAAATATGCTTTGAGATCTTCTGAGATTGTGATGTACTTAGCCTGCTATTTTGTATAAAGATGTGGAGAGCGGGTGTGGCTGGAGTCCAAAGATGATGCTTGGAACCCTGGCCTAGTCTTGTGACTAGCACCTGACTTCCTCTTGCCCCCGAGATTAGCCACTCCCACCGTGCGAGCTGCGCAGGCGCACCTATGACTAGAGATCAGGCCAGATGACACGGACCTATGAACTGCAGCCATACAACATGGACTGAGGAGGTGGAGTTGAGAGAGAATAAAGGGACTGCACTTAGGGGCAGAGGGAAAAGAAAGAGAAACAGAAAGAGAAACAGAAAGACAGAAAGATTTTCACTGGCATGATCTAAGGTTCCTGAGCAGAACACTGTGTTGTCGCTCCTTTTCTGCTGGTCAGAGATGGTAGCGACATAAAGACACAGCATTAGACAAGTAACCTTTCTTCTATTCTTTCACAAGAGTCCCCGAGCTCCAACCACAGTTTGGCTATGGGTATCTGTATCTGTCTTAGTCAGCTTTGGGTGAAGCCTCACAGCCAGACCTAAGGAGATAGAAACTCCATAGGGAGACCAACAGAGTCAACTAACCTGGACCCTTGCAGGACTCAGAGTCTGAACTACCAACCAAAGAACATACACGGGCTAGACCTAGGCTTCCCTGATCAGAAGTGCAGCTCAGTCTTCAAGTATGTCCTGAACAGCTGGAATTGAGGCTATCCCAAAAGCTGTTGCCTATCTGTGGGATACGTACTACTAGCTGGGCTGCTTAGCCTGGCCTTAGGGGTAGACGAAGCAACTAGCCTTGAAGAGACTTGAAGTACCAGGGTGGGGGTATACCCAGAAAGCCTCACCTTCTCAAAGGAGAAGGGGAAAGGATTGTGGGAGGGAGTGGTTGAGAGGAGTCAGTGACCAGGATGTAAATTAAATAAGTGAAAACTAAAGTTAAGTGGGGGGGGGGGGGGAGGGAGGGAGAGAAAGAAAGAAAGAGAACAAGTAAATAGCTTTCTAGCCCTTGGGTTTGCCACACAACCAGCTTTTACATGTATATCTTTAGCTTAAATTGTATATTCTTCTATGCCCCAACGCAGAATAATGTATGTATGTGTTTATGTTGTGGTAATGATTTGCTTAAAGCAGCAAAAGTATTGAAAGCAACCTTAAACCAAACAGATGCCCCATGAATATTGGAAACAACATGTGGCTATGGATTGACAATGCCTGTTGGCTGTTTTTACTTTTAGTCTTGGTCAGTTGGGGTCTGAAAAATAACTTCTTCCCTTGCAAAACTCTGTTAAGGATTTCTGTAAGGAATCTATAGGTCCTTTCTTATACACACAACATGTTTTCTGCTTCATAAAACAGACTGGCCAGTAGCCACAAACTAGAGACAGATGGAGAACACAGGGAATGAGACAGAGAATTCAAAGTGGGGCTCACTCTTGATTAAACAGTGCAACAGGGAAATCTGCCTTCATTCCTTAATGCTGTAGTGACAGGTTTTAACGCCCTCTCTATACTAGCTAACATGGGTCAGCAACAAAGAATAAAATGGTTTTAACTTTGTGTATTTCTATTAAAAATCTACACAGGAGCCAATCTGACCGAAACTACTGCTGATTTGGCAGTTCTCAATTTTACTTCATTAACTCCAGGATAAACCATGCAATAGTATATGTAACAACTTAATGATGTTAGCAAAAACGTTTACTGAAATTTTTAAAGATCATAAGCTAATAGACTAATTTAATTCATCTCATCTCCCACATGGTATAAAAAGGTAAGTAAGTAATTTGATAGTCATCAGAATGGAACAAACACAAATGAGTTTAATGAACTTTGCCATAGCCAAAACATAGGTGAGACTTAACATCTGTGCTGACCCATTACCATGGACAGTAGAATTCGTGTTGTAGACCACGCATGTTCCTCGATGTAGCCATGCACAATAGGTGTGGATTTTAGTGACCATGATGCCAAAACAAACATGACCAAGATATGACAGAGTGAAGAAATATGTAATAGCTGTAACAGGCAAGAGGAACATCCAAGTTATTTCCCAAACAATGTCCTCATTAGAGGGGAACCTAATAGATCTAGATAGAAAGGCAAACTTAAGAGTATGCTCAGTGTTAGTTCCTAATTTCAGAGTGAAGGAAGGCAGAAACACTTGGGGACATTGTTAACTCAAGGTCATGGAACCTGCATTGAAAGGTTAACTCAGCAGACAAAATGCCTCTGGGCATGCTCACCTATAGTCAAAAAGTTTGGCTGAAAACAAAAGAAAGGACATTTGAAGTTGCTTTAACCTAGAGGTTTGCCTCTCAAGGCATCTGCCCGACTTAGTGGCTGACATCTCTGCTTCCACCTTTACGCCCCATGCTGTGTTTTCTAAGGATACTGGAAGTTGAAAAACAAGAAGGAAATCTCATACTTAAACCAGATATTTTTCTTGGAAGTTCTCCCCAGTTGAGATGCCAGAGGCATCTCTCCCTCCAGCTATCCAGCCCTTTTGAAAAATTCTTTTTCCTCTTCTGGGCTTTAATTTCCTGCCTTATTATAATTATTGGCTCCTTCTCCTGAAATACCACCATGACAACAGTCCTCAGCAAGCACACTAGCCTTGAATACTTTGTGTTAATGTGACAGGCCCATTTATTCTTTCCAGGCTTTGCTTAATAAATCCATGCTAATTCTTCACTTAGCATTAAAGGTAGTTTAATATGACCATTTCTACCTTCGAATACACTGTTTACAATATCTTTCTTAAGCTAGTAACACTGAGTGTACTACAGACATGAACAATAAGGGTGATGTGATTTTCTTACTCTCCTTCATCTTTGAGCATGCAAGTCTATCCCGGTTTAAACTATAGGTGCACTGCAGAAATTGAAAACAAAATGCTTTCCTTTAGGAGAATGCAGACGACAGAAGACAGGAGAAAACATAATTAGTGCATGACCACCTCCCTCAGATACCAACTCTACACACTAGATCACCATAGCTATTCACTTAGGATACAGCAGGACAGTAGTGACCAACATCCCACATCTTTACCACCTCATCCTTCCAACCATCCTCAGAATATGTCCAGTCCTACCATCTTTCTGGCTGCAGAACAGACTGACAACCAGTTCTTAGCATAAATCTCCAGACACATCTGTTGTGAATAAGCATCCAGATGTCATCAGTATGAAGATGGCTGAGAAGCCAAGACCTCTCACAAGGAGGCAGAGCCATTATGACACGGTGCCACATGGACACGGATCAAATGTAAGCAGTGGTACTCTTCAAGGAGAGAAGAGGGGTTTATGCTTAATAAAAGCCCCAGGTCTAGACTGCTGGCCAAAAGAGTTGATGTGTTTCTCTAAAATATATCAGTATCAGTGTGACCACTCTATACTTAAGCCACACTATCATGACAGTGACCTGGTTTTGGCTTTTCTTGCTTCACTTTCCGAAAGACTGTCAATATTATCAAGGTCCTAAAAAAAATGAGTGGCCTTTCTTTTTATTTTTTTCAACATTATTTAAAAAAAAACAGAGATACATATACAGATTATTAAAAGCATTTTAGCATAAATATATATGAATATATATTTTACAGTACTTGATTTTTTAAAGGTTTGATGATATGCATTGAAATCTTACTATTTACAAAGATCATAAAGCATATGTGAGACATAACATGGAAATAGTATGCATAGCTATTTTTTACAGTGACATTCTTGGGGCAGATTCTAAGTGCAGAGCACAAAGGTGATCTTCTTGCATGAAGTTTCTTGTCAGAACCAGCCTTGGACTTGTTCTTAAAGTAGTGTCAGGTCTACCTTTCTGACTTACTGTCTCATTCCCTCTCCGACATTCCCTCCAGACTCTGATGCATTAAAACTTGCTCTCAGAGACAGCCTAAAACAATTTTTGCTTGGCCACTCACAGTGACCCAGGCACCCCACAAAAGTTTACATCTAGACTCTTTGGAATTGAGGAGGAAGAGTGTTAAACTATTTAAAGGGAAAGCAAGAACTAGTTTATGAGCACACACACACACACACACACACACACACACACACACCATCATGCACTTAGATGCCCAAAATTTGTGAGTGTTAAAGCAGACGAATGGGTAAGCCAACTGAACTGGCAGAGAATCTTTATACCTATCAAAGAGTAGATTATTAGGTGAACTAGGGGGAACACTTGGGAATAGCTCAGTTGTCCGGGGAAGTCAGGAACTCTAATGGAAATTCTGTTTGCAACTGATGCATGAAATGAAAAGAGGAGATATTAGGGGGAAAAAAGAGTCAACTCAGAGCAACTGTTTGTATCAAACTACATGTAAAACAGCCATCTACTCCCACCATTGAAAAGAGCAATCAGCCACTAATCTAAAGTCAATGTAACTTGCAGAAATCTATAAACCACTAAATGGTGTTCTCATTTAGAGAGGGTAAAAGTCCAAGTGAAGCAAACAAGAAGCATAAGCCAAGGAAACTTTCTTTGAGAATCGGCAAATCCTATGTTTCCTTCTGGACTGTTTGGTTGGGATCAGGATTAAGCATAGTTTGTAACACTGGTTCGACTTCTACTCGGAGACTAATCGCAACGGACTACACAAGGTAACTCTGGTAGTATCTCCTACCCTGTTCCATTTAGAGGTGACATGATAGACTTCATGTTTTTATACCTCCCGACTTCTATACCAGTCTCTAGGCTATGTGTTCTATGTATGTGTTCTATGTATGACTTCACTGTAGAAACACAGCTCCTGGACACTAGCCTACATAAAACCTCAGGAAATGAGGATACAGCAGAATGATAATGAACATTTAGCTTATGAGTGCCTTTAATATCAAAAGCGTCTCTCAGAGGATGGGGCTATGCATGTACAGCAACATATTCTCATATTCACAAAGCGAGTTTCCAAAGGCTGTCTTATGTGACCATGGGCTGGGTAGGAGAAACACACGGTCTTTTAGTCTGGAGGCTAAGAGTTAAAAATGAAGCTGAGAGCAGAACCAGCCTCCCCATGGGATATGTGGGGGCCCTTCCTGCAACCTTACAGCTCTGGGTGTCTGCAGATCATTTTGTCACTCCTTGGTTTGCAACCACAAAACTGTCTCCAGTGCCTTCAGATGCACATGGCTTTGCAGCTGTGTGTCTCCCTCTTTACAGGGATGTCATTGTACATGCTACAAGACCAGTAACCCACTCTACCCCAGTGAAACCTCATCTTAGCTAAACACATTCACAATGACTACGTTCAAATAAGACTGTGTTTTAATATACTAGGGTTTATGCTTTAAGCCATCTTTGTAAGCAGTCTCACCTTGGGGACAAAGATGTGTTTATGACCTAAACACATCTCATACCTCATTCCATTCAATGTGGGAAGACAAGTTTTAATTTTTTTTCCTTTTGTGTGAATGTGGTACACATGTGTGTGCGCCTGTATGGAGGGGTGCAAACACTAATGGGGAAACCAGAAGAGATTATCAGGTATCCTGTGCTATCACGTCCCATCCTGTTTCCCTGATACGAGATCTCTCACTGAACACACAGCTCGCCATTTGTGGTAGGCTGGTAAGCTAGTGTACTCCCAGAATTCACCTGTCTCTACTGCACTTCGGTTACAAGTACATATGGTCAGTCCTAGCCTTATTCATGATCGTGATCCAAACCCAGTCCCCATGCTTGCAAAGTGAGCATGCATAACCACTAAGCCATATCTCTAGCCCTTGGTTAAAAAAAAATTAAAACAAAAAAAAATCTTTTATTTTTTGTGAGGCATTTCACTATTATTTTAATTGAATAATTTAATAGTTTCTGTATTTACATTTCAAATGTTATCCCCTTTCCCGATTCCCTTTCCCACCTCTTCCTCCTGCTTCTGTGAGGATGTTTCCTCCTCCCACATACCCACTCCCACCTCAACACCCTGACATTCTCCTACACTAGGGAAACAAGCCTTCACAAGAACAAGCGTTTCTCCTCCTATTGATAGCAGACAATGCCACCCCTACTACATATGTGGCTGGAGTCATGGGCCCCCCTATGTGTACTCTTTGGTTTGTAAAAATATTCTTAAGTGTTTTAGTTTCTAGGTTACTTAGTATAATTTAAAATAAAAACACTTGTTTGAGATCAACAAACCAATATAAACTATCAACAAACTGTAATATAAAAGTGAAAGTAAGCATATTATAAAAGCCACCAAATTCTTTGAATCTCATGCTTATTCTGATTTTGTAACACATGGCAAATCCTATATTTATTGTAACAGTCTGTCCCCAAAGTGTTTAGCTTATAAATTAGGAGGAAACTGATTAATGTCTGCAGTGAAGTCTTTTCTGTTGAAGTCAGAGATAAGACGTTAGGAAATTAAGAAGTACGATTCGATTCATTAAAAACATTGAAGACAGGATATGTAGATACTGTTACAGATGAATTAGAAGTTATTAATGGTTAGATTTTAAGTAAGAATGGATGTGAATACGTTTTTCTTACCTATGAAAATGAGCTATGAAAAATCTCTACCATGTCTGTCTTCTCATCTGAGCAGATCTGAGAAAGCCATACAGTTTTAAAGAGGATTTCAAAAGCACTTAAAAATTCTTCTTATGAATAGTTTCATTTAAAGCATAGCACTGTATCCCATGAGCATGTATAACTCTAGGCCAGGTCTAATTAACAGCCTAATTTATAATTACTCACATCTTTGAATGCCAACAATTAGGTCACTATATCTTTAATAGAAGCTTTAAATTAAACAAACCTTGGGTATCTTTAACAGTGCTAGTGTGCTTGGGTCAACTCTTTTTTTGTAGATCAGATGAAATTAAATTTTACTTCAACTTATATCTAATTAATCTCTTTGCTTAACCCACATTAAAAATAAGATCTACCATAAAATTTTTGCTTCTACATAGTTTACATGTAGATAAATGATTTCTTTTCCCTTTAGAAAATTATTAGTCATGGTATCAACAACAGTGAGCCCTTGTCTTACCCCGTGGCATCTTCCTGAATGCCTAGCATTCTAAGAAACGCCCACAATGGAGGAAGCTCTGGAGGAACGGTATACTGTTACAACTCTTTACCAGGTACATAGACTCTGCACCTCTCATTCTAAGGAGGTTTGGTTGAAACTAGAGTAAGAAGCATGGATGAACTAATCTCAAAATCAGAGTATCGCGTAAGGATAAAATAGTAACAGAATCAAGTGATATGTTTATAAATTTGATTTTGATAAATAAAAATCATAGCTTTCATAGCATTTGGACAATAGAGAATAAAATTAGTCAAAATTTTAAAACTCTCTTTCTATTACCCAAATCTGGAAATTCCTAACTTTATTTCTTCGGATGCCTCCCCTAAATACACAATCATACACAGGCACATACTTTTCACAATACATAAGACAATAGCCCCCCCCCCCCATGTTCTTCCTCAATACCCTTCCTGCTATATGAATCTCCTTTTACGTCAAAGTGGAGCTGTGGAAAGATGGGTGCATCCTACAGTTGTAAAGAAGCCGAGCAGCATCCATCTATGTGCTAGATCGCAGTATATAATGGTAGTTTGATTACTTGTTTTATATGACACAGACGCAATAAAGTTCTTTAACTGGCCTGTGGACACAGTGCAAGTCTGTCTGCAAACACATTCCTAGAAGAGGCAGATGAAAATTTGTGCACATTTTAAATTGGAAATATCCAAATGCCTCCTGAATGTCTGTACCAAAGTGTGGGTGTGTATACTCTCTACCAATCAGGTACCATCAAACACACTACTCTCTTCCAGTGTTTCCTGGAAAAGTGGAAGGTTTTGGATTAGACTAATATAGATACAATGGCAGTGCATCCTAGGGTTATTGTGCTGTCCATATAGGTGCGCATCATATAAGTATGGTATGCAAGCAACTTTCTGTTTTTCTTATGTTCCATCTATTGGATGATATTTGATATTATCATATTGAAGTTTTGAGCATAATATATCATTTATTAAACTGTAGAGTCTGGGCATCTCTAATGCTCTGGGAGACTATGAGTAACCTAAAAGTCAAGCAGAGAGTCTGTGTGTCTCTTCTGCATTTCTAATTGCCCCATGGTAGATTTTGCATCCCTGCCTCCCAGACCCAGTGGCACTCATGGCCCGGAGGCCAGCATGCCCAGATTGCTGGTCATCTGCCTTATACCAGCCAGTAAGTTATTCCTCATATCTTAACTTTGGCCTTTCTCATTCTTTAAAATCAAGATAAATAATAGCAATTTCTTAAAATTGCAAACAAACAAGATCAAGGATCAAACAAGATGGCATAATGGCATAATAAATACTGTTTCTGACCTCCAGTGAGTATATTGCATTGATTTTTTTATTACTGTGTCTATGTCCTTGTGAAGATAGCTCCTATTTTATTAATTGAAGAAAGAGACTGTGTGCATTTCTAAGCATTAAACAGACACAGTTTCCGGGGCATGTTTTAAATCAATCCGTGGATAAAGATATGTCTGAAAATGAGTTAATAGCGCCAGACTGTCCTATCTAGAAACCGAGGATAAAGGTCAGCCAGTCCCTGAACACCCTTGCTTCTAAATGTCCTTTTAACACCTGCTACCTTAAAAGCCTCAGGATTCTGCTCAAAATGTCCACTCACTTTGGACTCTGTGTGTTAGAATCATAACTCCCCCTGCTTAAATAGCAGCATGTTCAACTGCCAGTGTCAGACACAGACTGGCAGGTTCTTCTACAAGTGTGCTGTTTTGTATAAAATCTACATAGAATTTTATATGTAATAGGTTGAATTTTACACCACTTATTTTATGCACGATGGAGCTCACTTCCTTTCCCTTATCCCAATCAAATTTTCACTCTTCAGCATATCCTAGGTTGATCAAACTAATCTCTGCTTTGAAATAAAAAACAAAGCCCTACTTTCTCAGATTTCATCTCAGCCCCAGAATTATTACAGAATAATTCTATTTTATAGTGGCAAACCAAAATATATCAATCTATATAAAAATCTATTATTGTTGCCATATCAATCAACTGTGATAAAAAAGAATAGTTTGACTTTAATCTACCTGCATGTATGTTGTTTAAAGCAAAAAATAAAAAACCCTTTCAGTGCAAATGCAAATACACATACATGCATCCTGTACATCCTGTATAGTTGGACTATGGGATATACAAATTCCTAGAAATAAAAATAAGTTTGTATTCTGGAATTCTTGCCTCTGTGGCACAATTGTGTGACTCCTGCTCCCATGCTTTGTTCAGCCTGGCCCTTCCTGGCTTCCTGACAGTTACCCTCACTCAGAGTATATATTTAACAAGCTCTTCCTTATGCCTGGACATTCTTTGTCTTCCCAACTCAAAGTCTCACAACTCACCCTTCAAGGACCACATTTCCTTCTGCCCTTGTCCCCCATTTTCTTCTCCTACAGGTTTGTGCATGTCAGTTATTGGAACATACATCTTAAATAATGGAGTATCTTCCCATTCCTGGAGCCTCTGATTTGCACCTTCACCTCTCTTATCTCTAGAATAATCACAAGCAGGCAACAAGTGCTATTTTCTTCCCATGTAATATTCATACGTAAGCTCATCTGCAGCCCACTTTAACAAAAAAAATATGAAAAACCAACAGAGGTTTGCTTTATTTCTTTGATTATTTTGATGTCTTTTTAAAAATACATTTTGATTTCCAGATCAACTTCTCTGGTGGCAGTCAAAGATGTTAGAACTAGAAAACCAAACTTTGCTTTTTTGTCCCCACCTGCTTATTAAAAGTATACGGAGTGAGGTAGTGTGGGCAGAGCTATCATAGGCCCATGCCATTTCATAGCCACCTAAAGAAAAAGAGGTTAGAATAGCCCCGAGGTCACCATTCACCAAGTTGGCAATCTGAGTATTTAACATGGCAAAGTAGGTCAGTGCATCCTGTCCCCAAGGGACTTGCATAAACAAATCAATAATAAACCTTGAAGTAATATCTCCTAATAAAGCACCGGAAAGTTTGACATCATCACCCACTAGACTTCTTTTATTTATATCAAATGTCACAAGGAAGTTATACAGAGACTTTGTTTCAGTTAGCTCAGACAATGATTATTTCCAACATCGCAGAGTCAATTTACAGCATATCACAAAATATCCAAGTATCCCACTGGCAAGCCCTGTCTGTGGCAGAAGCTGAGCAGCAGAATGAGGAGTGGGGTTAAGGGAATGTTTCGTTATCTGCATGCATTTGTGCTGCTCAGAAATCGTACTTGACTTTCTATGCAGAAAACCACAGATCCCGAGCTTCAGGAACAACAGTGTCTGCTGTGTCTCCTCAGTCTATAATTATGATCATCACAACACGCACTGGATATCACACGGTCCTCTGTGACCCCTAGGATGTCTCCATACTCTGGCCTGGTGTTAAGACCATTTACAGGTAATGTCCTAAACATGCTGGAGAGGTCTTCTATTCTACAAAAGTTTAGCTCCAATCCACTAAAGCAGAAATACCTGCTTCCTGAGTATGTGTTATACACATGAGATATGTTTGTTCAGCTCTATTTCTTATGGGCAACTCATAAAACCCTGCCAAAGAGCCATTTCATCATAGATTCAAAGATGAGAAATCTGCAGTGAGAACATAATGGCGTGGTTCTGTCATACCCTTCAGCATGTGAGCCCTGAGCCTGGGAACTCTCCTAAAGCTTCAGTGAGAGCAGGTGTGCTGTAATCTCCAGCTTCAATTCAGCCAGTTTTTTTTTATGGCTGGCAAGAGTGGGTGTAGAGTAGACTTTTCATGGACATGTATCTCATAGACAGTAACCTGTACTTTGGAGCTTAAGGAGGGCAGAGCCTTGAGTATTTGTGTTAAATAGGCAAACACATTCATTATTGAGCAAGAAGTATAGGGAGCTCTCCATTATACAGCACATTGAATGTCTTCTTCATCTAAATCTAAATGTCAGGGGAGGGTTGGAAACATGGAGACAACTAGTTGATTTTAAGATACTGGTAGATGGATAAAAACTCCTCACAAAGATTTGTAATAAGGAACTGCATATATTGGAACTTATTTTAGTTTTTTAATTGGCAACCAAATTTATGTATATATGATATTTTGATATGTTTACAGTTCGGGATGATTAAATTGGCCCATCACTTAATTTAATCATTTTTGCAGTAAACACAATAAAATTTATTTTTAAAGCAATTTTGAGGTATGCATTCCATTTTTATTTATACTAGCCATCCTTCACTACAGCTAATTACTAAAGCTTTCTCTTCCTACATGACATCCAGTATGCTTTGATCAACATTTTGTTCCAGTAAAGTCCCCCTTCTCAGTGAAGCATAATGCTCTGACTCCTTTCTCACTCAGTTCTTCTGATAACACACATGGGATCCCATTGTATTTACTTTGCATGCCTGCCTTACTCCACCTAACACACTGCTATGTCCCTTCCAAGTCTCTTGCCTCCTCTCTTCCCTGTGACATCACCAGTTGTCTCCTTGGATTCTAGGTAGACATGCTATCACCTTTCAGGCCCCACCTTCATGTGCTCATCTGGATACTTCTCAGGCTTAGTTTCTTTAGTAGATTCAACTTCCCAAATCTATCTCACACCTCCTTTTCCTCTGTACCAGTACACCCCATGGTTTCCATTACCTTCCAAGTTAAATCAGAGAGCAGCTATAATGCTAGTTTTTGAGCTTCTAAATCAACCTTTAATGTCTTATTCCTCCCCAAAATTGTAATTTTAATTATTTATTAAACACCCATAGAGTTTCCATCCATCTGTATAGAATTTGATTTTAAAATAGAAACAAAATGAGCCCTTTTGGTCCTAAGATATTTTTGTTGTTGTTTTTCATTTTGAAATTTCTCTGTTGTAGGGCACTGCAGTAATCCTCGTTAGAAATGTCAATGTAAAGTGTGGTGTGGGTTATGAAAAATATTCTAGTAAGTTGTTTGGGGTAAAGGAGTCATTTGCTACAACTTAAACTAAGGTCCTGATGGTTGTGCTCCTCACAATTTCGGGAGTCTCTGGAAACACTCCCATGAGTACTAGATGAATGTACAATCCATCACAATTAGGTGATGTTAATATGACACCAACCCACACACAAAACTTTTGACCCAAAATTTGTTCTGTCTAAAAGCAAGGAAGGGACAAAGATGGAGCAGAGACTGAAAGAATGGCCCAAATTGAGACCCAGCGCATGGACAATCCCTGACACTATTAATAATATGCAGTTATGCATGTAGATAAGAACATAACATAACTGTCTTCAGAGAGGCTCCACTCAACAGCTGACTGAAACAGATGCTAATACCCACAGACAAATACTGAACAGAGCCTGGGAATCATATGGAAGAGTTAGGGGAAGAATTTAAGGCCCTGAGTGTAATAGGAACTCCACAAGAAGACCAACATAGACGGCTAACTTGGACTCTTGGCAGCTCTCAGAGACTGAGCCACCAATGGAAAGAGCTCACATAGGCTGGACGGAGACCCCTGGCACATAGGACTGCTTTGTCTGACCACAATAAGAAGGATGTACTTAACCCTGCAGAGACTTGATACACTAGGGTTGGGAAATACCTGGGGAGCGGGGGAACCCTTTCAGAGAAGGAGATGGAGGGAGGGTCTATGGGAGGTGGGGAAAGTATATGAGATGTTAATTAATCAATTTAAAAGAGCAAATAAATACACATTCATGTAAACTTTAGAACAACAGTAATTTATTCACAAACACCAGTGATACTTAGAGGATCTTGCACCATTGAAAGGGAACACATTGTTTATAATTTCATTTGTTATCATTGTGAGTTGTTTGCACCATGATTTTCTTTAATATCTACTCCCCACACAATTTCAGGTGAGAATCCTCATGTATATGAGACAAGCAATTCATCTATGGTAACCAACAGGGCCCACTGTGACAATCTAAGTATGCACTAAACCCTGCTTCCACACCTTGTTCTAGCTACATGGTGACTTAACCTCTAAGTAGGGCCCTGCTGCTGAACCTAATCAGTAGAATTTGGCAAAAGATTTCCAGTGTTTTTTTTCTCCACTGGAAGTCTTGCCTGACTGCAGCAAGTGGCTACTTCAGGATCCATATCCCCTAGTGTTAGGAGTTTTAGGTAGAATCACCCCATAGCTACGCTAGAGCCCCCACATCTCAGGTCTTTAGCATGTCCTAGAGATGTAACCCTGCTTCTGATTTTCCTTCTCTTTTCCCTTATTTCCCTACACCTGATCTTCCAGCTCCACTACCCTCCCCATTTCCTCTCCCACTCAGTTTCCTCAGTTTCCTCCATCTACCAACCTCTTATATCTATTTTATTCCCCCTTCTGAGAAAGATTCAACCAGCCTTCTTTGGGCCCTCCTTGTTATTTGGGTTCTTTGGGTCTGTGGATTAGAGTGTCCTGTACTTTATGTCTAATATCCACGTACAAGTGAGTACATAACATGCATGCCCTTTTGAGTCTGGTTTCCTCACTCAGGATGATATTTTCTAGATCCACCCTTTTGCCTACCAAAAAATGTCCATGTTTTTAAGAGCTGAGTAGTATTCTATTGTGCAATTAAACTATGTTTTCTTTATCTATTCTTCAGTTGAGGGACATTTAGGTTGTTTTCTACTTCTGGCTATAATGAATAAATCTACTATAATCATAGTTGAGGAAGTATCCTTGTGAAATGGTGGAGCATCTTTTGGGTGTATGACCAGAAGTGGTATAGTTTGGCCTTGAAGTAGAACTATTCCCAATTTTTCAGAGAAACTTCTACATTGATTTCCAGAGGAAGACCAACAGAGTCAACTAGCCTAGATACTTGAGGTCTTTCAGAGACTGAAGCACCAAAAAAGAGTCAGCATGGACTGACCTAAACTCTACCCTTATAGAAGCAGATGTGTATCTTGGTCTTCACACAGATCCTCCAACAACTAGAGTGGAGACTATTTTTGGATTTGTTGCCTGCCTGTGGATCTTGGGCCACCTGGTTTGGCCTCAGTGAAAAAGCATGTGCCTAGTCCTGCAGTGATATGCAGCGGGTAGCAGGTGAGGTGGTAGTGATAGCCATGGGGGGCTCCCCTTCTCAGAGAAAAGGGGAGAAGGAAGGGAAAGAGAAACAAACTTCAAAGATGTTGGACTGAGGAGATTGGAAGGAGGATCAATCTTGGGATGTAAAGTGAATTAATTAATTAATTAAAAAGTATTTCCTCTTGATAATCCAGTTGGCCCACAAATTTTCCTACAAGCGATGTTGCCAATTGTAGTGAATAAGACACAGGTAAGCTTGATATACTTTCCATGTGGAAACCACATGTGTTCAGTACAGGTCCTAGAATTCCTACCTGGAGTAGGGTCAGACGAACCCATTTATTATTCCCATTAAACTCTAAGACTAGTGAGAAACTTATTGTTGTCCAAACACTGGATTTGTACATAGAGTAGTAAGGTTTACCTTCACCAATATATGTATATGATAAATTATTTTTTACATATACAATTGATTTTACTACATATTAAAATGATACTCTACACTGGACTATATAAAATAATTTGGAAAATTAAACATTTTAATTTTGATTAGAAGTTGAGTGTGCCTTATATAAAATGTTTGGGATTGAAAATATTTCAGATATTACAAAAATGAGACCAAAGTCAGGACGCAAAAAATTATTTACTTTTCAATATAATTCAAACATATAGGTTACTGGTAACTTTCTACAGTACTGCAGTTCACCTGAATTTTGATTGGGACCTGTCACAAAATGTCAAGCATGGGATTTATGATATGGTGTACGGCAGTCATAATTTTTAGAGTTTGGAACTTTCCATATTTCAGATTTTCAAACTCAACATGTAAGTTTAGGAGCTCAGTTGGACTGCAAAGAAGAATCATATATCACCAAAACATAACAGCAAGGAAAGAAAAGAAAAATTGCCCTTAAGCATTTTCTAAGCAAGTAACTTACTAAGCCGTGTGACATTCATACTGCTGGAAGAAACCTTGACATCCTGTGTATTGGTTCATTTAATTATGAAGAAATAAGTCAGACACAAAACACCATTTGAAGAAATACTGTGATACTGCTTATATCACAAACTATTGCTGTGTTCCTCTTTGCTCAGTTTACGGTATCTCTCTGATTTCCTGATTATTTGCTCTTCTCTCTCTCTCTTAAAATGCTCCTTCCTTCAGTTCTCAAGTAACAGAAAGAAAAAAAGCAAATTTGCAGTCTGTTTCCGTGACAGGTCATGTTTGATTGTCTTGAATCAACTAAGCGACCAGCCTCTGTGCATGCCTGGGAGTGATTATCTGATGAAGGTAATAGAGGTGGGACGACCTCCACATTCTAAATGGCACCGTTCCACAGGCTAAATCTGGGCTGAATACAAAGGAGAAATCCAGATGAACATAGGCATTGATTACTGCTTGCTGACCGCAGATATGATGTGGCCAACGCCTCGAATACCTGAAGCCCTGACTTCCCTCTGTGTATATACCAAACCCTGGGAGTGTGAGCAAAAATAAGCCCTTCCTTCCTTCCTTCCTTCCTTCCTTCCTTCCTTCCTTCCTTCCTTCCTTTCTTCCTTCCTTCCTTAATCTGCTTCCCCCCAGGTGCTTTGTCACAGCAGTGACTCAAGAAACTAAAACAGTCCCCAAATGAATCTTTTTTGTTTGTTTCTTCATTTGTCTCACTATTCCTCCTGTGCATACATAATCCATTTTTGAATTTCTACTATATGACATCTGCAGAATGTTCACTGTGCTAATGGCATAAATGCACGGTACTCATTATTTAGAGCCAGGGTACAAATCACTGCCCCAAAGGCTGACATCCAGAAGCATCTGTTTTGGCCAGCATCTGGGAGCAACTGAATCTGCTGCCCTGATTCTTGCCAATGACACAGTGTCTGAGGGAGATCTGTATTCAAAACCAAAAGCAGCTTTGGAGCAATACAGGTCTGTTGTGAATATAACCTTTACTGTTTACAATGTCATTTACAGTGTTCTAACACATGGTGGTTTGAATATACTTGGCCTATGGGAAGTGGCACTATTATAAGGTGTGGCATTATTGGGGGAGGTGTAGCCTTGTTAGAGGAAGTGTATCTGTAGGAATGAGCTTGAAGTCTCTACAAAAGCTCAGTCCAATGTAGAGGAGAGGCCCCTCCTGGTTGCTTGTGGAAAAGAGCCTCCCCCAGGATGCCTTTGGATCAGAACATAGAACTCTTGGCTCCTTTAGCAGCAAGTCTAATTGCATGATGTCATGCTTCCCATAATGATGATAATAAACTTCTGAAACTCTAAGCCACTTCTGAAACTCTAAGCCAGCGCACCCCCCCCCCCCCCCCCCCGTTAAATGCTTGCCTTATAAGAGTTGCCATGGTCATGGCATCTCTTCATAGCAATAAAACCCTAACTAAGACATAGCACTTCTGTGTTTCTTCTTTATGCAAAGATCTGCAAAATACCCCATCACAGGGGCTCTCTGCCTTGCTTAAAACATAGATGAGTATGACTGCTCTCCCCTAATACATCTCAGTAAGCTGTAGATGAATACATTATATGTGGCTATACCAAAGTCCAGTAGACATATACCTCACCACTGCTTTAAGCTTGCTTTGGATATTATCTCATCAATACATATTGAATCCCCAACAGAGGATGCAAAACAGTGTATTGATGTTTAAAAGATTGCATTATGTTAAAGATATAGTGTCAATATTGAAACCATTAGCTCAGCAGTTGGATGACTTGTGACTATTGAAATGTTACTGGATCTGTGTTTTGGTTTTCTTTTGTTGAAAATGGGGACTACAGTTATGTTTGCTTCCTGAGATGTTATAGGAATTTGTGACTTATCAAATGCACCATATTTTAGATGATTCTGGCACCGCATAAGAACTTTGTAGAGTGCTGGCTGCCATTACTCTTCTCCCCCTCTTGTCTCCCATCTCCAATGCTGTACCTCATATAACACTATAATTGCTAATGGCCCTAGTTTACAGGTTTGAGAATAAACAGGGTTTAAAAAGAATTTCCTATATGAGAGCTACTACAATTTTCTACTTTTGCTCTTAAAGCTTCAAATGTGGCTCTTTACGTGGGTCTGGCAGTATTTAAGATATTCTCTGATCCTGCTCCAGCTTTATAAATGTATACATTTTTCAAGACATTTTCTCCTGATCATACTTGAGTTTTATGTTTATGTGCTTTCTAAGTGCCCATTCCAAGGAGTGGTGTTGCACAATTTGTGGGGTAGAAAGTAGGTATGGTCGAATGGGGAATGGGAAGCATGTGTAACAACATCTGTGCCATGTCTGTTGGCGAACTTCCCTTAAATAAAACTACGTGCAATACTTTGCAAAGTAGTAACCTATTAGAGTTTCCTGGAGACATGGGTGAAACAAGTGTCAAACTAATCGTGTACTTTCCTAGAAGCCTATTCTGGCATATTTTGAAATGTACAGTATCAGCTCAATCCCCCCTAATTCATGTCTTGTACAGTGAGAAATGTGACCCATTCACACCAATTTGTAAGTGTCTCTCACCTAAGATTGTCATCAGAATGACAAGTTGAACTGTGTACTGATGGTTTTCATGAGAGATGACATAAATCACTGTGCTTGTATGCTATCAGTTAACATCAAAGTGTGAACGCATCACCTCAAGGGATGAAAACCAAGATGTGAAACCTTAGGTCTCATTGCAATAATGATGAGAAATTTGGGTGAAGAATGGAATTTAAATCTGAAAAGTTTTAGGTGGCTGAGGTAAAGAGAAAGGTTAGCACAGGACAGAAACACACAAGCCTGAAAAGTGTTTGCAGAAGAAAAATGATGTCTAATGCATCAGAATGTTTCCTGCATCATAGTAGGGATACAGTTATAAAGCAGAGTCTAGGTATGGCAGCATTGTGAAGTGTCCTCTTCTCCTGCAGGTGAGTTGAGCACAGCAATGAAGCAAAGAGACTGGAGAGGATGTTCCAAGCTTCAAATAAAGAGTGACTTTTGTACATCCAGAAACTTCTCAGCGAGCTATCTGCCAGAAAAATGTGGTTATGAGAGAAAACTTTGAAACTTTGCCTAATAACCACTGTTTATAGAACTTCCTTCTATTTGCTAAGATGATTAAAATGATGTAAAATTATATCCCATGCCATTGACAACTATATATATGATTATGGGGATAGATGACATAGCTTGTATACTTTGCCTTTATATTAAAACTTTTCCCCCTTAATGTTTAATTTTCTTATTGGATTGTATCTTTGATTTGAGTCTTTCAAGAAATACTTTAATTTTTGAAGAATTTCTTACACTGTATTTTGTTCAGATCCATTTCCTTCCAACTGCTCCTAAGTCTACCCACCTCTACTGCCCTTGCTCTTGGTTGCCCTTTAGAACTTTGTAAGAAAATATTGCAAAGAACTTAGAAACTTAAGTCTTAAAACATGATGACATCAAGCAGGTATGACATTGAAGCTTCACTTCTACTGGTTAGCATCCATAATTCTAGAATGTTCTATGCATATTACCAGAAAAGAATAGCACTATTTAATAATACCCAGTTGTGAACCCTGTGAGCAACAATAATGATTGTTCTGACAAGATACCCACTAACATAAGGTGGCACAAATATGAGGAGAAGCACCAGTTTCTTCTTGGATTTAAAATATTCCCATGTTTACCATACATGGCACTGTTATTGAGGTAAGGTCATGTGGCTTGAGAAGTTCATAACCCTTAGACAAGAGCTTACTACTACTACTCAGATAAATGGATTTGGTATTATAATTACTTCTAATAATTTATTGCTATACCCATATAGATGAGTGTTCCTCTCTGCCTTCAGAGAGAGATATCATTTCTCAGGGATATCAGAGAAGCTTCTTTTTGCAATAAATGAATACTCACAATTGGCCTATTCATTGGTATTTTCTGCAGGTGGGGGAGAGTCACTTTTCTTGAAGTTTTAAGATAACTATTTTTACTTTTATAAAAATTAAAGTTATGTCTTACTGTAATTTCTGGCCGTATCTAAACTTCTTATTTAACTTACTTAGCACTACAGAGTTAGCACTATATAAATGCTATTATCATTTTCTAACAAGATGATAGCTAAAAGCACAGGCCAAAAATAAAGAGCATATTGAGTCTTTGGTGGGAGCTTCCATTAAACTAAACAGGCCAGTATCTTTCAGCTTTTATATAAGGGGTAAAGAGATATGTGTGAGATACACTAAATACATGTTTTAATGCACATACCATACCAGTTGGCAAATTCATCACCAGAAGAAAAGTTGGCCCTTTGCAATAAAAGGCTAGAAATTTTCTAAATATGAGTGGATAGTATAATCACAGAAATTTTATTATACCACTATTATCCAAAATAATTGTGAATTTACAGCATTTTCAATATCATATAAAACAAGTTGGTCATTTGAATATTTTCAACAGATCTTTGTTGTTCTCTAAAAATTGGTATTAAAAAAGGAGTGGGTATATTATGATTAGGTCCCCAACACAACTCAACTGGCCTTGGCTTTTTTCTTTAAGTGCTTCAAATATCATGAGCCCATGTCTTAGTTCTACTCATGGCTGATGGCAAAGCCATCTCATAGGACAGTTATGACTTAAGGGTCAACAAAATTCATTCTATGTTCTTCTATCTGTAACCTTGGAATGGAAAGGGGAAGAAATTTGAAATTCTGACACAAAACAGGACAGGCAGAACTGCTGCCATTTATACCAATTATTTTCCCTGCAATGTCTGCCTATCAATAGCTGACATTTGCCTTAGTTGGAACCAACCACAAATAACCACAGATAAGTGTGACATGATGCTGCTGAAACAGGTGACGTCACAAGAGCACAACCTATGGCAGTCTGCAAACTTTCATTGAAGCAAAATATTCACATAAATCAGTAACCTGTGTATAAAAGGGTTTTCACAAATGTGATTGAAATAGAATACATTGACTTTAATCCTTTGTGGAAAGTGCAGCTACAGAAATCACAGGAGACTATTTTTGATAGAAGGAAAAATACAACGAGGGGAAGCTATATGGGTTAAAAAACCAGGATGGTAGTATATAATTATAATCCCAGAACTTAGGGGATCATGATGATCAAGAATTCAAGCCGGTTAGAACTACATAATAAGATGCTTGAGAGAAAGGGGGGAGAGAGTGAAAGATAGGGAAAGAGAGGGGAGGAATAGGAAAATAAGGGAAGAAAAGGAGGTAAGAGAAAACTATATTGCAGACCTTTTTATTCTAGTTTCTACATCCACAAATTCAGAAAATTTTGGATTAAAAACACTTGAAAAGTCACAAGAACTGTGACTATATTGGATATGTGAGTTTTATATCCACTAAGCATAGTGAAAACTAATTATATCATATTTAATACCATTTTAGGTTTTATTAACAATGTAGAGACAATATAACAGGAAGATGGGCATTCATTATATTTAAATGCTATATCATTTTATAAAAGAATCATTCCCCTCAGGTACTAAAGGAAAAGTACTGGTTTAATGCAATCTTCATAGATTTAATCTGTTTCAAATTAATTCTGCCCATGATTTCAGTAACTACCTGTGACAACAGTTCCATGAAAGGGCAAATAACCGACTTTGCCCTTGGAAGGCTATAGAAATAAAATTCTTGTTTGTGTTAATGTTATCAATGCTTAGAAAATGAAAGTAAGATAAAAATGCCCGAAAGTATCTCATTTCAAGTGTACAATATCACAGGAGTTATCCACTTGGCCAAATAGTATCTCTACATACTTTTCTTATAATACCTGCTCAACTATACACTGTAATTTTTTTCTCCTGGTACTTCATTTTTCTTTGGAGATACAAAAATATGAATGTAACTATCTATAATTTTGAATTTTTTTCTTAGAAAAGACAGTACACCTCAAATGGCCTCAGTTGTTATAATCACAAGACTTTAATAGTGACCAATTAAACTATTCGATTGTGAACATTGTGAGTGAACAGAAGAGTCCTAGAATATCCATAGTCAATTAGAATCACAGCCTTGATCCTTTTAGTAATTTATGTGTGGTAGCTAGAAACTAAGATTATAGTAGGAAAGAGCCGGTAGATGCCACGTGTGTATTCTGCATCATAATTGTCAAACTACACTCTGTTTCAGAAATAAGCACCTAGCTTTGTGTAATCATCAAGAAGTGAATGTGTACTGCCTTTCCAAAATGAAATAGTATGTTTCCTGTCTTAACTCCCAGATGATGAAAACCAATCCACAATTGTTGTGAGCTAAAACACATAAAGAAGCTTCCTAAGACAGGAAGAAGGGCAGCCATTTCTTCTTCTAACATGAATATCAAATCAACCAGCCCAAAGGTTAGTTTACTTTATATAGTGAGCAGTAGAACCTTGTCTCATTCTTCTCTGGCTGCTATAAAAAAATCACAGACTCAATAGATTAAACAGCATCAAAAAGAGTCTATTGTGCACTATTTTGGGGACTGGAAAGTCCAAGGTCAAGTTGGTAGCCATTTGGTTTCTGGTCATAGCTGTGCTGTGAGCTTATACATGCCTTCTTTTTGCTATGTCCTCACATGGTGGGGAGAGTCTGGTGTCTCTGCCTTTCATCTGAGCTTCGGCCCAGGCAGATTTTAGCTTCCATTCATGACCACACTTACCCTTTCTTACTTCCTCACAGTCTCCAAGCACAGTGTCACTGGAGATTATAATTTGAAAATGTCAACTTTAAGGGGAAATAGCAAACCTTTCTGCTCACGATGAAAAAACAGACAGGTATTAAAAATATGGCTATGTGTTGCATGTGGTGGCATACAACTTTAAATCAAACTTTTGGGAGGCAGAGGCAGGCATATTGCTGTGGGTAGTCTGCATAATGAGATCTGGGAATAGGAATCCATGGTGGGATACATGGATTATTTTGTGTGTAAATTGTTCTTTCCTACAATACATGATGACCACAGATTCTCCTCCCTCCACTCCTCCCAGAGCTCCTTTTGCCTCTGCTTTCCCCAGATCTATTCTCCCTTGTTTCTTTTCAAACAAGAACAGGCCTCACAGGGATACCAAGCAAATCAAATACGGCACAAGATACAGTAAGACTAGGTATAAAATAGTCATATTAGGACTGGCGAGACAACCCAGTAGGAGAAAAGGGGTCCCAAAAGCAAATGAAAGAGTCAGAGACACCCCTACTTCTACTGTTAGGAGTCCTTCGAAACCACGAAGCTAGAAAGTCATAACATATATGCAGAGGAAATAGTGCCAACTCCCACGGGCTCCATGTTTGCTGCTTCAATCTCTATGAAGCCATATGAGCCTGGCTTAATTGATTCTGTGAGCTGTATTCTCCTGATGTCCTTGTCCCTGAGACTCCAAAGCTCCCCCTCCCCCCACTAAAAAATAAGAAAACAAAGAAAGGAAGATAAGGAGGGATAGTCCAGAAATAAACTCAAGCTAATGATGGTTTTTATAAACAGTAGGATTCTCACTATCACTAACTAATTCCTAAGCATTGACTTTAATGGGTACCTTCAAAGTCCACTAGCCTCCTACCTTCCTCTTCTGTCCCAGAAGGTAGGCACTTTTTCTTTGTTTTCAGGTCTCTACATGTTGACGCCCTTTTCTAGTGAAAAGGTAGTGTCTTCTTAGTGAATCTCTACCTGTGTCAGAGTTGTGGCAGTTGAAAAGATTTGAATGCCCCACACATGAATTCCCTCTGACTGCAATAACAAAACATCACCAACCAGGTATATGAAAAAATAATAAAAACTTGGGTTAGGGCCTTGCCTAGTGGCCTGAAGACCTGGCTTTGATCCCCAGTATAGCAAAAAGAACAACAAATTTATCTTCTCCAAGTTTAAGAGGTAAGTCTGAGATCAAGCTGTCTGTGAAACTGGTTCCTCCTTGGGGTGGGGGGGTTTAAGAGAGAAGACCTCTCCAAGCTTCTACCATTTAGCGAACAATTATGTTTTTCTGCCTCTATGGGTCTATATGTTCAAATTTACTCTTATTACAAAGGGATAAGTTATCTTGGGTTAAGGGCCAGCCACATTCTAGTATGGAATGATTGACTAAACAATGACATATATATATATATAATTTAATATGTGACATTTAGAAACGGGTGACATTTCTAAGACTAGGTAGCTCAGCAAGGCATGAACAGGTTTGAAGACTATTGAAGGAACTCTCCTGTCATTATTATCTTCGGACGCCCTAGACAGTGTATTTTCCTGCTAATGCAAGAAAGTACAAGATCACAATCGTTTCTAAGATTTGGAATACTCAAGAAAATGAGAAGACTAGAAGGGTTTGCTGAACCATTAAAGGAAATCTACCCCCACTCTCTAAGAGAATGAGATCTGAGTTCTTCCTCTGGCCCTGGGTAAGACCAAACATTCTAAACTGCCTCAAACATTTTCCCTTCCTTCAATGGTTAATCCAGCTGGACCCATTAGCCCACCTAGCACCATGAATTGGGGGAGAATGACACATCTGAAGATTTGCAAAGGAAAAGGGAGGAATGCTATCCCACTCAATTGCTTGTGTATCTCCTTTGTTGGGTCTTCCAACTTTCTTAGAGGCATAAATGACTGTTACATACATAAAAATAGGGCTGCCACAGAAACCTAAATTTATTCAGAGGGGCAGACCTCTGAGGCCAGCATTAGAGAGGATCTCCTTTAAGAAAAAATACCCTTTCAAAATGAAGACTTTATGGATTCCATAGAAGTTCTCAACCCTTGACCCAAAGGTCAAGATCCCTTTGGAGGTTGGCAACTGAGGTCACACTTAGCTTTAGCACAGTGTATGTGTGCATCCTAACATTTAACTTTTAGTTTTACACGTATACATTCTGAAAGGTAGAGAACATGGGTAAAAGATAAAGAAAACCAAGACACCCAATCCACAAAGAGGCAATATACTTATTTCTAATAAGTAAAAGTGGCATTGAGTGATAGTTGAAAACACAGACTGGGTGCCTGCAACACCTTTTCTGGTAGAGACTACCAAGGGAATGTTGTAAGCTCTGCAGGCTGGACCATTTGCTGTGACTCTTTCCTGAGGCTCTGAGCAGAAACCTGGCCAGAGCCAGGATGTATGAGAGTAAACAGCCATGTCTAAATGACCTTATTCTGGATGTTACTGATGTTTGAGGTTCATATTATTTCACACATCACAAATTATTTGTCTTTTGAAATATTTCACTCCTGAGAAATGGTAATGTGCCACTGAGTGACAGTGGGGTGTGTATAAATAATCCATAGGCTACAGTTTGCTTTGTGCCTTATTTAGTTTATCAATCTCTAAACTAGAATCATTATTTTAATCCCATTCTCCATTTATTACATTTAGACCCGACACATAGAACTCTAAAAACATATAGCCTTCAGATGAGGATCACAACTGTTTTTATCTTTATTCTTAGGAGAAAAATGGCAAAACCAGAAAGCATCGGTTATTTGGGATATTAGAAGTTTCTGGGGTTCTTTTTGATAGACTTGAAACTTAAGAATTTTTAAAACAAATTTTAAGTCTTGACCAAAAGGATACAACATGGCAGATATATTCCATTTGGCCTCTAACTGGTTCTAATACTAAATTTTCTCATCTGTTCATTTTGAATTCTGAAACAGTCCATCTATTATTTTTTTCCTAGTGCAAAACACAGAACAAAACATCAGAGTCTGGTGCAGACATCTTTATTTTGAAAGTCGTGGGCCCAAAGCATCTGATGCTGCAGTCTAGTCTGTCTTTTCCTAAAATACTTCCTTTTCTGCCTCTAAATCTCAAAGCAAAATTTATTTTACTTGAGAAAGGAGAAGCTTTTTAAAAAACTGTTTGGAAATGTCTAAGTTTAAGGTTGCAGAAATGAATAATCATGTCATAGACTTTATTGCAGAAAATGCCTCTCTCTCATTTGACTTCCAAAAACAAAGTCTATAGCTGGCTCCAGCATTCTCAGTAGGAGCTGAGGAGAGGAATGGGGTGTGTTTAAAGAGAGCAGCAGCTGGAACGATGGACTCAAACCACGGCTTCATGTTTCAAACATGGACATAATGTTCAGGCATCCTAAATATATTAGGAGGAGATTTGAAAGTTTGAAATAGAATTAACACATAGCCTGGCCTCACCAATCCTAGGTAGCTATTCCTTGGAGCAATGGATATGTACACAAAAAACATGCATGCCAAAGATGATGACCACCTAATTCTTAAGTACTACCAAGAAACAACCCTCGTGTGCTCACCTCCTCTGGACAGACCCGAAAAGCATCAAGCTGTCTAGAGTGTTCCCCACGATGGCTCTTTTCACTATACTCAGATTTCATCATATGTTACTTCCCTTTGAAATGTTTGATGGCTTCTTCTTGTTTCCAGGATACAATCTCAACTCTTGAATACATCACACAATAGAATCTCCCTTACAGATATTATCTCGAGGTGTTATGCACCCAGCCTGTCAAACACAGAGTTCCACAAACTCTTTCATTCCACATGCCTTCAGATCCTGCACCTCTGTTCTATTGAACCCTGGGACTAAAACTTCTGTGGCTCCATCTTGGTCAGCTGGAAACTCAATGTTTTCAAGGTCAAATGAAATTGCCCTCCCTCTTTGACCCCTTCCCAGGTAAATTCTCCTATCACTTTGTACTCAGAAACCTGTATTGTTATTATGACTGTAGGTTTTGTTGCTGTTCATGCTTAAATGTTGCAGCTCATAGCAGTATCTATCTACCATCACCACCACCACCATCACTACTACCACCACCACCAACAACAACAACAATAACAACAGCACCCTATCACCCCCACCACCAACAGCACCACCACCACCACCACCAACAACAACAACAACAACAACAACAACACTACCACCACCTCCACCACCACCACTACCACCACCACCAACAGCACCACCACCACCACCAATACCAACAACAACAACAGCACCACTACCACCAACAACTACAGCACCCACCACCACCAACAAAAAACACTAACTTTCAAGTCTGTAAGAATGGGGAAATGACCTATGGCCATTTAATACAACCCCTTAATCAAAAATAATAATTTACAAATGTATTAAACGATTAATATTCTTGAACAACATTATTTTTTCTCAAAACCAACCTAATTTTTCCAGCTAGTTTATAGCGTATTTCAACTTAAAATTGATGTTGGCTTGCATATGGACCAGATGAAGAAGAACACTCACTTAAACAAATGCAAATAAGCCAACAGGGAAAGCAAAGTCATGTGGGAGAGGCAACCGTTAACGTGCAACAGGTATGATCCCTTACAGCTGCGTGGAGGAAATATTACAAGATCGGTTAGACTTGGGTGCTGTGCTTTCACAGTTTTCCCTTACTGAAAATTCAAAAGTTTAAGTTCATTATTAATTGAATTTTAGACCATTCAAAGTGACCCTTTCCTTGTAGCTTAAGAGGTTTACCTTGGAGTGGACAGAACTTAATTCAACTGGTTTTGAATTTCTTAACTAAATTCATGTTAGGGTCTCTACCAATGAACACAAAACTCTCGGTAGCATCCTTGGGAATCCAGAGTAAGTCTGTCATTAAACAAAGTGGGGAATCTAGGAGACAAACTTATGTGTGGAGTAAAATAGAGTAAAAGCACTAGAGAACTCAGTCCTACTTTGGTAAAAGCAGGAAAGGAAAGGAGAAAAGAAAACTTTGTGCAGATTTTAATCGTCTCTATGTTTTACGAGGTGTTCTATGGCCTTTCTTTTTTTTTTTTTAATCCATTTATTTTTCTTTTTTTTAAACTCTATTTTAAAAGACAAAGATAAAAAAAATAATTAAACATTTTTGCATAAATGTATACAAATACATTTTTGTCAGTGCTTGGGTTTTTTTTTTTTTTTTCTTTTTTTTAAGGTTTGATACTCTGCATTAAGGTCTTACTAGTTACAATGAGCAAAAAGTACATGTAAAACAGGATGTAACCCGGAATTAGTCAATGTGTTCTTGGTGTGTAAGGATTGAGCATAATGTTTTTTGGTTTTTTTGTTTTGTTTTATTTCTTTTTTTTTGAAGTTCACACAGTCTATGAGTTGTTTCTGGGGCAGTCCGAGCCTCTGGGGTTAGCATCCCACTATCAGTGACTGCATATTATGTCTGTTCTTTTGTGACTGGGTTATCTCAATCAGGATGATATTCTCTAGATGCAACAATTTTCTTAAGAATTTGGTTAAGTCATTGTTTCTGATAGCTGAGTAGTACTCCATTGTGTAAATGTACCACAATTTTTGTATCCATTCATCTACTGAAGGACATCTGTGTTTTTTCCAGCTTCTGGCGATTATAAATAGAGCTGCTATGATGGCCTTTCTTTCATCCTGAACATTAGAATGAACGGGAATTTCAGAGTAGAACAGAGGAAGGGAATGGGAATTGTGGAGTCTTGGTCCTGGGAAATATGTGAATATCTTCCTAGTGGGCTCACAGCTGCAGACAGAGAACCATGTCACAACCAAGGATGGAGCAGTTGTCCATAACCTGGAACTGACACAGCTTTATGAAAAAAAATTATCCTGCTGTGAAAGCTAAGTGCTTGCTGTTACACTTTCACTGTAACCATGTTTGAAATTGCTGACTAAAATATCCTAGGCTGAGAGAATTTTTTTTTGCCAACGAAGGAGGCCTAGGACATTTTTGTTGGTGTTCATAAACAGATGTGAGTTTATTTGAAAGCAAGAGAATTAGTTCAAACAATTAAATTGTAAAATAGGTTTCTAACTAATAGGAATACTAATTCTCTCCCAATTTGTGCATAGATTAGAATGAATTACTCTCATAGATACCTGACAAGTGGATAAAATGGATTTGACTACTGGTGTGCTTATTTTTCAGTTGTATTCTCCTACTTGTTTGGGAGGAGGAAAGAACCCAAAGTTGCATGTGCCAAAAGGACTAATCTGCTAACTGAACTTGAGTTTGCATATGATAATAAAATATAGTTATTTTCTTTGGTAGGATTCTCTTCATGTTACTTTGAATCTCAGTGCTCAGGGAAGATGTTCACATAGATTTTAAACAAATATTCTAGGGTAGACAGGCAGCTAGTCTATCCTTACAGTTCATTAGAAAGTGACAGATTAAACAAAGGACTCAGTTGCTTTGAACTCTAACTACAGACAGTTTGCAACTAGACCCTCTTCCATATATGCCTTTACAAAACAGCATGATCTCTATCTTCTCTCTCTCTCTCTCTCTCTCTCTCTCTCTCTCTCTCTCTCTCTCTCTCTCTCTCTCTCTCTCTCTGCAGCACCGAGCACACTCTAGATGCTCAATTCATGTTTGTATCATTATATTAAATTGAAATATGGTCACCAACATCATACTATGGGAAAAAACAAATAATTATAATTGCCTTTCATCCAAAAATCTTCATGAAAGTTCAAATGAAAACACTACATCAGAAACCCAAAAAATCAACTTTGTCCAAGTATATCTAGTGGCCCTGTTTTGAATACTCTAGCCTGTGAATTCTGGAACATGTTCCTAGGACCACAGTAATGTTTGGTGAAGAGAGACCATGCTGCAGTGATCTTGTCACACTTATGCAGATATGGAAGTATGTGACTTCATAAGATGGCTCACTTGTGACATCTTGGCACTACAGAAGTCCAGACAGGAATATTGATATAAGTTTGAAGCCTTTATGGGTTACATAGTGAATTCAGGATAGCCTAGGATGCAGAATTAGATCTGTGTTTATGTCAGATGTGGGAAGCAATGGATGAAGGGCTATTTGGTGCCTGATCTCTATAACAAGTGACAATACTAAGAATGGAAGTCATTATAGTTGCTTCCCTCAGCTCCTTATAAAACCAGAATTTGTGTCCTTGGGCTAGCACAGGATCATGCTTATAAAATACACATAACAATATTAAACTGCTTGACTCATGTCATTTGGTAAAAATACTTGGCTAAAGGTAAATAGAAATTTTTTTGACATCCAAATTTGCAGTAAAGTGCTTCAGTGTGGACTGAAATCTGATTTGTTTTCAATTAAATCCTCTTCTTTCTAAGTAGAAAAGGCTCCAAAGCAATAACAACCCACTATCAGATAACACATTGTGGTTTGACTGCTAAGAAATATTTTAATTCATTTAATCATTATAATATAATCACAATAATGTAATCAACATATACATAGATTGATCCATTTTAAGTCAAGATATAGTATGCTTAAACAACTATCATAGGGTCACAGAGCTAGTAGACACTAGTGCCAGGATTTAACCTTCAACCTCAGCTCCTAAACTTCCTTTAGCATTCATCAAGGTATATTCCAGAGGTATTTTATCAAATGCAAAATCTACTAAAGAACATTATCAAGAGTTGACTATAATTTTCTATTATCTATCATTCATCCACTTAACACATTTATTGTATCTATATCTGTTTGACAGACACAAGGGTCATGCCTAAAGTTAGGGATACAAAAGTGAATGCATCTAAGAGTCTATCATACTAACAAAAATAAGATCAAACTCCAATAAATGTTACAGAATTGATTTAAAACTCAATAGGTGTACAAAATAGATGGCAACTAGTGGCTTGTCAAGCAACACCACATTTGCACAGTGAATTGTAATTTTTCTAAGTGTGAAAAGGAATGAATATAGTGAATGGTGGTTTCATGATTATATTGTCAGTGTGCTTAAAAATTTCGGCCGAGAAAAAAATGCATTTCTTCTTTCCTGAAGTACATCTATTTTTTTTAAAGCCAACATCTTAAAAATGCTGAAGACTAGATAGAAAGTTTGATTCCTCTTTTTTTTTTTTTTTTTTTTTTTTTTTTGCTATATTTAAAAACCTTCCTTTGTGAGTCTGAACTCACCACAGCTGTGATGCCCAGTTTCCACATGTGTCTGCAGCTGGTGGGTAGCATGTGACTTATCTATGACATGACAAGAGAAAAAGTGGCCATGATACCAGGCGTTGGCCAGTTCAGTGCTCTGAGTATAGAGAGATGACTTATGGGCAACTCATGGGGGCATAAGGAAGCTTCCAGGCTACATGAGACAAATCAGGAAATAAAAGCCTGATATCCAGAGCAAGAGGAATAAAGAATGCTCAAGGAAGATGGATGAAAGGGAATGAACCCAGGAGATGAAGCTGCCCAGAGCTATAACAGAGTATGTATACCAACTTGCTTAAAGTTTGATAAAATTAAATGTTGCTCTCCTTGTCACTTAGATTTAGGGCAATCATTCTATTTATAATATACACTTTAAAAGACCATTAGTTTTTAAAAGGCTAGAATTATGTTTAATTCATCTTATCTGATCAAGGTTCCCACCAGGGAGTAGAATATGCTGAAGATATGTTACCAGAAGCTGAAATTTAACAGCATACTGTCAATAAAAGGATAATGAATAACTGAATGAATAATTCATTAAAGAGATAATAATAAACTTTTGTTTTTTTTTTTTTTTTTTTGGTGGCTAAAAACATTTCAATCTCTCTAGGCTACTTGATAGTTATTAAAGACCAGGGTCCAGAAGTTAAAGGAATGAAGTCCCAGCTACAAACCTCAGGCATCACCTATCAACTGAACATGTGACCCTTCATGCCCTTGGTAGTTTGTTTTGGGTGAAGGGAAGCAGAGATATGAGCATTCAATGCTTCTGAGCACAAGTTATTCACGCATACTCATTCCTATAACAGAGACAGACAACTTTAATAAGCAAATATACACCTTTCTTTGAGCCAGCTCTGCATCAGAACAATTTCTACACTCACAATATTGGCTTAGTCAATACTGTCATGAATTTATAGCATTAAGACCCTGATCTGCATACATTCCAAGGCAGTGAGCTTCTAATTTGAATATGAGCTGAGAACCACCTAAGGCTTCTGTCAGGCTTCCACGACCTCTCTCTGTTCAGACCTTCATAAGCTCCAGGTCTCAATCATAGATTCGTGCTGTAGCTGCTGGGTTGTCTCTTTTCCACATATTAAAGGCAAACTTCAAATTACTCAAATCACAGGGAAGAAAAATTTGGGACAACAACAAAGAAAGAAAATAGTATCCTTAAATTTTCCTAGGTTTCAGAACCACATATTTGCCAGTATAAACCAGCTAAACTTCCTAGCAGCAATAGAGAGACTAGGGTTATATGTATGTATGTATGTGTATATATATATATATTATATATATGCACACATTGCTAGCTGCTCCCCCAGTAAGGTGTCTGCACTCTGTGCCCTGTGCCTGTATGTTACCCCATGCAGAAAAAGATAATTTGTAGATGTGATTCAGTTAAGGCTCTTGAGATGGGGAGATTATCCTGGATTATCTGGGTGACCTAGTGTAATCCTGAGAGTCCTTATGAGAGGACAGCAGGGGCTTGGGGGTCACAAAAGGAAATTTAATATCAGAAAGAGAGGTTAAAAGACTCAGAAAGAAACAGTAAAATGCTCTACGCCTGGTGAGGCACCAAGAAGTACAGGTGGCTTCTTCATTCTGGAAAATGACAGTCCAGATTGTCCCCTAGAGCAGTGATCTGAATGTAGCTCTCCTGATCCATTTTAGGAGATTTGTCCCAGGACTGAAGAAAAACACTGTGCTCTATTGTGCCTCTAAATTGGCAATCACTTATTACAGTAGTAATAGTGAATTAGCGTGTGCGTGTTACAATGACAATTATCTAACCACTTACCGATTTACTGAACAGACTTAAAAGTCAGGGTGTTTACAGTTTGTATTGAATTACTTCTTTTCAGGTGTTGTGCACAAAGGACTCCAAAGGCACACGGTTAGCCCAGGTCATTTTACTGAGTACATGGTTGGCAAAGAAGACAAACAAAGTAATAGCATTATTTTCCCCTAATATGTTCAGTGCAAGAACATGTGTTTATTTCCCTACCCTACCCAGTCCTTGACGCACGGAGAAGTTAGCAGTCAGATCCAGTGAGACGGTACCCATCCTTTCTCACGTCCCTTCTTTCTTCCAGTTCTATATTTAAATTCTCATATCTACTTCCTGTGCCTGGGCTGTGATGAGCTACTTCTGTAGCCCCCTTTCCATGCCTATCAGCTGGGTCACTGCCAACATGGTTTTCCTTCCATGAGCTCATGTTTGATGTGCACACTTCCTGCATCCTTACTCCAAGCTCCAGACTCTACAAATAAATACACAATACCGCATGTAGCTAGGAAAAGAGTAGCCAGGTTCCTCATTTTACAAACAGCTCTACTAGTCAGTGATGTGAATTGTCCTGATCTAAATATCATGGGAAAATACAAGATGAAATAAAATAAATCTTATATCCTTTTATTCTTTAAACATTTTACTCTCAACTGACATGTAAAACATGAGTGTGCCTGTGTGTGTGTGTGTGTGTGTGTGTGTGTGTGTGCATGTGTGTATTGATGGGGTAGTGTGTATTATTTTGATGTGTACATATATGTCATGCTATTTAAATCAGGTTTAAATATTTGTGATTTTGTGTAAAACTCATAAAATTTCTTCATCTTTTCAAAATGTCTAATCTATCTATTTCCACCTATAGTCACCATCTGTGCAGCAGAAGACCAGGGCCTGTTGCCCTAACTATAACTTGCTGTCCATGGACAAGCTTTCTCCATCCCTCCTGAGCTTCCAGTAAGATTCAGGAGAATGGCCATATTTTGCCAAAGGCTTACCTTCACTGTTTAGTTTGTGAATTCACAAAAGCACACCCTTTTTCAAAAATAGGTACAATTTGATAATTAAAGGTTCAGTATCAAATATTCATCCCCTAGGAAACAGGAGTTTTAGATATATGTAGATACTGTCAGCTATTCAGTTCTTGATATAAGTAGTTTATGCAAAATTAAAAGGCATACTAGGGTGGGAAGGACTCAGGTTTTAGTTTTCAAAGGCATCATCTACATCAAAAACAAAAACCAAACTTGCACACATCCTTCCACAGGAAAAAGCTTTGATCATTTTAGAAAGTTATACAAATTCTAAGAAACTCTAGAGAACAGCCGTCTTCCAAATTAAACTGAACACAAAAGTTGATGTGAAAATGTGCTTAAATCTTCGTTAAATGAATCGTAGGTGTTGTTTTTACCATCAGAAATTCTTACAGAGTTTGGAAAAAGCCAAATTTTCAAAAACTCTCTAGACAAAAATTTAGCTGGGTCTTTAAAATATCACCCCAGGCTCCAGATTTCTCTGCAGCGGAGCTAAAGTCTTTTCCTTTAACTCAGGCTGAATGAAATCCCGCTGACCCACTTTTGGATTCACCATAAGGAAGGTAGCTACAGTGCCACTGTCCTTTTCTCTTTAATTTTTATATTGCTAATCGGTTGCTACAGCACCAACTGCCCCCAGCCTCGTCTAAGTTGTTTATGGCAACAATATACACTTACTATTGAACAATCCCTACAGGTCAGAAATACCGTGCAGCACGACTGGGCGGGGTCCCACCTAAGATGCACACCGAGGCTGCATCCAGGGTCCTGTGGAGCCAGGCCCTTAGAGATTGCTCATGAGCATGTCTAACCGGCGCGGTCTGCGGTCTTTATAACGTTCAAACCTCTATACGAGGCCACAGTGTCCTTACAATGGGGCAGATGGCTTTCTTCAGAGGCAGCGAGCCATGACAAAACAAGTCAATGCCACAGTGTCTTATGTGACTCAGCTTTAGCAGTCACCTCATTTTCAATCAGTTACAGAGAGGAATACAATTCAGTATGTGAGGAAACCGCATAAGGGGTGGGGGGGCAACAAGATGTACCAACCACGGCTAACGTTGTCACGCTGGAGCTGCATGCCGCACTGGAAGATTCTAAATAGCTACATACGTTCTGCCCTGGCTGTTAGAACAAAGCACTAAAATGGGGCGGGGGAGGCTTAGAGCTTAGACAGCCTGGACCCTTTCCCTCACGGCACACATTCCATGATTCTAAAAGCTACAAATTTAAGATGAAGTGCTAGCAACATTAGTTTCTTCTCAAGTGTTTACTTCCTGCCCTCATTAGGACTTTCTTGTGTCCCTGTCTGGGTCTTAACTTCCTTCTTGTGAGAAAACATGATGCGCTAGATTGGGGCTTCCTTTAATGTCATTTTAGCTTTGTCCTTGGAAGACTTCATCTCCTATATAGACACATCCCAAGACACAAAGAAAAGATGTCTTCAATGTGTGAATTTTAAGGATGCACACTTCAATGCATATCAGTCTATTTTACCCCATAATACATGTCTTCCATCCTGGGATTTGCAAAACCAAACATTCAGGCTCCTATTTAGATTCTCCTCATCTTTCCACAAATACTCATCTAAATTGTGCATAATGATACACAGCTGTAATCTCAGCATTTGGGAAGTGGAGGCAGAAGGACTGGTCCAAAGCAAACATCAGCTACATATGGACTTTGAAGCCAGCCTGAGATACATGAGACCTTGCCTCAGGAAGAAAAAAAAAATCAAACTAACTAAAATAAAACAAACAAATCCCTAATAGTAAATAAGCAACGGCTTCAAAGCTGTCTGTAAAGATACCATAAGGATTCAGAGAACATTCTAGCAAGTACGTCAACTTCTTTATCACAAACTATGTTTTTCTGTGCGTGATCTTCCCCTTGTGCTGCCGAACTCAATGCTGCCGAACCCCACTCCTCTCTGTCCTACATCTTGTTTCTTAATGGTTCAGTCTGGTCATCGGGCAAGACTTTAAGCCCTGTCCCTTTTCTCTGTAGATAGTTACATGTAGTACTATGACACGGTCTCATTCTCTGACTCTGAACTCTCTTAAAAATCATCTCTCATCAAGACCTTCCCGTCCTTCATTCTATCAGGAGCTCCCTTCCTATCTGTCATTCTATCAGGACCTCCCTTCCTGTCCGTCATTCTATCAAGACCTTTCTTCCTGTCCGTCATTCTGTCAGGACCTCCCTTCCTGTCCGTCATTCTATCAAGACCTCCCTTCCTGTCCGTCATTCTGTCAGGACCTCCCTTCCTGTTCGTCATTCTACCAGGCGCTCCCTTCTTGTCTGTCACTCTATCAGGAGCTCCCTTCTTGTCCCTCATTCTGTCAGGACCTCCCTTCCTGTCCGTCATTCTATCTGGACCTCCCTTCCTGTCCATCATTCTATCAGGACCTCTCTTCCTGACCGTCATTCTATCAGGAGCTCCCTTCCCGTCCTTCATTCTATCAGGAGCTCCCTTCCTGTTTGTCATTCTACCAGGAGCTCCTTTCCTGTCCGTCATTCTACCAGGAGCTCCCTTCCTGTCCGTCACTCTATTAGGAGCTCCCTTCTTGTCCGTCATTCTATCAGGACCTCCCTTTCTGTCAGGACTTCCCTTCCTGTCCATGATTCTATCAGGACCTTTCTTCCTGTCCGTCATTTTATCAGGACCTCCCTCCTCTGCCCACTCCTCTTTGCACCTTCCCTGTGGTTTGTCGCATACAGTATGAGCTAGTGTTTGAGTCCTAAATTATATTATGATTTAGATCCATTATTTATTCTTTGCAGTACATACCATAATGCCCCAGTGTATAGTACACAGTCTATGTAAGTGAATAAATGATTAGCAATCAGGTTAGCTCATGCCACCGGACTGACAGATGGAACGGAGAAATAGGAACAACTGTGGAGTCTACACTTCATGATTTACATTTTCCAGAGTTTCTTATCACTAATAGGATCAGTTTGTTGCTCTGATGATCTAATTTCAGTAAATTACTTTAATTACATTGGAAATTACCGGTAAGTGTTTGTTTCCCTTAGATACGGGATGAATCAGATATTCCATCTGCAATGTTTAATGGGGAATAACACAAAAAGGAGAGAACGGATGAGCATCCCAGAAGTTCTCAGTACTGAAAAATTCAGGCTCCTGGAGTTGCAAAGGATTCTGGTGAGGCACACTGCTTCTGGACATCCCCTAGGGAAACAGAACACCATCCTTGTTGCAGTCAGACAGTGCATATGCAGGATTGGGTCTACTGCATGATTCATGACTTCCTTATGTATTAAAAGTGTTTGCTTACCAGAAATTTTTTTACCAGAAATGCATATTGTCTGTGATATAATAGTATTACTATCTCAGCAACTTTCTATCACGTACAGCATAATAAGTTAACGGACACAACACTCTAAAATTGTTCCAGTGACACACAGATAATCTGCCCCTAATCTCAGTGAAATGACTTCTTTGTCCTTGGGAAAGCCACTTGGTTGCGCATTGGACCAGCTGACATTTAGAGTTGGATGCACAAGTATCTCTGTGTGTGGATTGGTAAAACATTTAAATGTTCCAGGCACCAGTTTCCTCTCCCATAATCTGAGGCAAGATGGTTCAGTTTGCTCTGTTTATTCAATTTACCTCTCTTCTTCACTCCTTTCTACCCTAGACTTGTGGAAGGAAATAGAAAGTGGTCTGTAAATAATATTGTGTAATAACCATATTTAATGAACAAGATGCTAAAGAATGTCTATGTCTGATTCCCAAATCCTAGATTGCTTCCTTGATCTCCAGAGATTCTTCTGGGGATGAATTACATTCTCATTACCAAGTCAGATCTAGGTGATATATACATGCAAGGATAGAGGATATACATGTGAAGATTTAGATACAGCTGGAGATGCTCTCCAATCTGGAAGAAATTATGCATGCTTCTGCTAAAAAACGACCTGATAATATTAAGGATAGGCGCATGCTGTGGCAGCTCTGAGAGCTGTGTAAGGAATGGGTCTGCTCTGTTGTGGTTCTGAGAGCTGACCATCTATAGGACTGACCTACACAAACCCTCTGGGATGGTTTGCAAAAGTTCAATGATGAAAGGCTGTTTCTTTTGTCTGGATAAAGGTATTGTGGTATAAAAGTAGGTCTTGCGTAGGTTCAATATGACCCAGGCAATTTTCCAGATCATATCATACTTCTGTCTGAGAATGTAATAGTATTCTATTACAAAGATATTTTATTTCAGAAACATGATTCACTCTCTCTCCCCCCCTTCCCATTTCCCCTCCCTCTCCTTCCTCCTCCCCCCTCTCCAAAATGACTAGGATGAAAATATGTGGATAATAATAGGAAGTGCACATTTAAAATTTTTATTTACTAGATTGTATGCAAGATAAATTCCACACTATAAATATAGGTGTTCCTGATGAGTCTTCATATTTCTCTTTTCAGTTTGGCAGCACTGTGATAAAGAAATGAACACAACCCCAAGCAAAAGACAGGAAACATCCAAAAGATGACTGGTAGATTTTTTTTCCTTCATATCCTACAAGGGAGGATTAGGCTACACCTAGCAATCTGCCAACTGCTCATTGCGATAAATGACTAACTGACATCCACCACGCTGTGGAGAAGCAATCCCTTTGCTGCTTCCACCACGCGTCTTGGTGTGTTTCTGAGGAAAGACAAGAACTGGGCCACTCGTTCTGATCTCTGCAGCAAGCCTGCCTGTAGCCTATCCAACATATCACAAGCAATGCCTGGCAAAGAGGAAGCCCACATTTTCAGGGATTGAGTCTGCCTTCCTTATCTGCATACCTCATCATTCCCCTTCTGAGTCAAATCACAGCTTCCTCTTCCTCTTGCAGGCCTGTCATGTCCTCCAACTTTATTTCATGGCTCACCTCTCAGGTCTCCATAGTGAAAAAAAATCAGCCAACCATACACAAACAATGCCCCCCCCCCTTTTCATCTTATTACTAAGGACATGCTCTTTCTGAATTCTCCCTGATTAAATATTGCCACTACCAAGATAGATAGAATATGTATTTACTAGCAAGAATTATTTATCTGTTAAAGAGACCTTATAAACCTAAAGCATTCCTAAGTGGTAGAACTTTAAACAATGAGACCAAGCAAAGGTGGTCAAGAAATGCAAGGGTGTTTTCACAGGTAAGGATGCTTCACCAACCTGGACTCTGTCTCACACACTCATCTTCTTTTATGCAGAGGACTTAGAGTTTCCTTCTTTCAAGTTCACTTCAGAAATATTGATGTTATTTTTTTCAAATTTTAAAAATATTACTGCCCTTATTCTAAGGAGAATTAGTATTTTCATTGATAACACCTACCAACAACTGAACCTATGGCCAACAAAACACAATGCAATGGGATCCCAGAGATCTTGGGCTGAACAACTGAGTGTGACTGCATTAGAGCACACACATTTCTCTAGAGATGGTGTTTTTGTCCTCCCCCCTTGTAAATAAAAGAATAACAGAGAAAAATACCTCCCCAAATATGGAGTATTTAACATTTCACACAGTGCTTTAATCCATTTTTTATTGACTGTACTTCCCACAGTAGAAGAACAGAACAGCTTTGTTAACATAATTATTGATGGGCTTTGCAAAGTTTTCCACAGATAAACACTTGAAAACACACAGTTCTTCCAATTTTAACATTTAGGGTGGTTTCGAATGCTTGCAAACATTTTGGATTTCACTGTAGTTCAGCATTCTACAGGAAAGTACACAGCCACATTATTGCATAAGTTTGCAATTCAAATATTACAAAGGCAGGGCTCAGTCAGTAAGGTGTTTGCATGAGGGCTTGAGTTAAGATCTACTATGTCCACACAGGAAGACTCTGAGGGTCCTGTGCTCTATAACCCCAGGAATGTAACTAATGGGTCCTCTAAGCTTGCGCCAGTCAGTCTAGCCTAATTGGTGAGCTGTAGATTCAGTGAGTGATCTTGTTTTAGAGAAAAAAATAATTGAGAGTGCAGACATCTTGGAAGCACATGACTTCAGCTCTGGTCCCCACATACATGAACAGATAAGATACACAGTGATAAAATGAATCTTTGTTTAAGTGTCAGCAAATATTTTTGAAACAAAACAAGATTCCCTTATCAAAAGTTACTAGTCAATAGATGATTTGAGCTAGATCTGACCTTGAAACATCGTTCCTAGCTTCCATGGTACTGGGAAGCACTGTGCAAAGCTGGAAGTAAGGGAAAGAATTAAACAGCCTGACCCAGGTGCAACTTGCTTCATAGGAAGCATGAGCATTGTCAGGATGGGAAGATATTCAGGAAGGTGCAGGAAGTGGTACTCACACGTGGGTAGTCAACAACAGCAGTCTAGTTGGACTTAAGGCTCACTCAACAGGAGGGACATCATGCATGATCCTGAAAACCTTGCCAGCTAACGTAATTAATGATCCTGGAAACCTCTACCATTTTCAGTTTTGTAGCGCATCATGACTGCTTACTACATTCTGAATACCATCAATATACCCACAGATAAGTGTAGTTACCACCTCTGATCACTGAAGTTTCTCAATGGCAAATAGAGGTCACCACAGAAAAACACTACAGGACACGACAGAACTTGTGAAACTCAGCCCCAATTTACATCATAACTCTTGCATTTATGGCCCAGGGAACATAAAGAAAGTGGAGCAGAAAGAGTGTAAGAGCCAGAATACAAGGAAGTCATCTGTGATGGTCTTTCCTAGAAATGACCACATAGACCAAGACAGGCATGGTGGCACACATCAACAGCAATGCTAACATGAGGGGATAAAAAGTTTCACACCTAGACAAATATCTAAAGGCCTCCCTCAGGGGTGAGCTCCCTATTTGAGTATGCAATTCAGTGGCCAGTTCTGAGACCATATACACACAAGTTCAAAGATGGACTTCGCAGGTTGTATTCATATATGTGCGCGCACACACACACATGCACACACACACACACACACACACACTAATAAAGAAAAAAGTCAATATTAACAAATATTAAATGTGTGCTTTTAATCTTTTGATGTGATCTGATGAATGAATTGGTATTTCAAAGATGGCTTTACCACCAGGTGTGGTAATGTATTTCTTTAATCCCAGGTAATCTCTGCAAGTTCAAGGCCAGTTGGGTCTATATATAGAGTTACAGGCCACCCAAGGCTATATAATAATACCATGTCTCAATAATACCATGGCTTTGCCTATTTAAGTTTTTGTCAAATTTAGAAAGGTATTTTATTATATTTATAAAATATAATAAAATGAAATAGATCAGACTGTAGATTTATTTGTAATGTTTACCACATACATAATTTATTTGCTTGAAAAGTTTCATTCATTTGTCAAGAATTAAATGGAGAGAGCTTTAAGGCATCTAAATATAATTCAAAGGAATAATTTCACATATCTTAGAATGCATTACAAAAATGAAAAGATTCACTTTTCCATATGAACTAGATGTTATATTTTATAAATGATTTTATAAATTTAGATTATAAATATAGATCATGTGTATTATACATTTAAAAATAATCTCAACCTCATCATCAAATTAGTATCTAGATTTTGGGAGTAATTTTATTCTTGTTTTAATCTTCAAAATGACCTTCAGAGGAAGAAAAGATGGCCAGACTGAGATTTCTTAAATTTTTCCTTTCTTGACCCCTTTTGATCAGAGAACATTTTATGGGACCCAAGTATATTAAAATATAAAAAGAAATACATATAAAATGGTTTTTAATTTATCAATCATTTAATTATAATCAGATATTTTAAGGGGAGAAAACATACATATACAAAAGGCAGTATCTAAGTTCTTATAAGCTACTTTTCAATGTATTTGCAAAAAGCAGGTATCTCTATAGATGCTGAGAATTTCAACCTGCAATGAAAATGTCCAGGCTAATTCTCCACTTAGATAAACACTTCAGGCACATTTTGTAGTAGTTATTTATTTTCCCAAATAGAAGAAAAAATGGTAGTGGCATGTAATAGTTTTTGTTTCTGATAATTTTATTTATTATTGACACTTCAGAAAATAAATTCATGTTTTAACTAAATATAAAGCTATTTGTTGTTTTATGGGTTAAAAAAAAAATCCTACAAATATCCTCAGTAAGGTAAAGAAGAACTCTTACTGGTTATGTTAATAGTTTGACTCAATATATACAAAATTTCTTATTGAATAAAACCAAGATACAAAACCACAAGAAAAGCTTGTGTAATTAATGAAGGCTGAATGTTATAATTTAAAAATCCATTGTTTTTTTTTGGATATAATATATAAACAGCCATGCATTTAAAGGTAAATACTACATTTCCTAAGGCAAAGCTGTATAAATATTTGTTAATGCCAAATGAATGGAATTTTGGTGAATTATGTGTTAATAGTTTAACCTAACAAGTTGACACTTGGTATTTCTTTCAAAGTGCCATCATCAACAATGCTCTGATTCTTTTGCATCTCAGCAGAGGAGGAGAATCCTACTGAATTTTAGTTTCAGAATTCGTTGGGCTATGTATTATTTTAGCATCTGGTAAAGATGAAAGCAAATTTAACTACTTATGAGATATTATGCTCATTCATTCTTATGCGAAGAATTAAATCTCTGCTGAGTATTTTGCACTACTAATTGTAAATTATCTGTAGTATTTTTGGTGTTACTGATATTTTGTCTTTTGTCATTAACACTAGTAAGATAACCGTTCTACATAAACACAAAATGGCAGAATTGTATTTGGCACACCATGTAAGAAACTTGAAAATACACTTTGCTATTTATTATCAAACTAGAGTCAGCAACTTAACATAGCAATTTTAAAAGCTAAAGGTCACAGCACAACAACACATCTATAGATCTGATATATGCTGAGGAATAATAACAAAAAATTGAATTTTTTTCATAACTTAGCCACCATGTTCCTGTAAGATCAAGAAACTTTGTCTGTACAGAAGCCCTACCATTAATAACACAGATATTCTGGAACTGGGATGTAGTGTTTCCAGCAGTGTTCTTCGTGTTGTGTGTTTAGAACCAAGGCTTCAGTGAGGTCATGTGATAACTCAATTGGCTGCTGCTGCTTGAAGCAACTCTGATTAATGAGACAATTGATTATGAATTAGCTTTTGGTTACTATACCTTTAGATAGCTTTTCTCATGACCCCCCACATCGGTTATGACTCATGACCCACATTCCAGGAATCTCGGTGGGGGAACTAGCTCCCAGTTCCTGTAGGGTCGGACTTATGATCTATTCTCTTTTCTATACTTGATGTACCTTTTATAGGAGGGAACATTAAATAAATGGTTTGAATCAGTGATAGAGTTAAAATCATTCTAGCCATGATTGTTAGCCAACATTAGTACCTTGTGACTTTACTCAACTAATCTTCTATCCAGGTCATTATTGTCTTTGGTACAGAGAGTTTATGAAAATGTCAACATCTTAATGTTGACATTTTCAACATTTAACAACAATGAATATATCTCCCCTCATTTGAAGCAAAGGTGGTAGTTTAAAACGGCAGTTTCTTCTCTTGAAGAATTTTGTGAAATAAATAAATAAATAGAAGCTAGCAGAGTGGGATCCTGGAAGTGGGGATGAGTATTGACATTTCTGGGTCAAACTGAAAGGATGTATAATCTAAGCGTCTGAAGACCAGTCTGCTGAGAAAAGTTCATACAGTGGAACACTGGTCCTTTTAGGGACAGCATTTTAATTGAACTCTTATATCTTCTAGCAGGATACTACATTTTCTGTGCTGAAATTTATTATGATGCAGACCATACTTTCATCGCTTGTCAAATTATTAAACTTCTTATGAACCTTGGGTTCTTTATAAATTATTTCTTTTCTTTGCAAAGTTTTTAAGATGATCCCAGTTAACTTTCAATTTTCTCAACAAAAGCAAAATCAAAAAATTGCCTCCAAAGTATGGCTTCTTCACAGGGATGTAAATTGACAATACATTGTTTATTTGAACCAAATTCAAGGGCTTGCAAGTAGATCCTCCAGCACTCCACCCCAAAGCTCTCTTGTTTCACAGCTTTAAATGTGAGGTCTCTAGTGTTTAAACTATCAAATATACAATGTTTCTCCCTCTTGAGCCATGTAGCTGTCCTTTCAGTAGCCGTCCTTAACAATATCTAGCCAAAACTTCAGTAATTTCAGAAAATAAAAATAACCCCAGATGGAAATTCTCTTCAGCTGATCGTTTTTAATGTAGGAATTCTGGGATGTGACATATTGAAGATTCATTATCTCACTGGTTGAAATGTCAGGAACTCTAAGCTGCTTTGGGAAAAAAATAGAAACAGGCAGAGCTAGAAGCATCCTGAGAGGTACACACAGATTTGTCTTACATTTAAACACTTAAGAAGAAGATTAGCTTGGACTTTGTGTGAACTAATACTATTTTGAAAGGTTTGAGGCAAAAAAGTAAGGACCATGATTTTACCCAGGGTACTGGCTTTGTCAGACACCCCATGGCACTAGTCAGTGCTGTTCCCTGTAACAGTGAGCATAGAGTCGGGGTGACTCACGTGTTATTGTTTTCGGAAGGATATTTAAAGACAAAAGCATAACCCACATTGCCCATACGACAACTAGGAAAATCATTGCCTCTTAACAGTTTTGAATATTGCTAGTGCAGCAGAGAGATATGGAAAACAGCATTTTAGGTGTGAGTTATGGCTTATCTTCAAAAGTACAAGGTACTGGGTGTGCACAAAGCACCGCTGTGACCACTGATGAAGTATCCCGAGGGAATGTTGACAGGAAGTTTAAATCACTAATGCCACAGAGGAGAACTAAGAAACATCTCTAGGGGACTTTCAGGTCTAGAGGCTGAATATGCTAAATGGTCAGCTGACTTAGGAAATACCTGGGCTCCCAGAGCCAAACAACCTGGATCAACTCAGTAGTATGCTGAAAACCTGTTCATTGCCAGCTTAAATAAAGAGAAATATCTATTAATTTAGGCTTAACTTTTGTCAACAGAATGAAGTGTCAACAAAAGATCATGAGTTTTGAAACAGGAATGCTATGTAAATTGTTCATCTGAAAACTGATTTGCGCAGTATTCAACTTAGAATCTGCCAAGTAAAAGAAGCCCATTTCTACCATTGCTAGTATTGCTAGCATCCCTGATATGAACAGTGTGCTGCTTTTATAATTGTTAAATCTGTTCCTGCTACTATGATGTCTGTGATCTGAACTGTATTTTACTTCCCATTATAAATGTCAAAGGTATTGTAAAGATCACTTTAAAACATAAGCTATTTGAATAACAGGTAATTCCATCTCTGCTAATGCCTTGGAATTCCTATTATGGACATTGACTTGCTAAGTGCTTGGGGTAGGGAAGAGGTAGGGAGTCTAGCTAATAGAGAAAATCAAAGTGATCTGCTAGTAACTGAAGTAGTGCAGTCACTGCAAAGAGTATAATTAAGTCATGTAGAGCATGCTTAGTTGCCTCTGAGTTACGTGTTTGGAGGTCGAGGACACTAAAGAGGAGTATGGAAGATGAGCAGAACTCAATAGCTGAGGGTGGTAGAGAGAACAGCCTTGGTTATTGGAACAGAATGAGAAGAGGTGTGGCCACCACCATAGTGTTGAGGTACCCATGATATTCCAGCAGCAGGAGATCAGAGAAGGTGCTGTGAGAACTGGGGAGGGGTTCTTTTGGCTAGACTGAGAAGTATGTGTGAGATATAGATATATTTCTTGTGAATATGCCTGAGGAAACGGGGACATAAGCCCAGCAAATGTGAAGATGATGTAAGCACTGGGAAAAACTTGCATGTGTCTTGGCTTCATACAAGTCATTCATAGAGGACATGGGAAGAGTGGGAAAGAGGAATTGTATAAAGAGGTGAAAGGTACTAGAGCAAGCGCTTGAGGAGGAGCCTCCTCGGGGAGTGGCCAAGAAGTAAAGCACAGAGCCTGGGTACACTAGAAGGACTTTGACTGAAAAGGCTCAGAGGACAATAATAAGAACATAAAAAATGCATCAAAACACACAGGGATTGGAGCAGCTACTGCAAAAGGCAACACGTTGCCCAGTGTAGGGCAATTTCCAGCACTGAAGAAGAGTTAAGATTAATTAGCCACAGTACTGAAGACTGGATTTTACTTTCTGCATGAGCCAGGACCTCAAATTACCAGTAGACAAAGAAGATGTAAGTATGACTGAGGGTTTGAACAATGTTTTAAGACATTAAATTACTTAATGGTACTTAGATGGAGGCTTAGGAAAGTGATTACTAGAAAATGTGAATTATTTGGTTTTCTGATATTTCTTAAGGTGATCTGATCAACAGTAGGTAGAAAACTAATTTCTGAAACACAAGTTCTGTCACTACTCAGAATGTTTCCTGTGTCCCCGAGAGGCAGAGAGAGGCAGATCTCTGTGAGTTCAAGGCCAGCCAGGTCTCTGGAGCTAGTTTCTGGACAACCAAGGCTACACAAAGAAATCCTGTCTGAAAAAAAAAAATGGATACTAGTCCCCAAAGCTCAGAATATCCCCTAAAACAATTCATAGATTATATGAAGCTTAAAAAGAAGGAAGGTCAGAATGTGAATGCCTCAGTACTTCTTAGAAGGGAGAATGAAATATTCCCAGGAGGAAATACAAAGACAAATAGAGGAGCAGGGACTGAAGAAAAAGTCATCCAGAGACTGACTCACCTGGGGATCCATCCCATATGCAGCCACCAAATTCAGTCACTATTGCTGATGCCAAGAAGTGCTTACTGGCAGGAGCCTAATATGGATGCCTCCTCAGAGGATCTTCCAGATCTATACTAATACAAATGAGGATGCTTGCAGCTAACCATTGGACTGAGCATGGAGACCCCAATAGAGGAGCTAGAGAAAGGATTGAAGGAGCTGAAAGGGTCTGCAATCCCATGGGAAGAACAGCAATATCAATCAACCAACCCCCTAACCAGAGCCCCCAGGGACTAAAACACAAACCAATTGAGCACACACGAAGAGACCCATGGCTCCAGTTGCATATGTAGCAGAAGACAGCATTGTCTGGCACCAATGGGAAGAGAGTCCTTTGGTCCAGTGAAGACTTGGTTTCCCAGTATAGGGAATGCAAAGGTGTTAACGTGGGAGTGGGTGGTTGGGAGTGGAAGCATCTTCATGGAAGCAAGGGGAGGGGAGGAGGAGTAGGAGGGAGGAAAGGGAATAACATTTGAAATGTAAATAGAGAGAAGGTTCAATAAAAATGATTTAAAAAGAAAAACAAACAAACAATTAATAAAATGATGTTTCCTGATCTGTCCTTGGTGGTTATAATTTTATGTTTTAAGCTCCAAAATATGTATATTTAAGAAAGAAAAATAGAAAGAAAAGCATGTTTCCCAAATCCAAGAACTACACTGGCCACAATTTGGATTAAACATTTATTAAATTTTTATTTCATTATTTTTATACATAAAAACTAATTAAATAAAATGTAATGAAATTTTATGAAAGAAAAATGTAATACCTGTGCCCATGTGTGTGACTTGGTGTGGTAGGAGTTTGGTATGCCATAGCATGTTTTATGGAGGCCAGATGATGACTCTTTCTACCAAGTGTGTCCCAGAATTTGAACTCAGGATGTCAGTCCTAGATGTAAGATCTTTCACCTACTAAAAACATCTTTCTGGCCCAAATTTTGGATTTTTGAATGGAGAAAAGTCAGTGAGGTGAGAGACTGGTCAACAGACCATTGCACACGGAACCTGCAGCTGCCCTGAAGATGTGGCCCCTTCAGGCACTTGCTGCGTGGATTCAAGATTAGAATTAAACAGAAATAAAAAGAGAAGCAAATGGTGACTTTAAGGAATAACAACAGGGACTGAATTGCACCCCATGTAATAACCATTTATATAAATAACGGGTTTTACAAAATTTACTGACATTTGCCCACAATTACGTCAACCTATTTTCAGGGAACAATTAAAAATAGGATTTATTTTGCCATCTCAAAATTGGTCTCTGTAAATTCCAGCAGCTCTAATTTATCTCCTTAATAGAGAAGATTTAGCCGTGAGACACTTTAATTAGTGCTCTCTCTGTACTCGGTAGCGAGCTACTACCATTTTAGCCTCTTTAGGTTTCGTGTGCACCACGTAATTCTAGTGTACTAAGAAGCAAATATAGGTTACTGAAAGGTTACCTCTCAGAGTATTTAATAAAAGTAAGAAATAGCAAGACAGAGACCCTTTTTCAAATGCCAGACTGTTGAACAGCCAGAATCAGGGAGGAACGTCTACGAATCTCTGAGAACCTAAAATGACTTTGTTGAGAAATAACAGCAGGTTGGGGATGAGTAAAGCAATTCCTGAGACTCCGTAGCAGCTCAGTGCACAAGGCAGTAGCGGTCAAGGACACCCTCGAGGGTCCAGCCTCCATGTCCTGGAGAACTGGGAAGACAAAACTGGAGGAATCGGCAGTAAAAGTCAAAGACACGCGGTAACAAGGAACATCCAGGGGAGAGGGGTGGCGTTATTCAGCCTCAAACAATCAGAAGGAGACTCATGGTCATTTGATGGGATTCTTAACGAACAGACCTTGTTTTGTAAGCTATACCTGACAATTACTGCCGAGTAAAGAGGTAGCCCCTACAGGATTACAGCTGGCTTTGAGGTGTCTGAAGTTCTGTCTCCAAGGGTTGTTCTCCATCTGATGGCACGTCTGGGAGATGGTAAATCATAGCCCCACCTTGCCCTCTACCCCAATCCGTCCTTTTTGCTACCAAGAGGTAACTGCCTTGCTCTGTCCCATGATCCTTTTCTTGACATGATGCTTCACCACAGACTAAATTCCAAGTGACAAGTTGGTCATTGCCTGAAACCTTCAAAGCATGGAAGCAAACCAATGTTTCCTCCATTTAACCTGCGAACTCGGGTATTTAACTGCACTTATGGACTATGGCCCCACACGGAAGACAGAATCCAATCACTTTCTGCTGCCTAGACACTGCTGTTGTCTCAGGATCACTGCTCCACAGTTATGAACTGTGCTTCAAAGCAGGAACGCTCAGAAGTTTAAATATCTATTTGCTAACAAATGATCCATGCTATTAGCTAGACGAAAGCCTTAGAGGAGATAAATGGGAAGATATTTGCTATGATACAAAACAGAGCAGGCTTCCCTGGGATAACAGTATAACCTCAAAGGTGGGCGGGCCCCTGCACTCTGAGAATATTGAAACACCTGAGATGCAGAGGACCGCCTCACTCCTCTGCTAACTGAATTTGATCATGTTCTCCCACATACCCGGTAACCGGGAGTCACATAAAGCATCACCAGTGGGTGCTTGCCAGGCTCAGACCCATTTACACTCCTTCGGTGGTTTCCATTGGGAAATTCCCCTCGTCACTAGGTGACTTAGTGAGAAACTTGAGTTCAAGCTCTGATGGAAATCAAATCACCTTTGCTTTTTAATTAGCTGAGCATTTGTTTCTTTACACTATTGTTTGATGCTCATCCGATCTTAACCGATTTAAAGGTCTAACGAGGTAATATCAAGCCTGCCTTTCCAGCCAGTGATGACTCTGTTACATACTGCCATCTTGACTTTTCCATTCAGCCTTGACACTCACAGGGAGCCTTGTCCCGTTAGTCACATGTTACATCCAGTTACTGCTAAACACTTACACAGCCTGCTGTGGCTGTGAGCCTCCCAAGCATTGACATTTTGGAAGGACTCTCAGGATTTTAAGCACGTGCCTTGTGTGTTTTAAAAGCAGCAGCCTTGAAATAAGAAGGCCTTGGCCAAAAATATAAAGAAAAACCACTTGAGGATCTACAGATAAAGATTTCATGTAGGGATAGATGACAGAGGGGCTCCCAGGTACCCACCTCCCAGCTGAGTAGCTATTTGTAGTCAGTGGTTTCTGGGAGGGAAGCAGTCATTTTCCTTTGGGGGTGTGGCCACTGATAGGGTGGCCATGTTACAGTGGATGACCCCACACCCACCCACCCACACTCAGGCACTGCTGGTTTGATTCCAGGTTATAAAAAAAGGAAAAAAAAGAAGAGGTCATATACCCTGGAGGAGGATAGGTTGGGGTGGATCAAGAGGAGTTTGAGGGGTGCACTGGATGTATACATGTATGAATGTATATGTGTATGAAATTCTCAGAGAATAAATGTAAAGCACTGTGTTAAAAGTTTTTTTTCACATAGGAAGGTAGATGTAACTCAGAACAGATCATCTCTAATGGGCTTTAAGTCTTCTGTGGTTTGCTGTTCCACAGAAAGTGCTAAAAGCAATACTTGACATGGAATGAATTCTCTGACTTGAAAAGCTCTCAGAAGTAGCTTGCTTCCCAGGCTGAGTGGTCCCAGGCTAGCTCACCAGGAACACTTTCCGCACACTCTGAACGAACATTACCTAAAGGTACTTAAACCTTTCTTTAGTAAGTGCCCACCCAAAATTCTGAGAGGATCAAAGCAGGATAATGAGGACACCAATGAACTCACAAGAAAAGTAATGACTCTCTTAAGAAGTACAAAAACAATTGTGAAACACTAATTTGCCTGCATTATTCCAACTATCCCAAATTATCAATTATTTGCAGCATTAATGTGAGTGTAGATGTATTCCCCGAGAATCTTTAAAAATCATAAACAGTGAAAGTATAAACAATGAATTGTTTTGCTACAGCAAATACAGTTTGAAAGTCCCTATGTAAGATTATAATATAATCCAACAACAAGCTACTAAAAAACCTAACTATAAGGCTTTAAAATAAAGGCATTAAACATATTCACCCCATTAAACATTTTTATTACTATATATTCATACAGTCCTCTCATTGACTTTAAAGACTTCTACATAGATTCGTATTTTTTTTAAAACATAGACTTTTTCTTTTGGTTTAAAAATATAGCTTATTTAGGGTGAAAAATTCATGATTACTAGTCTTCTCCGAGTTGGTCCAAACATCAGCTCATTAAAAACATTACACATAACTAGAATTGGTTTTGGTGTGTGTGAGGGGAGCTGGAAGAGGTTAGACAGTGACAACTGCAGAACAGGACACAGGGCAGACTGGCTTGCTCTTGAAAACTTGATGGAGCAATGCCATCAAGTGGCTGAAGAAAGAATTCCTCAACTGAGGAGGGGTTTTCTTCGACACTGCCATCTGGTGGCTACAGTGGGGAATTATTTTGGACTCCAGTGTTAATAAAGTTTGGTTTTGGTTTTTGGTTTTTGTTTGTTCGTTTGTTTTGTTTTGTTTTTCTCCAATGTGGACATTAATTTAAGAACTAAAATGCCCTCATTGCCATTAACAGAGTAAGATGTAATCACTTTTATTTTGTTTTTTTAAGTAATGCTTAAAGTGGTGACAGAATCCTAGGCAATATATCAGTTACATTCTATAGGAAAAAAAATCTTAAAATTCATTTTATTGAGTTTCCGAAGTAATTTGGTAAATATCTATGCAATAAGATCAAAATAAAAATATTTAACTTTACACTATATATTTTAAATGAAATCACCAAATATTTCCTTTTTCTTTCCATATCTATCAGTAATCTAATGTGGTTTTTTATAGTAGTTGTTGTTGTTTTTAACCCAAATCATAGCTGATCAATCACTTAATAGATTAACTTATTTATTTCTACCTTCAAAAATGTTTCTGAAGCTATTTGTTGGACTGGGTACTTGTCTGGGCAGTTATCAGACCATAATGAGGAGAACAGACTCAGTCCCTGTCATTAAGTTCTTGTCATTGGTTTGCATGTCCAAATGTAGAAGACCAGTAAAAGTCCTGGATAAATGCATATTGATAGACAGGCCATAGCCCGCCCCCCCCCCCCCCACACACACACCCATGGGACTGAGGTATTCAATGTCTACCTCAGCTTTCTTTCCCAGATGTTTATGGACTGAAGACTGTTCCCACACTGAGACCACTACGCAGATTAGTTGTTGGCCTCTCTGTTCTGTGGTATGTAATAACTTTGCCTCCTGTTCAATGTCAAACAATCCATAACAAACCCAGTGAACATCCCAAGCGCTAAGCCTTCCTCATTAGAGAGCAGAGTACGTGGATCCCAGCTTTTCTTTGAATATGTCTCTGTCATTTTTTCTCATTCCTTCACCACCCCAGTTCGGTCAGTCTCTGGAGCCATGTTGACCACAGCAGACTCATTTCTATCACTTTGCACAAAACACAGTTCCAAATGGATAGAGGGCCTAAATGTGAAACCTGAACTGCAAAAACTGATAAGGAAAACATAGGCAGTACCCCACATGGTATGAGAGGAAATGACTTTCTGACGGCATTCCTCGTGCACATGGATTGAGGCCAACACCTAACAAGTGGGACCTCATAAAACTGAAAAGCTTCTGCACAGCTAAAGAAACAAATGGGTAGAGAGGAAGCCCACAGAATGAGAGAAAAATCTTTGCCAACTATACATTTAACAGAAAGTTAATATACAGAATATGTAAAGAACTCAAAACAAAAACAACAAAACAACAACCAAATGAATGGTTCATTCATAAAATGGGCTTGGGACCTGAGCAGAGAGTTATCAAAAGATAAGAAAATAGTTGAAGAACAAAACAAACAACTACAAAAACAAAACAAAACAAAAACCCCAAAGCATGTTAGTTGTCCCTAGTAAATAAGGAAAGGAAACTCAAGACGCCTTTAAGATTCTATTGTATCCCAGCAGAAGGTCCAAGATCAACAGAACCACTGACTGCAAATGTCTGAGGAGGTATGGGGAAAGAGATCATTCACTGTTGGGATCACAAGGTGGTACAACCACTATAGAAGCCAGTGTGGAAAAATCTTCAAAAATATAGAAATAAAACTATGGAAACCAGTGTGGAGACTCTTCAAAAAGATAAAAATAAAACTATTGATCTAGCGATACCACTCTTTGACTTATGCCCTGAGGACTTGACACTCTGAAGATTCTTGCTGAGTCATGATCTTCGCTTCTCTCTAGAACCAGGAAATATGAAGAATGTCACCGTCCATCAATAGGATAAAGGCTAATGACAATTCAGCAAATGTAGACTACAGAATACTAGTGAGCTGTAAAGAGAAATGAAATAATTGCAGGTAAATTGATAGAGTTAGGAAATTATCGTAGTGAGGTAACCCAGACCCGGGAGGACAAATGTCACATGTTCCGCTCATGTGCTGTTTCTAGCCCTAAATGTTCAGAGTCTAGTACATAACTGGGAGTAACTCAGAAACCAGGAAAGTAAAAGGGTCCAATGTGGGTGGAGGAGGAGGAGAAATGAAGAAGAGAATGGCAGGGAAGAAGGGAATTGAGGAGTGAAATAGGAATAAACTGAGAGTCTTAGATTAGGGAAGGAGATGGGAGCGAAATATAGAAAAAGGAGGGAGAATGATAAAATAAAAATATTTCTCTGAAAAACTCAAAGGGATCATATTATGTATCTAAAATTACATAAAATACATATATTTATACTATATCTGCATCTTTATCTTTATATGTCTATCATCTTTCTATTTTACACACACACACACACACACACACACACACACACACACACACACACAAATCTTTATCTGGGTTGATAATGCTCCCTGAAAGAACCATCAGTTACCTAGTACTAGGCGTGAGGAACTCCCTTTTGAGTTGTTGGGCATAGTTATCCAAGGGATTCTCCAAATATAGGCTATTGCTGCTCTCTTGCTTGCTTTCCAGAGGCTGAAGGTAAGACCCGAATGCTGAACACACTTGGAAAATAGTACACGAAGAATTTGAATTGCTTCTGACCTGAAAGCCTCTTTCTGGAGGACTAGCTTTCATGAAACCAGAAAGAGCCATGCAAGTTTCTAAGGGAGGGAAGCAACCACTGGTCTGCCCCAGGTGTGTTGTCTAAAGCAACAACATAGGATAATATCCCTGAGAGTACAGTGGTGTCTCTCACAGCCTTGTGATAACCAACAACTCTCTCATTGGACTAAAGTCCTGCTCAACAAGACGGAGATCACACCTACACCTGGTACTGGAAACCTAGCCAACTACCCGGAGCTAGTGAAGTCATGGACTTTGGATAAGATGTTACTGGTGTAATTCTTAAGTACAATCACTAAACTTATTCTCATGCCCACAGATAAGCATAGATCTTATTTTACACAAGAGAGATGTCTCCTTGCAACAGAAGATGTTACAGAAAACCACAACAGATCAAAATGCAGAGGACCGCGCAGTGCTCAACCCCTGCTGATATCTATAACACAACTCTTTCACCTAAACCTCAGGGATCATAGCAAAAGAGGGGCAGAAAGATTTTAAGGTCCAGAGAATTGGTAAATTTGCTCTGAGATTATATCTACCAGAAATGGCAGAGAAGCTACACTCATGAAGTCTGATCAACATGGCTGTCTAAGCAAGACCTAGATAAGGACGACACCCACGGACATTTAATATGAATGGAGAAATCTCACAGGGCCTCAATACCAGGCAAAGAACTACAGGCAGCTAAGGTATTCTGAGAACAGCAAAAATAGTTTTCCTCGGGGAAGAGCCCCCAAATTGGTTATTCAATATCAATCATGAAAGCATATGCATACAAGTAATTTATATGGATTAAGCAGGTTGTATTTATGAATTTAAGGCTATACAAACAAAGAATACACACACACACACATACACATGCACACACACACACACACACTTAAACATACTCATATACATGGAGGGAGAAAGGATGAGGAAATTGTAGAAGTTTAACTTCAAAGAATAAATTTTTTTAAAAGAAGTTTATAGTTGAGCTGGAGAAATGGTTCAAGGATTAAGAGTACTTGCTGTTCTTGCAGAGGATCCATAGACGGTTCCCAGCATGCATGTGTTGGCTAAGAATGATGTCCTCTGATGCCCCCATGAACATTGAACATACATGACACTCTTCATACTCACACACATAAAATAGAAAATAAGTAATGGATATAACAGAAGCCTATATTCCAGTATAGGTGATTGATACTTACTCACCAAAAAATGCACATGCAGAAGATACACTATTCTTACGCACTGTCAAAGTTACATCAGTGAGCAGAACTGAACTAATAAGAGTTCCCTATATTGAGAATGCTTTGAAAAGGAAACGAGGTCATAGTAGGGATCATTTTAAGGGGTGTGATATTTAAGCTTTAATATGAAAGAAGAGAAGAAGCTAGCGGATAGAAAGGCAAGAACCAGAAACCAATGACAGAGAAGGCTGTGTAAGTAAAACTACTGACATGGGGAGCAAAGACAAGCACCTGTGGGTATGGAAAGAGGCTGTGAGGGAGGGCAGAGTAAGTGCCATCCACGTCTGCTTCCACTTCCTGGGAGCCAGATCCATTGTGTACCAGGCTGGACTGGGGGAAGAGCAACACAGCCAGGTGTGGGTGGGAGCTGGCAGGATCTGGGTAGGAGGTGAGTGCCCAGGCAAAAAGCACACATCCCAGAATACCTTCAGAGAACTGGCTTAGTTTATTGGGAGTATATGGGAGAAAGCAAGTATTTATGCCCATGACGAGGTGGGTAGGGTTTCTAAGGCAACATTTGTGTGGCTATGTACTATTGCCCATGGATAGGGGTGTTAGAAGATGCTTCATCTGCATACTCAGAGGCTGGGTAGGGAACCTTATAATGAATGAAATCTGGTAACTGTACTGGTAATTCTTACTAGGGTTGATAGTGGGACAGCTGACCTCATGGTGCCAGGTTGGGAATGAGAAGAGAGCCAACTGTTGCTGTCCTCATCTGAAGTATCCATATCCAGGGTTTAAGTTCTCCTTCCTTCCTCATTAATCCCGGGCCACACAGGAGCAAGTCACTGTAGCATCTTACCGGGAAAGGACAGGAGCAAAGGGAACCCCACTGAAAGCATAATGTCACGTAGTAACATTTGAATTGCTTCATCAGAAACAATCTACAGAAGGGCTGGGTGGAGGTTGGTTAGACAGAGTTTTCTAGAACCCAACAGGGATGACATTAGCCAAAATACCCAACAAAGGGGAAAGAGAACCTGTAGAGACCATATCCAGAGGTTAGGTAGGGCCCCTGGTTAAGTGATGGGGCTACCCACCCATCTCAGAAATATTATCCCAGAATTGTTCCTGTCTAAGGAAAATGCAAGAACAAAGAGTGGAGCAGAGACTGAAGAAAGGGCCATCCAGAGACACCTAGGGATCCATCCCACCAGCAGATACTATTGCTGGTGCCAAGAAGCACCTGCTGACAGGAGCCCGGTATAGCTGTCCCCTGAAAGACTCTGCCAGAGCCTGACCAATACCAATGCAGATGCTCATAGCTAACCATCAGACTGAGCATGGGTTCCCCAATGGAATAGTTAGAAAAATGACTGAAGGTGATAAAGGGGTTTTCAACCTCTTAGGAAAAACAACAAGATCAACCAACCAGATCTGCCCCACCTGGGGATCCATCCCGTATGCAGCCACCAAACTCAGTCACTATTGCCGATGCCAAGAAGTGATTGCTGACAGGAGCCTGATATGGATGTCTCCTCAGAGGCTTTGCCAGAGCCTTGCTGATACAGATGAGGATGCTTGCAGCTAACCATCAGACTGAGCATGGGGACCCTGATGGAGGAGTTAGAGAAAAAAACTGAAGGAGCTGAAGGGGTTTGAAATCCCATAGGAAGAAGAACAATATCAACCAATCAGACTCTCCAGAGGTCCCAGGGACTAAACCACCAACCAAAATGTTGCACAACTTTTACAAGGAGGAATTTCAGTAACTTGGATTCACAGTCCCTCTGCATCTATAGACAAGAAGGAACCGAGAGACCCAGAGAGTAGACAGTCATGACAGAGGTAAAGGATTTGGGAGAGTAATGCAGAATCGATTATTCAGCTTCTCTGAACACTTCATTCTGAATTTGATTGTGCATCCTGCAGGCTGCCAAAGTGCCATGGAGCTGACCTTTACAGAATTACAATCACATCCCATAGCGTAGTGACTTAATTCATGCAGCTGCTTTCTTTATTAAAACTGAGCTTAGGGGAACATTCTTGTCTCTCTTATAGCCAATTCACTATAAAGTTTTCAGTGGAAATTTGATTTAAAAATATATTTATCAGCTATAGTTCTCCGGGGTGGCGGTGCAGGCATGGAATACTGGAAGTAAGGAGGCAGAGGAGAGGGCCTCAAGTGCTGGGCTAGCCTAGACTACAAAACATCTTATTAAAAAGCAAACAACAATAGGCTTGCTGACATTGATGTCAGTTTTGCTTTATATTAAGAAATGGCACTGGCTGGCAGTATGGCTCAGCTTTGCCCACCAGGCTTGATGGCCTGAGCTCATTCCCCGGGACTCGTGTGGTAGAAGGAAAGAACTGGTTCCCTCAAGCTGTACTGCTTCCAACTCACACATGCCTGCCACAATGAGTCACCTCATAGACAAACAGACAGATTAGGTAGGAAGGCAGACAGACAGACAAATGTAAAAAAAATTAAAGGAAAACATAAACAATAAATCAGTAATTCTCAACCATGAATAATTTTTGCTGTCCTGCATACATAATGCAGGGCAATAAATTGTGTGTGTGTGTGTGTGTGTGTGTGTGTGTGTGTCACTGCCACGTAGTTGTTAGGGGCTAAAAATACCTTTAAGCTACCTTGTAACACACAGGAATCACTCAAACATCACTTGATAACCAAAACAATGTTCCTTGTGCCCAGGTCAGGCATCTGGACCTACTTTCAAATTCTATTTGTTCTTTTCAAATATTTAAAATGGAACTGTTGTAGTCAGATTTGTTTTTTAGAACTACTTTAGTACTGCTACCCTGGGAAACATTATGGAAGAGAGTTTTAAAACAAAACGGGAGCACCCAGTTAACACTGTATAGATAGTGAGAGAAAGTGTGAAGTAGTTCATCAAAGAGACAACTGCATCCCAAGGCTACACCGTTCTTCACAACGGCCAAGATACCGAAGCAACTTATGTTCATTATAAGCTGAAGGAAGAAACTTGGGAAATATACATCATGGAATATGACTTAACCTTTAAACAGGGAAAAATTGCCATTCAAGACATCTCAGATGAAACTGGAGGACTCCATGTTAAGGGAAACAAGGAAGACACAGAATAACACAATCTTTCCTATACACAGGGAATTAGAAACACTGGCCTCAGTGTAGCCCAGAGTACAAGGGTTGGTTGCCAGGGGTCAAGGACCAGGAGTCAGGGGTCATGCGGGAGGGGTCAGAGGCCAGGGATCAGAGGTGGGTGTGATAGCGAAACTCTGAGCAAGGCATACATATCAGTTAAAGTAATAAATGCAGAAGTTACACTGGACAAGAAGCTGAGTACATTAGTAACAATGTTCTAAATACTTGAAATGTTTCATATCCAATTAAGGAAGAGATATTTCTTGTACTAAGAAATAAAAACAAATATGAGACATTAAGCATTCTCACTGAAAAAGCTGAGGTGTTGCATATGTTAATTTGTTTGAAGTAGCCATTCGACAAGACATACATGGTTAACATTACACTTTTCATTTAATAATTTAAGATGTAAGTATTCAAAAGAAAACTAATTTGGACTTGTTGAAAGTACAGCCTTGCAAAACTACCTTTAAAGAATGCATGCAATGTGCAAATCATGTTAGCATCCTGTCTCGCACATATTTAGCTTGTGAAGGCTTTATGGGTACATTATAAGGACCCTTAACAAAAATGAAGCAATAAGGTGAGAGAAATCTCCCTTCCTGTCTGCCCTGGATAATGGTTGAAGAGTCCTAAGTACCAACAGGAAGATGCCCATACACCAACTTCAGAGTTGACTTTCATTTCAGAAAAGCTATTCTAGAGTTTTAGACCTACTGTGTTTGTTCCTGTGCAGCCTCATTCGAGTAAGCCAAAGGTATTGGGTCTAAGTCACTGTATTTGACTCAGTTTGCTGCTGGAGCAGACATAAGAAATCTGGCCATCTCCTGTACAGAGGCCCCTGCACACTCTTCATCTGACCCCACTTGTCTAATTGTCTAGCCTACCTGTACTTCCACAAAGAGCAAAGAGTGTTTTGATCTCTTTGTGGTTTCTAAGCTTCCCTGATGTATTTCTTAAATACACACACACACACACACTATATATATATATATATATATATATTCCTTCTAAACAAGGCTAAAAACTTTGTGACCTACAAAATCAATCAATCTCTGGTCACAGTGAACCTGAACAAGTATATTACTTTATAGTCTGTTCATTGTTTTAGGTGTAAGACTGTCTTTGTTTGACCATTGTAACTAAGTACCCTGTAAGATCATAAGTCTGAAAAAAAATCCTGTGAACTTCCTTTCTCCTGGAGTGAAGCCAGCCTTGCCTCTCGCTTCTTATAGACAGCTGCTGCCACAATTGCCTTGTTTTCAAAAGTGAGTGATCTACAGCCAAAGAAAAGTGAGTGGTTAAATCAAAAGGGGAAAAAAATCTGTATTTACTGTATTCCCTCTGATCTCCTTCCAGACTCTAGTCACAACATATGCCACAGGAATTTCAGTCCCTCTGAAGATTTCTCACTTGTTCCTCTCAGAGGTATGGTGACTATGAAAGTAAAGGGAGGGAGGAGAGGGGGTGAGAGAGAAGGTGGTCAACAGCCCGCCGTTAAAAATGCCTAGGATCTGGCTTGAGTCTGTGGTATCAGTGGGCATTGAGGTCAGGATTCAGATGCAGATGACATTTTTATTTCCATAGTTGAAGTCCCCAAGTGTTTGTGAACTTCCTGCAGTTCAGATTCCCTACATGGAGGCTTCTTTCATCTGTTCCCCACCACAGGGCACTCCATTTATTTCCAGACTCAACACAAACTATATATGTCAAGTGTCGGACACCCACAATGAATGGTGCTAAAGATTCCTCTAGTTAGAGCACTGTAATAAATGCTAGAAACAACTTATATGGGCAGCAACATACGTTGACTTGTGATATCTGAGGTTTAGTTCATTACTGACTGGTTTCACTGCTTTGACCCTAAACTACCAGGATGTATCATGGTAGCAGGAGCAGGTAGTAATCGTAGATGTAAAACAGAGACCCAGAGGAAGACTGTAAGGATAAGTCATGCATCCAGTGTCCTCCCTTTACCTGCTTGTTTCCAGAGGCTCCTATTGCTGTCCTTTTATTATGACACTATTAATTTGTGACGCCAAAGCTCTCCTGAGGCAGCCACTGTCACCAACTGGGTCCACCAACTATAGATCGAGCTTTCAACACAAGAATCACTTAAGAAAGGTAGTAGTAGTCTGATTGGTGTGTATAGGAAAGTTTACTATGGAAGTGCTATTTGAAGACACAGCTGGGGAATGAGGAGTTCTCCACATTGTGGGGGAGAAAGAACTTCAAGTGTTGAGAGTCATAGTGTGCTTGACTTGGGGGTCTCCATATAACTTCCCAGGGACCAAACAAAAGCCGTAAGCTGCAACTATGCGGCATACAGAATGATGGAGTACTCGGTGTTAAAGAAAGGAGTAGTGACTGCCACAGACTTGGAAAGTGCAAAGTTGCCAACAATTGACATGAAGCTCCAATTAAGCAAACCAAAGAAGACTGTGTGTCTGCATGGGGCCTTTAGTCCATAAAACTGTATTACAAAATCTCAAAACCTTAAGAGGCTGGATAGCATTTTTACCACAGAAAATAAAGTATCAAAGCAAAGCTACTTTTTCTTTTTTTTGTGTGGGTAGCCTCACCTGCTTATGGTATAGGATCTGGTGACAGGTATCAATACTTTAGACAGACAGGAAACTGGAGCAAACTGGCTGTCACTGAGAATAAAGCAACAAGTGCTCAAAAGGAACTTGCAATGTAGTGTCTGTTGATTTAAAAAGTAAAAAAAAATGCCAGGGTTGGGTTTCAGTTAAATAGGTCCCTTGGATTTAAAATGCAAGAGAGAAAGATAGAAAAATCAGTGACTGGCTCAGAAGACGAGGGGAAAAGGAGTGGCAGTCAAAGTGTGCAGCCGCATGTTGGATGTTAGAGAAACGTGAACACAGATGTGGATGCCTTTTCCTATGATAAGGATTTTCCCATGATGCTCTGCTCCCACAAATAACCCACAGACATCTCTCCACTGCATATATGGTGGAGAAGCAAAGCATTTGAAGAGAAACTTCAAACCAATGCTGGGGTAAGGAAGCCTTGGAAGCACTAGGAATCATGCCTTGAACCTTGGCTGCTGTGGTGAGACCACAAGGCAGCAGCTATTAGCACACGTCCACTCAGATCACAAGGAATCACTCCAGAAACTATTACAAACTGTTTTTACTGTTTAATCTGCTCCCTCTTATCCAAATGGCAGCTTTTCCTAAAGGACATGAAAGAGAACAGCTTCAGTGAGATCCTTAGGGAATTTAAGTTGCTGTTAAAAACAGGCCTCCTCCTCTGATCATCTATCTGGAGTCTACAGGGCATGCAGTATTGTGCTTAAAGAATTCTTAAATATTAACATTAAAAAAATAAATTCGAGCTGGAGAGAAGATAACACAGTATTTAAGGGCCATTGCTATCTGCTAGAGGACCCAAGTTCAGATGATAGAACCCATGTCAGGTGGCTCACACATGCTTGTAACTGCATTTGAGAGGCTCCAACTCCCTCTCAGGCTTCTGCAGAAACCTGCACACATTCTCTCCCCACCCCCCTCTCTTTCACTCTCTTGCTCTCTGTTCCTCTGTGTCTGTCTCTGTCTCTGTGTCTCTGTCTCTCTCTGTCTCTCTCTCTAGCTCTCTCTCTCTCTCTCTCTCTCTCTCTCTCTCTCTCTCTCTCTCACACACACACACACCCCACACACACACTTAACTACAAATGTTCCACAAATTTTAAGACTGATGTATCATGAGTATCCATGATACACAGGGCATCTCACATATAAATCATAAATCATAGGTATCTCATATGTGTGACAACATGCAGCACTATGATTGGATTGCTATACTTAATGTAATATTCAGGATTCCTATTAAAGGTTACAACTTGAATCTTTTAAAAGGCTTTATCTTTCTATGGGAGAAATAAATCTCCTTGACATCATCTTTCCCCTTTGACTCTTACATTCTTTCTACCTTCTCTTATGAGCAGTTCCCTGGAACATGGGTGGGGAGTTGAAGACATCCCTTTGAAGACTGAGTGTTCCAAGATTTCTCACTCTGCATATTGTCCAGTTGTGAGTTGACATATGTGCAGAGCCTGCACAGGTCCAAACAGATAGGGTCCCATCACTGAGAGAGGAACTAAACATGAGAACCAATCCCTAACCATAAAAGATATCTCCAGTGGATAACCACTTGCAGGGAAAAACCTAGTTTTCTCTAGTGGAGTCTCATTGAGTATATAAACCACACATAAGGCCAGTCCCCATGTCCAACATTAGACAGGAAACACAAAACCAACTCAGAAGTATTTTTGTAGATGTTTTTTGTCTCATATTGTTTTATTTGCCCGGATATTATGATTTTCACTTTCGTGTTTTTATGAGTTGTGTGTGTGTATATGTGTGACTCCAGTTTTTATATGATTATTATTTTTGTTGTCGTTTATTCTCTTGATGATTCTAAAGATTAATACAAAGATGATGTTGGGTGAAGAGGATCCAGGGGATGAGACAGGGGAAGTTGTGATTGGAATATATTGTATGAAAAAATTATTTCCAATAAAATTTTTTAAAGAAAATAAAAGAAGTTTTATGGAAAATTTTAATGTTAATTTTAATTTCATATGACCCAAAGTATAAAAAATGAACAATGTTGAACGGTTATTTCTGTATGATAAACTCAGGGAGACTGTCAGTGAATGGAATAGTCTCTTCTGCCTGGAATATTGTATTTATTTTCTCCTTGCTTTTACCTGTGTCCTGACCTCCTCGATTCCTTATCTCATCCTCCAAGTCTCCACATACATTATGTCACCTCCTTACAGGAGACTCCTTAACCTTAGCTAACCTCCTCTAGTGTCTACTCTTCTAACACCCTGCATTACTTAGCATGTATCAAAACTGCAACATACAAATCACATGTGCGATCCTATTTGCCTCCCATACATCTAGACACGCCAATGAGAACAAGACATATTTTGGTTTTGTCTATCACTGTGGCTCCACGTCCAACAAATGGCTGCCCCTAGCAGCATACAGCAGATCGTTGTTGAATGAATAAATTACTGAATAAAAATGCATGGGTATGCTACTGTGTGTTAACTTGCAATGTGTACTAGATTGTATTTTCCTGTCTCTCCACCAGGTCATGGGGAGATTTGGAAGGACAAGGAAATTTCTCATTCAGGCCAGATCTGTCACCTTTGCTGCTCTCTCCCCCAGGACTAAGTCCCTAAGCCATATCTCATTTGAAGTGAAGACACTTTAAAAAGATACAGAAATATAAATGGTTATTTGTTTAACCTTATGCATTCTAAACTGGAAGGGATGAGGCTGGGCTTTTGAGTATTGTTTCATTAATATTCTCAGGGGTGATAAATAATGACAACACCCATCACCAGATGAATGTGACAAACCGCAAACCTCTGAGACTGCAATTGTAGCTTCTAGCCTGTCAAAAAAAGGCAGAGATTTCCTGGCATCTCTGTCTCAGACTCTGTGAGCAGCCACCCTGAAGTCATTTCTGCTCTTTGAAGCTGTTACCAGGTCTGATGAGCAGATGACCAGGGCTAACATGCTTAGAAACTGAAATACTTCCCGTGGATAATGTAAAAATGACTTGTGCTTATTGGTCTGTATGATAACTTGTACTGAGCCTATGATACTTGTGAGGCAGAGAAGTGACCGATCAATCAAGCAATGCTGGTATACAAAGTGAATAATAAATCTCTGTCTGTAGCACTGTATATGACATTACATAGCATGACTGTAGAGGGTAAAAGTCAAGGGTCTGAATCACACTCATTTTGTCTAGTATTAGAATTCTATGAGACTAGTCTAGTCTGTCAAATTGGGTTGTGCAGTATATGCTGTCTCTTTCTCTATTTAAAAACTTTCAGCAGTAGTACTCCCCTTAGAATATATAAGATTTATAAAAACCTATAACCCATCCAATCTAACTCACACTCTTATGATGGGCACATTCATTATGGCACCTAGCTTCCTTGTTCTTGGAGTCCTAGTAAGCACTGTTTCTGTTAACTAGAATGTCCTCCCCAACTAGGTGTCCCCTTAACACTTAGTTTCCTTATAAGTTTACACTCAACTCAACTCTACTATATTAAGAAGCAACATGGCTCCTAAGGATGCTCTTCCTGGTATGCACATTCTACGACAATCCCCTTTATCCATCAGCACCAATCTGTGTGACCAGTAGAATAAGGTAACAATGTCACCTTCAAGGGTAGAACATGAGATGCCTTAGGCTTTGTTGACGCTTTTATGGGTCTCTTGTTTGAAGATAAATCTGTCAACTTCACAAGAAGACTCTTTGTAGCTCTAAGAGAATGATCTATGAGGAAAGGATTGGTCCCTCTAGGCTGTCAATAGAAGTGAAAGAGATCCTCTAGCCCTGTAAAGTATTTACACACCAACAACCTCCTCAGACCCCGAGACAGCTATACAGACAAGTCATTCCTAAATGATTGTATGGTGAACAAACACACAAAACAAACAGAATCAAACACAAACCCTTATAGAATACTGCTTTTTAATCTGATGGTTTGTGGAAAATTTTCACAGAGCAAGAGTAACTACTGTATCTTTTTATGCTGCTCTCCTGGTACATACTTGAAAAAGACCCTACCATCCCTTAATTTATGAAAACATCCATTTTACTTTCTTTCCCACACACATGCATAGTCAGTGACTTTGCTTTTATTATGTTGGTTATTTCTTGTCCTTCTCAAGTGAAGGTGAAAGTCCTTGAAGACAACATGTTTGCCTGCCTTTGCCATCAATGTGTATGCTCAGAACTGGATCATCTAAACCCAAAAATCAATGAAGATCCATTTAAAGGATAATGAAGCACCGTGGAATTTGTACTTCATTTGCTTTCTCATGATGCCTAGGAAGCATATGGGTTCAGTTCCTATCTCCAGCTCTTGGGTGCCTTGCCTCGATCAGATTCAACACAACATACAAGAGACATCTGTGCCTAGGCAGGCAGGGGAGCCAAACCTCTCAAGACACTCAAAGCAAAGATTTATGCTCTGCACTGAATACAGAATAAAGATGTCTTTGAGTGATTAGCATTGTTTATAAAGTTTTCAGGGAGGGGATGAAATCTGGTAGGAATGCACAGAGTGCAGAGAAGGTGACATGTAAAAACAAGAAGACCTTGGGTAAGATGGTAGGGGGTCAGAGCCAAGGAGATGAGATCACCACCATAAAATGAAGACATGGAGAGGGACAAATTGACTCTCACGAGATAAAAATGCAATTCAAACATAAAAGATATACTTTTCTGATTATGAAATCACCCCAGAAACTTGTACTTGAGCTGGGCAGAACTGTTTTAGATAGCAACTCAGAGAAAATCGCTCTGTATCGAATAATGATCCTTTAGTAAAACACATGTCTTACCAGTCAGCCTAGAAACATGCCTTCTGACTCCACAAGCATACAGTAGGCATGGGATGCATGTAGAATTTCACTACCCAACCTGGAAGTGGGTCCATAGGTATATAATCTATACATAGGTATATGTCCTGTGTTCACATCTTATATTTGCGTGAACTTTCTTTTGAATTGGTGGGAAGGAGGGGTGACTGAATTAACCTTTAGGCTTCTTTCCAGAAGGTTGCCTCAGCTTCTCTGGTTTGAGTCCTGCCATTTTTTTTTTATAAAGGCACAGATGCAAAGTATATTTTAATCACTATTTCCCAAAATAAAGAATTAAACATATGCCTATCCACCTTTACTTACCTGATATGTTCCTGCATGGTGTGAGTGTCGAGTTACGTTGCCTGGAAAAAAAAAACTAGTATAAAAACAGAGATGCTGAAGTTGTATTAGTACATTTGTTTAGGTTGAGTTTCAGTTTGTAGCCTGGGCTAGCCCAGGCTGACTTCTAGCTTAGAATTGTCATGCTTCAGACAGCCCAGTGACAGGTCATAGGTATAGGTCACTATATTTGATTTCCTATCAACATTTTTTAAAGGAAAGAAAATCCAAATCTCTTAACTTTATAGTGGTTTTTTTTTTTTTTTTTCTATGAAAGTAAATATCTCAGGGAGCTACAGGCTTATGTGAGCATGTCAACCACACAGTTTTCAACAGCTGAATAATACCACAAGTCTTAGCAGGCAAACAGTAGTTTTCCCTTTCCTCCCCCTAGTACTCAAAATACATACTGAAAACACTTTTCTATATTTAAAAATGTTAAGTCTGTTTCCATTCTAAGGTGTTACTATTGCATTCATAACGTCACACATGGAAAGTGTCTCATATTTTTGAACTTCACATTTGGGGATTTTTTTTTTTTCACTATGAACACAATTTAGCAGCAGTTCACTAACAAAGGAGGTACAGAGCCTTTGGTGACAAGAAGAGATTCTTTTGATGGGTCTCACTAAGCAGGGAACACAAACCCTCTTCTGGAGTAGAGGGGTATCAATCTAGAGATGAAACAAACACAAAAAAAAAAAAACTAAATAAAGCCCAAATATAATTGATCTATAGTGTGCTCCCAGTAGAAGAAACAAACATGACTTTGTAAAATTCTTCTTGGGCAAAGACACTTTCAGGATGAGCAGCCCAGACATAAAAAGCTGAGTCAATTCTCACCAGGTCAACAACTACAGAAGCTGTCCCTTGACTCACTCAAGAAACATGAGGAGAAAGGGTGCTGGGGTTGCTGTGAGAAATGATAAAGCATATTTAGTATGAATCTCTGGGGCTCCAAGCCAGCTCTTCTGAAGAACTGTTCAGTACCACTCTTTGCCCACTTGCTAGGCCAGCTGGACTCTGAGGGGTAATTGGAGTAACAAAGGGAATACTGTTTCACACACAGTGTGAGAGTTTTGCTTGAAAGGCCTCTTGGCAAATAAGTCCCACCAGTGATTTTGAACCAGTCTGAAAGGGCATCCTCCTCAAGCAGTGTCTGGAAGAGAAAGCCTAAATGTATTTTTTTTTCTTTTTCTTTTATATTATTCCATCTTCAGCAACAAAAACATTAATAAAATAGATATAGCATATAAAGAAACTAACACTATTTTACAGATGAGTATAGGTTCATATAACCCAATTCTAAACACTAACATTTATTATTGTTAACTATTATTTTAGAAGAAAGGTAGATAGATTTTAAGCTGGATAGATGTCTCAGTTCATTAAGTAACAACCTTGAACTTAATCCCAGGACCAGGTAAAAGTGTGTGTTTGTAATCCCATAATGAAAAGATGGGGAGGGGAGAAGTCTAGTCTACTTGATGAATTTACAAAACAGTGAGAGACCTGCCTCAAACAAAATGTAGATGGAGATTAAGGAATGATACTGGAAATGGTCCTCTGTCCTCTACATGCATGAACACTTACATATTCATAAACACACAGGCTCTCACACACAAAGGTATAGCATTTAAAACGTGAGTATTAACATAAGGGGTCAAAAATCTCTTTTTCTCATCATACCACATAAACCTCAAGTAAACCAGTGAGTATTATCATTGCACTATAGAAATACCAAGTATGGAAATGCATACTTATGCATCAGCACATTTATAAATATAGTTATTTATTATCAGTTCATTTAGTACATAGTGGAGGGGCATAGCAGACATAAAGATGAAAGAGTATCCAGAATAAAACAATTGAAGTCAGCAGTATATACTAGACCAAGCTCATAAAAATGTACATTAGACCAGGCTCACACCTATATGCATAATTCATATAGAATGTAGAATGAATAGGGACCACGTCCGTTATTCACTGCAATGATTTTATATGAGCATATATTTACAACTCATAATCATGGCATGTGTAAAGTAGAATTCAAATGTATCATTACAGTTAGAACCAGAAACCAGCATCTCAATGCTTAGGGAGTAACACAATGTGACTATCAATTCCCCAATTTAGTTCCCAGGACCTGATTCCTCATGCTTAGAGAAACAAAACCAACCTATGACTTGCTCTGTTTTCTTTTCTCATTGGATACATATCCAACTTCATGGATGCAGTTCTTCAACAGTGGCTGTGACTGCATCGGAGCACAGCTCTAATGACTGCATTGTGGTACTGATGAGAATCAATGGTGATGTTAGCAGAAAGAAGAGCTCTTTCATCAGGAGCTGGCATTAGACCCATCATATATCAGATAGTCATAGTTATAGCTAACTATACTCTATACTTTTCCAACAGAGCTGGCATCAAAGGGGGCTTTGTTTAATTTGAGAACCAGATTAAACTTTTAGTCTGCTTCCAGGGTGCTAACGAATGAAGCTATAGCCATGATGATATGGGACATTTGTGGAGAATCTGCATCTCAAAAGATGTTGCTAAATTTCTAACCCTTCTTGGTTCTTGTATCTGGAGCAGAGCTAAGGTGATACAGCCCTACATCATCCACTAAGTATCACAAACTAGTCTCTAAATAACATTGATCTTCCCAATCGCAGTGTCACAATATCTCAGTGAAATCCTACATTTTCTTCTCCATGACAATCCCGAGTCATTCTGTGTCTCCAAAATCCATTTCTCAGCTTGGCAGAGGCTGTGATGCTTCTTGTTTCCATAATGTCATTTGTGAATGACTATATGTACCTGTAATCCCAGTGGACAGAGTCCACAGTTAATACTTCCTCATCTGTTAACAATGACTTTGTATATAAATTTACTTGTCTGTAAGTTAACTGGTTTGTTAGTTCAGCTCTCCATGCTGCTGCTGGTGCACAGCCAACTTCTTTTGATCATCGGTGTGCTGGACAGAAACGTTCCTTGAGTAGTTATATCCTAGGTTTAAGTTCTCAAGTCTTTAGGTAGACTTGAGCAGGTCTGCTGTACAAAGAGCTCTTTGCACTAGTCCTCTCACTGCCAAAGCTTTGATTATACTCTGGAACTAAGAAGCTTTGCTGACGTTAATATGACTTCATGTAGAGTGGCTCAGCTATGTGTCACCACAGATCTGTTCCCTTTACGCACACCTAACAAAGTGCCAATGAACAAGCACATCAGGGCCACATGCACTCATCAGCACCATCTCTTCCTCCAAGAAGGTGTACAAAGCCTATTTCACCCACAAGTCACTGGGATGCTTTCAAACACTTTCAAATCAAAAGGGATCTTCCAGCAAGATCCCTTGTAAAACTGTCTGCTGAGAGGACAACATCCTGACATCAACAGTGTTTCAGAATGAGAAGCGCAGGAACTTCAGCCTATGAGCTTAGTCAGATTGCCTTATTTCTCCACAATGGAAGCCATGATTTTAAGACATTTTCTTGCTTTCAGGAGAAACATCACCCTCAGCATGACATCCTTTATATTACTTCCAGTGATTTACCTCAGTTTTTATGGGGTTTGACTATGTTAAGGCTGAAACCAAGAACGGTAGCACTTAGTGATTTTCACTGTTGAAACAGTGGGAATACTTCCTTTGAGTTCACATAGACAGGCACAGATGGCGGTTCCTATCACTTCCATTTTAAAGGACATAAAGAATGGAAAAGAAAAGAAAAGCTTTGCTGTCATACAATTCATCCTTTTCTTACTTTCTTTGTTGTTTGGTCTTGGTGATTCAAAAAGGTAAAATGTAGACAACAGAATATTACAAGGCAGGAGACAGCAAAATCGATACACCCCCAAACCAACAGTTAAGGGCTACAAAATGGGCACCTGAGCAGTGTAAGGGCAGAAAAATCAATCTCAAGTAGAAAATACTCAGCGTGCAATGTGAGTGTAAGCTCAGGGCTCTGCCAGTGGCATTGACATCAACAAAAATCTACCCTAGACGCAGAGAAGATAAACTGTTCCCCTGGGAAAAGCATTTCATCACCATGTAATATATACACACAGTGAAATTCAGCATCACCCTCCACTGGGACTCTAGAGTGGGGCTAATTTAAAGACAGATTTTTTTTTTTTCAAAAAGGAAAAGGAACAACAAAGTACAAAGACAAAGAGACTGACTTAAAAATGGCAGAATAGCAACACAACACAGTCTGGCTCATTTTTCTCTTATGTTCTCATTGCTTCTACCTAAGCTTGTACAGGAAGTTATGCTGTGTGCATCTCATAGCACTGAGAACAACAACAACAACAACAACAACAAAACAAGTTTCACACCTTGGGCCATGGGAAGTTCCTGCTATATTTATTCAGTTCACATAAAAAGAAAACAAACTAAGAAACTAATATAAAAAAAAAACCACCTTCCCACATTTTGGAAAAGAAGTCTTAGAGTAAAAATGGAGAAGGCAAATATCTCTGTAGAAACAGCACCTTCCAAGGGAGAACCACATATTGGGGCCCCGTAGAAGGATAGACATCTAGCCAAGCCAGAAGGTACAAGAGGATTTCTAGAGGGGATGGAAAGAAGTGCAGAAGTGCTAGACTGGGGAGGCTGTGAGTTCCGTAATCCTAGTCAGAACCAAGCAGGAGACTGATAATCAGAGGAAGCCGGGCCACAGTAGAAGAATGCATTTTTAACATCATAAGCAAGAATGCAAAGCTTGCTTTCAATCAACCAAATTATAAATATTACCATCTATTAGAATATGAAAATCATGTGAAACTGGAATGTGTAGCAATAAACATTTTAGGTTTTTCATGCAAGGCATAAACAGTTTTAATTGAGCCATATGCAACTGCTATTTTTCATCATGTTTGATGCAAAGAAATAACACCCATGTTAGGTTGGAGGAAAATTATAGACTCATTTGACCAGAATTAATTTGGGGGTGCATGATCACATATAATCATATCCAGGCAAAATGCGTAGCTATTTAACCTTAGAAAGGCAAAAGTCAAACTATGAATCGGGTAATAAGCATGAATAATCATTACAATGAAAAGTCATCAATTATAAGTAAAAATGATCTGTTGCAATTGTGAGCAAAGAAATTCAATTTAGTTTATTTTATAAATTTGTTCCTCACCATAAACACACACACACACACACACACACACACACACACACACACACACACACACACCACACCAGTTTATTGCTTTTTCTCACCTAAAACTATGGGAAAATACCCTAGTATAAGATTGCAAAGGAATAATTTGGTTTCTTTAAAAGGGTTGGGCATCATTCTAAGTATTCCTTGGACTTAGCTATTAAGTCTGAAGTGCATATGTACACATAGGAGGGTAACCTCTTTCAGGAAAATTACCAACCCTGGGAAGGTGCATGCTATGAAACAAAGACTCCAGAAAGGGACACTTACACAACATAGCAAAAGTGGCTGGTTATAGAGTTTCTTTCAGGCGATAGGGGGTATAGTTAAATATTTGTCCATCTGGCTCTTTGGAGGAAAAACAAAGCATTTCTTTTTTAAAAACCTAAATTTAGATAAGAAAATATTTTCATCAAAATAATAAAATTACACTTTTCCCCAAGCACATGTGCCAGTGTTAAATTAGAAGTTACACCATAAAAGGAAGATGGTGTAGCATAGGGAACCAGCCTGGGCTCCATAATATTAGAGAAAGAACCGGAGACTGTCCAGGCAGGTTGGAGGCTAGAAGTTGCCTCTGTATGGCCCAGTGTGGGAAAGGTGTCAAGGTTAAAAATGAATAAATTTGACTACAAGGCCAAGAAGAGAAGAAGACTTTGGAGATCCACAAAAAGTGATACAGAGGAGGATGCTTGCAGCTAACCATCAGACTGAACATGAGGACCTCAATGAAGGAGCTAGAAAAAGAACTGAAGGAGCTAAAAGGGTCTGCAACCCAATGGGAGAAACAAAATCTACCACAGCTCCCAGGAACTAACACACCAACCAATGTGTTCACATGGAAAGACCCATGGTCCTCTGGTGCACATGCATCAGAGGATAGCGTTTTCATAAAACACCAATGAGCATAAAATGCCAATAGGTCTAATACAATAAGTAAAGGTGCTGTCAATATCCCATTTCCATATTTAGAAATGTCTACAGAACATTCCATAGAAGAACAGATACGATACTTCATTCCTAACTGTCCATGGGGCCTACTCTAAAGTAGACCACAAAGAAAGTCTTAATAAATAGAAATACTCTAAGTAACTCTTTGTCTTATTAGAACATAATGCAAAAAACCCTAGAAATTAATAACAATAAAAACAATATAAATGCTGGGAAATTGAACACCGTGGAATGAACAGTGTGCCATCCAAGAATTCAGGGAACAACTTTAACAGTCATCATAAAAGGAAAGTGGCACTTGGATAGATGTAGAAGTAACACATCCCAAAAGAAACTTAACTCTCTCTCCTCTGGAAACCATCAATTGTCAACAGCTTTTCTGCTGGAGGTTGTCCTCAAGAGCCTCTCCTCTATGCATGCTTAAATGTGGAATGGCTTGGTACACAGGTCTTATGTATACAGCCACAGCTGCTGTGCATTCACATGGGGAATGGCTCTGACATGTCCCAAGGACATTGTTTGCAGCCATCCTCTGGCTCTTACAGCCTGTCTTCCCACTTTTATGAAATGATCCCTGAGCTGCTTTGGATGCAGGTAAGATACAGGTATTCCGATTAGGGTTGAGAGTTCTGCAGACACTTATTTTTCATACTTTGATCATTTGTTAGTCTGTATAATCATCTCCTGGAAAAAGAAGCTTTCCTGGTGAAGGTTGAAAGCTCTACTAATCTACTAGAATACAATAAAATTTAGAAGGCAGTTAGAGATTATATTGTTTTAGCAAAATAATGATCATCAGTTCTTCTAGAGGGCCTATGACCTCCTAAGCCATGAGCTCTAAGGACATCTTCGTTTTCAGTTCTTCTATACACTGTTCTCAAGGTTTGACTGTATTACTATTTGTAGGGGCATGTACTATTTCCTGCTACACGCGGCTCTTGGATTTGGCTTGGTTTTCTTTTTCTAAAATTTTGAGGAACAGAAAGTATCTAATTTTAAAAAAAGAGACTCTGAAGAAAGAAAAGTTCAGCATTCAATGGATTTGCTGCTGAATTCAGCTATAATGATCTAAGGTCAAAGCACCCAAAACTATTCTATCAGATACAAAGGGAAGGAACAGAGCCAAACCCAGTCAGCATCACCGGATACCTGAAGTAGGTAAGGACACCACAAATCTATAAACTAGTATTTCTGATAAACATACACATGATAATATTAGGAAAATACTTTGCAAAGAAAGGCCAAGAACACATTAAGTTGATCATACACCATGATCAAGTTAGTTTCATTTCAGGAATGCAAGGGTAATTGAACATATGCAGATCAATAAATGAAACATAGTACATAAATAAACATAAGGGTAAAAGTTATATAGTTGTCTCAACAGGTACAAAAAAGGTCTGACAAAGTCAAACATCTCATCATGATAAAAGCCCGGAAGACTTTGAGAACAGAAGGAATTTAATCTCACAGAGCAAAAGATATATAGGACAAACCTCAAGACATGACCATTTTATGTGCGAATAATTTCTTGTGCACTATGTGGAAGCATTATCTGTCAATAAAAAGCTGATTGGCCAATAAGCAAAGCCAGGATTAGAAGGTGGGATATCCAGTAAAGAGATTGAAATTCTGGGATAGAGTCAGGTGCAGGAAAAGAGCCTCTCCTGGAACTCCGAGGAGGAAGATAAAGGAGTTCTGAGACTGAGGAGAGGTGACCACCCAGATGGCTGCACTTAGAACAGAAGAGATGGGAGAGTTGAGTTATAAGCTAGGAGGAATGAGTTCAAACTTTGGCCTAGGCATTTATTCATAAGTCAGTCTCAGAGTTGTTGTTGGGGATTTTGGAGAGGAGTAAACCTAAGAGTCCAGTAGAAAAGTTTGCATTTAGAATTCCAAATATGAAAAAAACTGTAATACTCATCTCTAAAATTGACATATGACAGGGAATTATGTTTTACCATCAATATAACATTCAGGGTTATAAGTAGAACAAGAGAAAGAAACCAAAAGGTAAAACAGAGAAGTCAAATTATTGTATTTACAAACAGAAGAACCGCATAAGTAAAGGAACCAAAAGCACTACCAGGAAATATTTAGAACTGATAAACACTTTCACCAAACTAAGAGGACACTGCACACACACACACACACACACACACACACAAATAGCCAAAGTAACACTAAGCAAAAACATCAGTGCTGGGGACGTCACAAAACCTAATCACAAGAGAGCAAGATGCTGCGTGGGTCAGACTCAGAGGACCAAAACAGAATAGAAGACCCCAAATCAAGCTCCCAACGCTACAGCCAAATTTCTGAAGTAAACTTTTATATCAATAAATGAAGTATTGAACTGAATGAGATAATTCTCAACAGAATAACTATACATTCCTCCCCAAGCATTCAGCATACTTAACTATTAAAGAAATACAGAGTAAAATAGCTTTGAGATCCCACTCTGCCCTAGTCAGTTTGACTATCACTTAGATAACAAATTGACAGCAAGGTTGTGGGGAGACAGAAGCCATGGCAGGCAGCTGATAGGCATGGGAAGTGGTACAGTCACTGTGGAGACCATAAAAGGGCTTCCTAAAAATACAACCACCACCATGCTCCAGCATTTCCATACTTGGGTATATAGTTTTGGTTTCCAAGTCCTCTAAGGGATACTGCTCATCCATTGTTGTGTTAGACAAAACTGCCATGGAATGGAGTCAGCCTGGATGTCTTCCAACAGAAGGCACAGTGAAAGTTTCACCATGCCATGAAGAAGAATGAAATCATGCAGAAAAGTGGATAGAACTGTGGGCCATACTGTCACATAAAAAGTCAGATTTGGATGTTACAAATGTGTATAATGTATACGTAGAATACAAAAATAGAAAGGGAGCCACAAGAGGGAAGAAGCGTCTAAAACGGGGGAAGAAGAGGGAGGGTAGTGGGATGTACGTGACTTTAAAACAGAAGGGAAGAGCTGTTTGGGAAGAGGATCTGCAGTGGGGGAGGAAAGCAGAAATAAATGTCAGTGGGGTGGTAAAAATATAATAAGGATATTATAAAAATATCACAGTGAAAAAAATCACAATCACAGCTCGTGCTGGTGAGGGCGTGGAAAAGGGGAACCATTCTCCTTTGCTGGTTGCAATGTAAACCTGTACAGCCACTAAAGAAATTAATATGCCAGGTCCTCAAAAACTTGGCATTCAGTCTACTTCAAGACCCAGAGATACCACTCTTGGCCATATACCCATACTCTCCAACCTATCAGAAGGACACTTGCCCAACTAAGTTCACTGCAGCTTTATTCATAATAGTCAGAAACTGGAAATAACCTAGTTGTTCCTCAACTGAAGAGTGGATCAAGAAAATGTGGTGTATTTACACAATGCAACATTATCCAGCCATTTAAAATATTGACATCATGAAATATTCAGGCAAATAAATGCAACTAGAAAAAAAATCATCCCGAGTAGGTAACCCAGATCCAGAAAGATAAATATGGCATTGTTCACATATAAGTGGATATTAACTGCCAAGCAGATGATAATGAAACCACAGTGTGTACGCCCAGAGAGGTTAGGTATAAGGGAGACTTGGGAGGGCATGCGGACCTTATTGGGAAGAGGAAATAGAATACAGTTTAGAAAAGTGGTCTGATTAAGGGGTTCCTGGAAGGGGGGCAAAAGATCGGGTTGGGAAGAAAACATTCCACATAAAAACAAATGTCACACACTCATGTGCGTGGTGACGATGGAACCCAGGTGCTCAGCTTGGCAGCGAGTTCTTTTAAAACAGAACCTACCATCTTGCCAGCCTTCCTTCATCTTCCGATTCTCCTCCTTTTATCCATAATTCCTTCATTAAAAAGTCTACTTATTTACATACATCCCTGTATTGTGGAGAATCGGTGTAACATACAATTCATTCCCCATCACAACAGTTTTGGTGACGGAGGATACTTTACTCTGCTGTTCAGTCTCCCAAGATCTTCACTTTGGCAGGACTGAAAATTTAATCCTATAGTATAACTCTCCCTTTATTCTCCCCAGCCCCTGACAATCATCCTTTTCCTTTCTATGAATCTGACTATTCTAGAAACTCCAATGTGTGGAATCACAAAGTCCTTGTCATTTGGTGGCAGACTTGTTTCACTTGGCACAATGCCCTCCTCATGGAAGCATGTGTCCCAATTCACCCCCTTAAGGACCATTATTAATCTATAGTGCATTAATACAGTATTTCCTTCATCCATATATCTGTTGCTAGACAGTTGAGCTGCTTCCCTCTCTCAGCCTCTGTGGCGAGAGTGATGCAGAGATGTGGAGAGCTCTCTGAAGCCATGAATTGCATTCTGCACTAATACACTGACACCTATGGAATTCAGACATTGCCTTATGATGTGTTAGTCTTATAACTTCTGTCTGTGTTCCTTTTCCTGACTATACTAACCCATGACATGCTTGGTCACCAGTGGGCTAGCTCAGGACAGCACTGATTGGGAGGGAATCTATCATAGAGCCAGATTGCTGGCGGTCAGCCCTGGTCTGGTACCTCCTAGTCTCACGACCCCAAACAACGCATTTAATCTCTACGGTCTTCATGTTTTCCATCTATCATTACACCAGTCGCAATGGACTAACATAAGGGTAAAACAAAATACAGAGAAGTGTATCGTGATCTGTTAGGCAGACCCTGCAGAATCTAAATAGCAGACTGAGTGGCTATAGCCTCAGACTTTAAGTCAAAACAAACGATACTGATCAAACCAACATTAATGTATTTCTCTGTAAAGACATTAATTCATGTTAGTAGCCGAATAGTTCTTATTCACTGTGGCTAATTTTCTATGCAGTTCAATTGAAGTTTCTCTATAAAGTCTGCCATGTTGGTCTGAAAAGGGAGTGTTCAGTTCAAGCCTAGCTCTATCCAGTGATGGGGAGCCCGGTCCAGGCACCTCATGCATCCTCTCACCTCTCAGAACTGAGTCTCATACAAGTCATCAGTGCTCAGGGCTCTGCTGGGTGGTGAGACTGTAGAGTTCTGCTGACAGAACCAAGCATAGCGAGGATCCTGTCCAGCAGATGATCTCCCGAGACAGAGCGCTTCTTTACATCACCATTTGGAAGTCATCTACTAGAGGAACACTGTGGCTTATGAAACAGTTTTTATTCACACACACATGCACAGCCCTGCCCCAGATACAGACAGACAGAGAGAGAGAGACAGACAGAGAGAGAGAGACAGACAGACAGAGACGAGATAGAGACAAAGGCAGCTTTCACTGACCAATATCACCGAATTACACCTTTAAATCAAGAGAAAGTGATAAACTGTTTATCTACTTTATTTTAAAAACTTAATTTCAATGCTTTCCGGCCTATTAACAATCTTGTCCTTCAGGATTGAACCGACCTGTTTGCTCAGTGGATGTTGCAGTCTACCTGTCTGGTCTTCAGGCTTTGACTCTAACACAAACGTCTCTAATTATGAGTCTCATCTGTGTTTACAGTTCCTGCCCACATCTCTAAACGGCACTGGAGATGCTGTTCCTAAAAAGCTGCTCACGAGCAAGTGCTGGTTAAGTTTGCTATTAAGAATTTGTATATTAAAGGACTGACAAGATGGCTCAGAGGTTAGAGGCAACTGCAGCCAAGCATGAGAATATGAGTTCGAGCCTCAAGCCCCAGACAGTAGAAGGAGCAGACCAAAATGCACATGGGGGAATTCACACCCACATAGGTTTATATATGTGTAGACACAATACATGATAAAATACAATAATTTTTAAAATAGTCTATAGGTTAAACAATACACACAGCTAAGAAATGCAAGAGGATATTCCCTCTGGAAAATGATGCAAAAGTCAAACTAACTTCTAATTAGAAAAAAAGAACTGAGAATTACATGCACTTTGCATTTACTTATAGTGCATATTAAAATTTGTTCAAAATATCTTTCATTGTCAAACAATTGGAACTTTCACATTTTTATTACCCCTTTCTTAATGTCAATTTATTTTTAAATCGGTCATAAACAGAAGCAGATATTCCAAGATTCATGAGATGCATGAGGTAGGGAGGAACCCAGTAAAGTTCCACATTGTGTGCTGGTAAAATGGAGGTAAAGAGGTACTTTGCATTCTTTGTTTAAAATACCAGCTTCCCTCCTTGACTAGTTGTGGGTAGAAAGACATCTTCTGTAAGAAATAATCCCAGATTTGCATTCTTATAAGTCGCCACGAGAGGGCGCCAAATGCATGACATAAAGAGATGTTGCCGCTTTTTTTTTTTTTTTTTTTTTTTTTTTTTCCTTTCAGTATGCTCAGGAGTAAAGACAATATTGCTCTTAACTGAAAAGCTGCCACTGGGAGACTGATGCAGAAGAAATGTCTTGCACTGCTTTGCGGTCGCCAATCCATTTACTTGGCGAACTCAAAAGTGAAGCAAGGCCCAGCTTGTCCCTGTTTAACGACGTGGAATGAAAGGCCATTTCATCTCAGAGCTGTTAAGTCCAAATCAAATAATGCCTAAGCTGTTTGGTCCAAGCCATCTCAAGTGCTCCAGCACCAGGTAGGGTTTTCTTCCGCTGATGAAAAGCACCAATTCCCCTGTTCTCTCCCCAGCATAGAACTAGATCCAGCTGAGTCCCCTAGCCCACCTTCCCAGCTGGAGCTTCCAAATCAAGTCTCACTGAGGGCTGTCACCTGGCTGGCTTGACAATGACTCTGCAGGTGCAAATTACCCCATTTGCTTCATGGATTTTAAACAGCACCTTCCACGCTCTGCAATGGGAAAATAATGCCACAGCAAAAAAATTATACATGTCTACCTATAACTTTCTCTAGGTTCCATTTCCATTGTGTGTGACAGTCACACCAGACATCTACCTCTAGGTATCTGTGACCAAGGAGATCAAGGGCCAACCACCCGTTTCGGAGCAAGTCTGACGATTTTACAGATGCTAATGCACTTCCATTAACGTGTGGTGGAAGGAGGAGAGGTCTGGGAGTCACTGCAACTGTGTAAGTTGTCACCAGACCGTCCAAGGGTACCCAGTACTGTTTTTTGTTTTTTTAAATAGTTTTCTAATCAACTTGTTGCTAGGACGCAATAGTAATTCACATTAAGCAAACCGAGGGAGGGCATGCAATTTATTCAAAGCTCCTGCAATCTGTTTGTTGCAAGCAGCCAGGATCGTGCTGTGATCTGCCCTTCATGTGCAAAGCTCAGCTTGCACAGGCCATCTCCCACCCTGAGGGAAAATCTCTGCCCAGAGCCTCTAGACTATGAGCACACATTTCTTCCACTGCATTCCCAACTGACAGAGCTTACTTGACTAAGGAAATATTTTCAAAGATCAGTAGTATTCTGGAGGCCCAAGCAAGAGCCACAAAGTTCAGAGGGGAGAGCGGAGATGCCACAAAAGCCTGTGTGATGAATTCCACCCAGCGCCACCTGGAGTGGGCTTGCTGAGAGCAAGTAGTGGATCACCAGCTTTTCAGACTTGATCCGGTCCGGTTCTTCGACCCCCTCTGTGCATCGCAGATACACAGCCTGCTTCCTGCTTTCTCCATTGCCACAGCTCGACGCCCCTGGGGGTCGCTCTTCCCACACCCACAGGTTTTCCAATGTTTAATTCAAAACTCAAATGTCACCCGTTCAGCTTGCCCCAGACACCATTTCCGGGCCTGCGTGCTCAGTTTTCTTTCCCGTCCGTCTCTAGGGCGAGGCAAATCCCTGTAACTTTGAGGCTCTGGTGTCCCGCTGTACTGTGCACCCACAGCCCAGAAACTGTCTTTTTCCAGAAGTCTTTTTATCAGGTGCTTGGTAAATAACTGATTTATGACTTACTGAGTGAGATTATTCTTTTTTAAAAACCGTACTTATATTAAATAATTAGTATAAGGAAACCACAATGCAGTTCTCATCCTTTGGAGATTAGCTATCTAAATGAGGAGTGTGAAGTGTGAGAGTAGTAAGTGGGTGTTGTGTACAAGTGTCAAAATCAGGCAGAAAAATGGTGGCCTCGAAGGCTCAGTACCCAGCCTCCCCTTTCTAGAAGCTTGGGGACACAGTATCAGCCTTCATGGTTGCCTGTTTAGTCTCCGTCTGTGCATCAGTCTGCTAGCAGTACACAAAATCTGTATCATTTTGGAACAGGAAAAGGAGAAAAGCATTAACCCAAGGGACAAAGACTGTGGCACTGAAACCACACGGATGCTATATGAACACTGGGCACCACCAGGAAAGAAAAGGCTGTGGGTTGGGGAGAGAGACCGGCCTCTGAAAGGCAACTCCGGGCTTCAGAGCTCACAGAGGTTACAAGAGAATCTTGCACAGAAAACATAACCTCCCTGCCTTTGACTATCTTGCACTGGCCTTAGACTACCCACCATCTGAACAATGTCTTTGTCTCTCACGTCCCCAGCAGGCGCCCATGACATTTACAGTCCCCATTAGTCCACTGCTCAGCGGCTCCACATCACCTCCCTGATTAAGCAACGGGTCCACACAAGGCCACACGCCCACAAACACACCCAGAATGAACTGTTACATAAAGGAACAATTCAGAGAGTCTATGATGAGTTCCCTAGACGTGTATGGTTCATTATGGATACAGTACTCACAGTTCCGAACTCACCTTCCCAGAAGATAGCAGCTTTTCATGGTCTCACTTCTGATTCATTTCATTCTAAAAACCCGTGAGAGTCGCCCATTTTGCTGGATATAAGTATTTCTTAACATCGGTTGATCCCTTAAGAAAAAACGTTTCCACTATTCTCAGTTTAAACACCTGATATTTTATTCAAAATATGGCATCGAAATAAGAGGCATGCCTTAAGGAGAGATGCAGGCATGCTACCCGAGCCTCGGAAGGTGGGATGTAATGTATGTGATTTTCTGGATGTAATTTGAGTATTAACAGAACTGAAACTCACCAAGACTGTTTACATTTATAGACAAATGCATATGGTCACGCATGCATGCACGCCCACACAGACAGACGTTTTCACACACATACGTGGAAATACAGGAGAGCTAAACAGGATGATTTTTTTTTCTCTAATATGTTTCATTATGGGCAGGGCTGGGAGTGAAATAAAGAGATTTCCTCAGACACAAAAGGATGAATACAGAAGAGAAGGACGCATGAGGATGACCAGGGACCCCAAACCAGAATTTATTCTGTAGGCAGAAGCCCACTTGAAGGGACCCAGATTCTGGTGTTTTTTTTTAAAGGCTGTGTGAGCACAAACATAAAACTAAACGAAAGCTTAGGGCTCAACATCCAGCCCTCCATAGATAAGCTGGGATCCTCAGAACTTAGCTAAAAAAATCCCCTGCAGGGGGCGACAGTGAGGTGTTTGTGTTTTCCTACTATTGATTCTAGGCAGGAATAGGAGTAAAATGTGCATTTGTTTGTTTGTTTGTTTGTGGAGTTGTTTTTGAGATTTTCTGAACCTAAGTCCAATTATGTGTTATTTGTGCTTTGAGAGAACACAAATAATTTAACCTGGTTTAAAACTAGAACCGGTGCCTGTGAACAGGGAAACTGGAGAACTAGTTTCATGAAACTGCCAGATGTCTTTGTGCATGTACCATGTGCACTTCCATGATTCCTGCCATGATTATAATGGACTGTACCTCTGAAACTCTAAGCCAGCCCCAATAAAATGTTTTTCTGGTTTTTTTTTGTTTGTTTGTTTTTAATAAGAGTTGCCTTGGGTCATAGTGTCTGTTCACGTCAATAAAACCATAAGGCATATACATCACATGATAACATGCACACAAACAGATGCACACACACACACACACACACACACACACACACAAACACACACACACACTAAAATGCATTTCTAAAAAGATTCAAGAAATGGTCATTAAATTTGCAAATATGTGAGTGATTACATAGCAAAACAATATAACATATAAATTAAGGATTAAAGTAAAGATTGAGAAATCAGTGGAAATCATTGAAGCTGAATTATTCGAAAACTCTTATACTGTTTGGAAGATAAAATTTTGATTAGACTTTATCTAGTTAAATATGCATATTAAGATGCATTTGATCTAAGGGAATAACTCAGGTGTGACTAAATCTTAAAGTTACAAAGGATGAATATAAAATGATGACGCAGAACAAGAGAAGACACAAGTAACAAGACAGAAATAAAGACATATCAGTAGTAAGCGATGTACAGAGACTAAAGTTCATAGAAACGTAGCGCAACAGATTTAACTCTAAAACCAGACAATAGAAATAGGCACTATTTAAAAAGACAATGATCTAAAAGAAAAAAATAACATTATACAAAATATATGGGAGGCCATTGCTTTGAGTAATAAAACCCAATAGCCAATATGATGAGGCCAGTTCTACAGAAATGCTGGGCAGTCAGAGTGGCACCCTAGAGTAAGAGAATCCCTCCAACACCACAGTTTTTCCCAAATCAGAAAATCTACAGCAATTAATGGCCTCACTGAGCCTTCTGAGCAGCCACTACGAAGTATTTTCTTCATTAACCATTAAAACAAATAGAGTTTAATAAAGGGAATGCTAACTACTCCATTCTCAGAATTACCCTGTTTCTTTGGTCAAGTCACCCACAAAAGACACTTCATTCCTTGTCCTGAAGATTTTCTCCTGTTGTGTCAACAGGATACTGTTTAGTTTATCACTTGCTAGAAAAAGCCAGTCAGATCTGTACGTGTGCTGAAATTATGTTAGTTAACAGTAGTAAAGGATAGATTAGCAAAATATTATTTCTATCAAGATAAGGTTATATAGCTAAGGTAGCCCACCAAAATATATTCTAAAGTAAACATCAGGTGCAAAAGAATATTACTATTGATAAATTAACTGAAAAGGTAATAATTTCAAACTTCTATGCTCTAATAACAGAACTATTAAAATATTAAAAGGAAACTTAATAAAATAGAATAGAAATAATGACAAATCAGACATTATATATGACAATTCATATTAGGTATTTAAAAGTAAGTTACTGGAAAATAAAAAGAGACTTGAACCACATTGTTAGAAGCTCTATCTAGTGAACAAAGTATCAAAATTCCAATTGAGTTCTTCATAGAGATAGAAAAAACTATTTGCAAATGCATTTGGAATAATAAAAAAAGCCAGGATAGATAGCAAAAAACATTCTCAACAATAAAAAACTTCTGGGTGAATCATTATCCCTGACCTCAAGCTGTATTAGAGATCAATTGTTAAAAAAAAAAAAAAAAAAAAAAAAAAACCTGCCTGGTATTGGTACAGAGACAGGCAGGTAGATCAATGGAATAGAATCAAAGACCCAGAAATAAACCCATACACCTATGGTCACTTGATCTTTGACAAAGGAGCTAAAAACGTTCAATGGAAAAAAAGACAGTCTCTTCAATAAATGGTTCAACTGGCAGTCAGCATGTAGAAGAATGCAAATCAACCCATTTTTATCTTCTTTTACAAAGCTCAAGTTCAAGTGGACAAAAGACCTCCACCTAAAACCAGGTATCCTGTAACTAATAGAACTGAAACTGGGGAAGAGCTTAGAACACATAAACATAGGGGAACGTTTCCTGAATAACACCAATGGCTTATGCTCTAAGATCAAGAATTGACAAATTGACCTCATGAAATTGCAAAGGACATTGTCAAAAGGATAAATTGGCAACCAACAGAGTGGGAAAAGATCTTTACCAATCTTACATCTGATAGAGGGCTAGTATCCCATATATACAAAGAACTCAAGAAGTTAGACTCTAGAGAATCAAATAATCCTATTTAAAAATAGGGTACAGAGCTAAACAAAGAATTCTCAACTGAGGAATACTGAATGGCCAAGAAGCACCTAAAGAAATGCTCAAAGTCCCTAGTCATCAAGGAAATGCAAATCAAAACAACCCTAAGATTCCACCTCACACCAGTCAGAATGGCTAAGATCAAAAATTCAGGTGAAAGTAGATGCTGGCAAGGATGTGGAGAAAGAGGAATACTCCTTCACTGTTGGTGGGGTTAGAAACTGGTACAACCACTCTAGAACTCAATCTGACAGTTCCTCAAAAAATTGAAAGTAATACTACCTGAGGACCCAGCTATACCACTCCTGGGTATATACCTAAAAGTAGCTCCAACATCTAACAAGGAAACATGTTCCACCATGTTCACAGAAGCTTTATTTATAATAACCAGAAGTTGAAAAGAACCCAGATGTCCTTCAACAGAGGAATGGATACAGAAATTGTGGTACATTTACACAATGGAGTACTACTCAGCTATTAAAGACAATGAGTTTATGAAATTTTTAGGCAAATGGTTGGAACTTGAAGCTATCATCCTGAGTGAGGTAACCCAGTCAAAAAAGAACACTCATAGTATGTACTCACTTATAAGCAGATATTAGCCCAAAAACTTGGAATACCCAAGAAACCATTCACAGAACTTATGAAGCTCAAAAAGAAGGAAGGCCAGAATGTGGATGTCAGTCCTTCTTAGAAGGGAGAACAAAACACACATGGGAGGAAATGCAAAGTCAAATAGAGGAGCAGGAATTGAAGAAAGGATCTACAGAGACTGTCTCACCCCATATGCAGCCACCAAACCCAAGCACTATTGCTGATGCTAAGAAATGTTTACTGGCAGGAAGTAGACATAAATGTCTCCTCAGTGTCCCTGCAAGAGTCATATAGATAGAGATGAGGATGCTTGTAGCTAACCATCAGACTGAACATGGGGACCTCAAAGAAAGAGATAGAGAAAGGACTGAAAGAGCTGAAAGCTTGCACCCTCACGGAAAAACAACATCATTAATCAGCCAAGGCACTGAGCTAGAGAGGGTGATTGGGAGATAGAGCACCTTCATGGAAGCAAGCTGAGGGGGAGGAGGGAGGGGAGTGTGTTGGGGTAAGGTATAACATTTGAAATGTAAATACAGACAATATCCAATAAAATTGAAAGGCAGCCCGGCTCACATAACAACCAGCAGGTCCAAACTTAAGAAGAGAGTTTACACAAATAATGCACAGTGCACACTTCCATACAAGACAAAACAGAACACAGAGTCAGTATCAAGGAACCCTTTTCTGTAAATGTTGGCAGGCAAATGTCAATCTAATTAATATCAGAAATAGACTATAAAAAATAGAAAACAATGATATAAATAGAAACAATTAACAGAGTAAAAAAAAAAAGTCTAACAAAGTAATTGAGCAATCACTAAAACAATACTGATTGCTTAAAAAGCAAAGGGAGAAACAGAATAAAAGTAGAAAATGACAATACAAGGGGATTTCATAAGCGACAACACATAGCTAAATGGAAATCAAGGGTGAAAGCCTCCCAAAGAAATATACTCTTAATATTGACACTTAAGAAAAGAGAAAAATTAAGTACCACTAACATCATGTTAAAGTAAGAAAACCGACATGGAGTTCTACCAGTGAAGAAAGAGCTACAGACAATTGATGGTTGCAGAGAGGGGGAGAGTTGGCCCTTCCCAAGGATGAGATCTGTAATTGGTTATGTAGTACAAACTGGTAGTTCAGAAACCACATACATGCAAGTAACAAACACTGACAAAGGGGTTTATATATATATATATATATTTGTGCCTATACATACATTTATACACATTTTTACTTATGTATATGATCTATATACATATGATCTATATACATGTGTGTGTGTGTATGTGTATGTGTGTGTGTGTGTGTGTGTAATGATAGTAATCAGGGAAGAAGTGGATAGCAATTTGAGAACGAGGGTTGACAGGGAAGAATTTGGATGGCGGGGACATGAGAGGTGCTGGATGGAGGGCACTCGGAGGGCTGTAAGAAGGAAAGAGACTTAATTATATTTTAATTAAAAGTGTAAAATAAAAATAGATAAAAATTGAGTAAGTTAGTTAAATCTTTAAAGAAAACCCCCCATGTCTAGAGTACTATTTTATAAGCAAGTTCTTAGATAACTGTTAGGATTCAACAGCTTTAAAAATATCATCAAGGAATAGAGAAGAAAGAAACATTTGAAATCATGTAATATGCTTTACTTCTGCAGTAACACTAAAAAGATACTAGAAGAGAACAAGGGCTGTAGAGTCCTAATCATAAAATAACTAATTATGTATTAATGAGTATAATTATAATTAACTTTAAATTAATTATATACTTTCAGCTAGAATTCCAAATACAGCAACAGATCCAAAGTAAATACATTTGACAGCATTGTTTTTTCCAAAGAATGTAAAGGTGGTTGAATGTTAGAAAGCACAAGTGTTACTCATTACATTTTATAATTCAAAGGGAAAATTGTATATATATATCTCAATTTGCTAATTTAAAATATTCTATAAAATCCATTATCTTATAATAAAAATGGTTTGAAAGCTAGTAATCAAAGACAACTTTTTAATCTTATAAATGTAGTCTCAAAAATATGATAGGAAAATAAAAAATATAATAGGAAAATCTCAACTGGCAAACATCATAATCAATAAGATATATTGAAATCATTCCCTTTGAAATCACACACACACAAACACATACACACACACACACACACACACACACACACACACACACACATACAAGATTATAAAATGCCTTTGATGGTTTAGTTAGTGTACTAAGCAAAAAAGAAAAATACATTGTAAATGTCTTAGAAATAAATTCAATTTATATTTCATGGTTAGATTTTCTTATGTACATAAAATTTAAAGATTTCAAAGTCACTGAAAGTTATAAAAGTGCACGACCTTCTGAGAGAACAAATTTGACATGTATTGTTAAGTTATACTCGTTACAAATTTAAACATCTAGGACATCTAGGAAAAAGTGTAATACATAAATGAAAATCTATACAGTAAGAGAAAACTCATTTAGAAGGCCCTACTGGAAAACTAGGGAAGTAAGGAGAAACACTGTGCACAGAAATGGTCGAACACTGCAGATAGCAGCTCTCTCCCCAAATTCAACAATGCTTTCAGTACAATTACTATAAAACTTCATAGAATGATTCCAAACACCCTCATGTAAAAGTGAAGTAATTGCCCTAAAAGTTATTAGCATTATAGTAATTTTAAAACTGTGGTCTTGCCCTGTGGTTTGGTATACTCAAACAAATTGAGAGAATGTACAAACAGACATGTGTCTAAACAAACACTGTATGTGTCAGAATTAATCTGATACATCTTAAGGGAATGGGGCCAGTTAAAACAGACTCCCTGGAATAACTGAAATTCATGTAGTAAATAATACATATGACTGTAGCCAGACTTTACTTTTTTGTGGGTTCTTCTTTCCTCCATCCTTCTCTACCTCCTTTTCACCTTTGTAACCCCCTAACACTAGATAAGGGAGGAAAAAAGAAAGGAACATGGGTGACATTATTGTTAGACTACTTCCTGATGATTGGAGATACTGAGTTCCTTAGGCGTGAGTTAGATATTTGCCATCAGAGTATCTAATTTCTTCTTTTTTCTTCTTTGTGCAGGACTACTTAGAAACTGACCAAAACCACCCAGCAACAGCCAACCACCAAACAACAAACCCACTCTACCCCTCAAGAGCCCTAGTGTGTATATACCCTCTGAAAAGTCCCCGGAATTCCATGTGTTACACAATCACAGAAACTATCTGCAGTTGGCAAAACCACTCCTCTGCTGGAACATGAGACAAGTCCTAGTCAGCTGCTGTGGCAATCCCAAGCAGCCCTTATTCCACATAGATTAAAACAAAAACATATTCCCATAATATTTTTGTAAATGAATATTTTGGTTTCTTTTCAAAGAAACCAAATTGCCAAAATTGTCACTACACTTGGCAATTTATTCTAAGGCTTCAATGAGAAGAGTAAGGCTGACTGAAAAAGAAAATGTATGAGAATCTTTTAATGATGTTAAAAGCCTTTAACCCAAGATTAGATACAACAAGGAAACAGATAAGAAGCCTAGTGCCAGGAATGGGTTTGTTCTTTTAAAGTTGGTAACCAGTAAGATCCCATTGGCCTCTAAATATTAGAGGCTATTGCTATTGCTTGTGGTCATTCTCCAGAACTTTATGGTAACAGCATTCAGCTGAAGGCACTACATACTTGGGTCATTATGCATGGAGAGATTAAGATGCTACTCATCTGGTCCTTCATCCCTACTGACTATATTTCATAGGGTTACAAGATACCAGAGGAGTGGTAATCAGCATTATCATCCAGATGTGAACCATGACAACTGCAACTTTTCAAACCATAGTCCAACAACTGGAAAGAGAGGGTATGCTCACTGGTACAACAGTGGCATTAAAAAACTAAGCAACCATTTCCGGTTGGAGTTAAGGCCTGCCCCACAATATGAGACCCATACCTACCAACATTATTAAGGCCAAGAACCTATGGCTATACAGGTCATAGGAGAGAACCTGCTACTATTATTCTGCTGAATAGACATGGTGTTCAATTGATTTCTGATGAGTTATCATTATACCTTTAGGTTTGTTAGGACGTCTCTCAACCCACATTGTGGGAGCTTCTATTTGCAGCAGATGATTGTCAACATGGAGATCCACAATTAATCAAAGTGTCAAGAAAGAAGAGACTAGATGGAGTCTTTATATCACACCCTCTTCTTCCAAGGCTCAGAGATCATTGTGGAGAAGTACAAAGTAAGATTGTAAGAGCCCAAGGCATAAATAACTACAAGGAATCAGTGGCGTGTAGACCCAGCAGGGAAATTGCACATGTGATCTCACATAAGTTGAAATTACATGCACAAGACCTGGACGAGATCAAGCCGGATTAAAAAAACCCAGCATAGAGAGAGAGATAGGTATGAAGCCCCACCCCTAGCTAAGGATCTATTTATGGAGCTGCTATCAATTGATAGTTTCTGGGAGAAGGACAGTCTACATTACTGATATGGCCCACCACACTCAAGTGAAAGGTCATTCAGCCAAGAGTAGATGGGCCACACAAACTGGACTTGATAGGTATTAGGAGAATAAAAAAGAAAAAAAAAGAAAAAAGAAAAGATGGAAAGAAAGAAAAATAAAGAAGGAAGCAAGGAAGGAACAAAAGAAAACACAAAGCTGAAGATTGTGTAGTAAAGGCATGCGTCTGTGGGTTTGGGAAGAGTTTGTTATCAAAATACCATGTATGGTATTCTCAAAGAACTAATTAAAAAAACACAAACATGCTCTTTGTATCAATTTAAAAAAATTACCAATAAATACATCTATATTCAAAATAAACACTTGTAGTTTGCCAGAGAAGCCATTCACCATAAGTCCAGAAATAAGTAAATATTTTCCACACTTGTGATACTTAAAATACATGTAGACTGCACAGCAGAAAATTCTGTACATCAAGAAGTCAAAACCTAACCACCCATAGGAAACAAAATGAATGAACATTTCCCAGCAGAGGAAACTAGAAACAAAATCAACAAATGAAGGACTGCGGTCTCTTTAGTAAGAAAGGTAACGCAGATGTAAATCTCAAACAGGTATCATTTCACAGCTGCCAGAACAGCAAGACTTTAAAAGGCTGACAGTCTTCCTGACATGTGCAAGGGGATTTAAAGCCCCATGAATTTTCATGTACCACTGGAGAGAAATATAATTTGATATTGCTTTTAGAAAACAAGTTGGTGGCACAAAATAGAACTGAATAGGAAAATACTTTACAGCCAACCAATGTCACCTGTTAAGTGCAAACCTTAGAAAACTCTTGCACACATTCTAAAAAACATAGAGAGGCATTTGCAGCAGTATCATTTACAAGAGCAAAATCCACTGCGTGCTCACATACTCATCAGCTAGACAAAAAATTAGATTCTCTCACACAATTTCATTGGATTATATTTCAATGAGACCCTGCTAGACTTGGTTATATTCATTGGCATGAATAAGTCTTAAATACATTAAAACACACACACACACACACACACACACACACACACACACACACACACAAGAGTAGGAGACACTGAAGTCAATCAACCTTACATATGTGGGAAGTAGAAAGGGAATGTCAAAGGTACCTTCATGATTGATATTAAAAAAGAGATGCTCACTTCATTGTTATTCTCTAAACACACATCAGTTACACATGCCTTTGTGCCTTTGTGCACATAATACATCTCATAACATTGTTTTTTTTTGTTATACCCAGTTGAATCAAATAATGTATAATGCTAACTCATTATGCAGATAACATAAATATGACCATGGTAGGAGAGACAGCTAATTACTCTGTCAAACTGAGGGTAGTAAATACTTCCAACATTTGTAAAGAGAAGAATTAAATTAAATTGGGGGAAATGAAGAAGGCAGAGTAAAAGAGTGTAGAATGAGAGTGCACTGTTGAGTCTGAGTGGACAAGATAAAGAGGTGAGCCACCAGAAAGGACTTACTTCAAAAGACAGAGTATGTGAGTTCTTCAAGGGGAGCTTAGGCCAATTCCATTATGGGTTTTAAGTTTGTGTGGTTGTACTCTTTAAAATGGATTATAGAGGCTGAAGAGATGGCTCAGTCAATGAAGTACTTGTTGCACAAGCTTGCGGACATAAGTTCACCACTTTAGGACCCATGTAACCCATTTAAAACCCTGGTACAAAGGTGCATATCATAGAAGTGTATGCACTACACTGTGGCAGACAAGAGAGGGGCTAAACTGGGGAGCCTAGGTTTCAGTGAAGACCTCCACATACATACATATACAATAATTTTATTCTAATCATCTATGAAGATATATTTGGTTATCTAAATGGTAAACACTTGCTTCTCTTCTTCCACAGAGGTCTCATGATGGGATGGACATGGAAGATACCTTTAGAATCTGAGATTCTGGCTTTGCTTCTTTGCCCCTTCCAGAATTTAGGCGATTCCCCTCAGTCTGCTTTCCTGACCTCTTGAGACATTAGAACAGGAAAACAATTGTGGAAGTGATATAAATGTATAAGGAATATTAACAACAGGCAGGCAGCAGCTCTTGTGTTAGGTGCTAAGCCTGGCTGCATTATAAGTAGTTTCTCTATTTGTGAGGAGGCTTCTATCTAGCCCTTCCACAGCCTCGAATCTAGCCACTAAACAAAAACTGCCTATTCTGAAATGGAAACAACAGTTGCTTTCTATATGTCTGTGAGCAAGAGTAGGAAGCTCTTGCCTCTTACAGATCTACTAGGAGAAATGACAAGTTGATAACTAAGTTAATAAATAATTTGGGTAGAATTCATGGGAGGCCACACTTAATCTAGGATGCTAGAGGGCATGTGAGAGGGTAGCATTTGTTAAAAGTCCAGAACATAGCAAAGGGCGAGAAAAGCAGCCTTATGAAGAAGAGGCTAGAAAGCAATGAAGGCCAAAGATGGAGCAAACTGCAAGTTTGACCTAGTTGCCTAGCACCCCACTAGTGAAGGTGACAAGATGAGGAAAGGCATTCGGGACTATTTGTTTATTTTCTATTCTTCCATGTCTTTCTCGGTGCACATGAATTTCAGTCATTTTCACCGCCCCTTCCCTGTCTTATCCCCCGCCTTTCTCACTCAAACCTACTTCCAAACAAGTGACTCTCCAAAGTTCATACTGAGTTAATTAGGGTTCCTTACTTAATCATGGAGGGGAGGTTTGTTGTCTGAGATGTGGGCAACTTATCAGTGGCTATAATGAACCCATGACATGCTGGCAGGACCCCTCTTGTGCAGGTCTTATGTAACCACACCTGCTGTGTGTTCTTGGGTACAACAGTACATCATGCTCATAACTGTGTTTTTGCTGCGCACCTCCCCATCCACTGCCCTTCTTCTGTAATACTTCCTGACCCTTGAAGGTAATATAGATCTCTCATGTAGGGCTAAACACTAGTGGAGACTTTTTCTAGTATATGAAGACCTCACCACAATATGTGGTATGTCTTACATTAGTACTCTATTTGTTAATGAAAAGAGAACTATGGGAAATCAGACATCGTTCAAAGATTACTGCAGCAAACAAGGGAAGAGATGAGGACCCACAGGGGGGGCCAGTCATGGCAATATCTTAAGGAAGCTTGTTTAGCCCACATTTCAGATATGAACAATGGAGAATTTAGCAGTTGGGTTTCCAAGCTTTTAATATAACACTTCAAATAGAGACAAACAGCATTGTCAAGATGAGACTTAATGATATAAAATTTGAATAACACATGAAAAAACATTAGATAAGCCAATTTCTGTTCCTTTCTCAATATCTTCAGGAAGAGTCAATGAACTGAGTTAAATGGTCTAAATGTTATTATTTAAATTGTTGTTGGTGGTGATCATGATATTTTGAGTCTAGATCTCATTGTAAATCTCAGTCCTTCCTTGTCTTCCTGCCCCCGCCTCATGAGTGCTGAGATTACAGGTGTATGCTGTCTAATCTCAACCTAAGTATGATTCTTACTTTAACAAAGCTAGACTCCTTACTGAAACAGTGCTCATTCGGAATGACTAAAGGGAGTACCGAGTACTTTCTGTGACATAGAAGCCTGTAGGTTTCATTTGTCATGGAGCCACCCAAATCAATCCAATATATTCTCAGTACATAGACAAGGAAACTGACATCATAAGTGATTTCCTTAAGATCCAGAGACAGAATTAAGTCTGTGGTCCTGCTCAGTGTAAGAGCTGATCTTCCATACTGTGAAATAAGAAAGGACTTTACTAATAAACTTATAAGGGCTGGAGATGGCCTATCAGTTAAGGGTTCCATCTGCTCTTCTAAAGAATCCAGGATCAATCACCAGCACTCACATGGTGGCTCATAACATCTGTAACTCCAATCCCAGGGGATCCAATACCCTTTTCCGGTCTTTGTAGGCACAGCATGCATGTGGTTCCCAGACAATAACATCCATAAAAATGAAAAATAATAATAAAATAAAAATAACAATCTGGTCATCAATGTCCTTAAAGAGTTGAGGATATAAAAGATGGTGGTTTGAGATTAGTTCAGTAATACAGATTTTAAAATTCTATGTATATATCATCAATAGGAAACATTATTAATCCCATGAACTACAGAGGATAGTTGACTCCTTTTTGTCAGGTCTGCTTCTCTCAATAATAAGAATCTGAATCTAGACAGGTGCTTCACTGTACCTTGGACATGGCCCAGAAGCAAACTGCAGGTAGCAACACATGAAAGACCTTCCCAAGTGACCTCTATAATCTCTCTGCTGCTTTTTCCTGCTCAGCTCAGGCCTCCTTCAGAGAACCTGCGTCAGTAGGCAAATGTGCTCTCACCTGCAGAATAAATATGAGAGTTTTTGCAGGGCCCTTTGTCTTCAGGAGAGAAAAGGAAAGGAAAGAATCAAAAAAAAATGTGGAATAAGAATGGTTTCAGCCTGTTTTGCCACCGGGAAGAACAGAGAACCAGGAACACAGGCCTGGAGAGACCACGGTGTGCTGTGAGTAGCCGAGGCACAGAGAGAGCTAGGCCTAGGGCGCAGTATGTAGGTGCAGCCCTCTGGTTGGTCCAGGGTTAGCAGTAACTGCCATAGAGACTCTGGTCCACCTGGAAGGCCCTTTCGTGCAGACCAAACGCTCAAGCCATTTGCCACCTAAAACAGTGGAGATCCAGGGACACAGGCCAGGTACATGGGAGAGATGGGAACCAATTACTGACAAAACCACTTATAATCACAGACAAGATGGCAAAAGGAAAGCAAAAGAACTTACTCAATGGAAACCAAGACAACCTGGCAACATCAGAACCCAGCTCTTCCATTACAGCAAACAGCAGAATGCCAAACACACCAGAAAAAGAAGACTCAGACCTGAAATCATACCTCAAGATGATGATAGAGATCTTTGAGGAGAGCGGTGAATATCTCAACTTAAAAAAGAACTTTATGGAGGAAAACCATAAAGATATAGAAGCTTTTAAAGAGGAAACACAAAAAACACTCAAAGAAATAAAAAAACTAGAGGAAAACAGAACCAAAGAGATGAAGGAATTGAAGAAGGAATTTAAAATGGAAATGGAAACAATAAAGAAAACACTAAAAGAGACAACCCTGGAGGTAAAAAACCTAAAAAAGAAATCAGGAGTCACAGATGCAAGCATCTCCAACAGACTACAAGAGATGGAAGAGAGAATCTCAGGGGACAAAGACAACATTGAAAACAGAGAAAAAAAAAAAGTCAGAGAAGATGCAAAAGCCAAAAAGCTCCTAACCCAACATGTCCAGGAGATCCAGGACACAATGAGAAGACTAAACCTAAGGATAATAGGAATAGAAGCAGGCAAAGAATATTAACTAAGAGGTAAAGTAAATATCTTCAACAAAATTGTAGAAGAAAACTTCCCTACCCTTAAGAATGAGATGACCATGAGCATAAAATAAGCCTACAGAACTCCAAATAGAGTGGACAAGAAAAGAAATTCTTCCCAACACATAATAGTCAAAATGCCAAGTGCCCAAAGTAAAGAAAAAATACTAAAAGCAGTAAGAGAAAAAGGTCAGGTAACATATAAAGGCAGACCAATAAGAATCACACTTAACTTCTCGACAGAGACTATGAAAGCTAGAAGATCCTGGACAGACATCATGCAGACCCTAAGAGAACAAAAGTGTCAGCCCAGGCTGCTATACCCAGCAAAATTCTCAATCACCATAGATGGAGAGAATAGAAATTACAGGACAAAACTAAATTTACACAATATCTGACCACAAACCCAGTACTACAATGAATTATAGGTGGAAAACCCAATACAAGGAGGAAAACTACATCCTAGTAAAAAACAAAATAAATAAATAAATAAATAAGCAAGAAAACCAAAAGAAGAAAAACACACAGGCTCAATTCTACCTCTAAAAAAAAAAAAATACCAGGAAACAGCAACTACTATTCCATAATATCTGTTAGCATAATGAACTCAATTCCCCAATAAAAAGATATAGGCTATCATACTGGATGTATAAGCAGAACCCAGCATTTTGCTGCATACAGAAAACTCATCTCAGAGACAAAGACAGACACTATCTCAGAGTAAAAGATTGGGAAAAAAATCTTCCAAGCAAACGGGCCCAAGAAACAAGCTAGAGTGGCCATTATAATATTGAATAAAGTAGATTTGCAACCAAAAGTTATCAAAAAATATAAGGAAGAACACTTTGTACTCATTACAGGGAAAATTTATCAGGAGGAACTCTCAATCCATAACATATATGCTTCAAGAACCCATATTCACAAAAAATTCTACTAAAGATCAAAAAATACATTGCACCCCACACAATAGTAGTGGGAGACCTCAACACCCCACTCTCAATAATGGACAGAGCATAGAATCAGAAACTGAACAAGGATGCAGTGAAACTAGCAGAGTTTATGAACCAATTGGAATTGATAGACATCTACAGAACATTTCATCCTAAAACAAAAGAATATACCTTCTTCTCAGCACCTCACAGCACCTTCTCGAAAATTGACCATATAATCGGTTACAAAACAAGCCTCAATAGATATAAAAATATTGAAATATTACCATGCATCCTATCAGATCACCATGGACTAAGGCTGGTCTTTAATAACAACAAAGACAACAAAAAGCCCATATACACATGAAACCTAAATAATGATCTATTAAACGATAGCATGGTCAAAGAAGGAATAAAGAAAGAAATTAAGGATTTTCTAGAATTTAATGAAAATGAACACACAACTTATCCAAACCTATGGTATGAAATTAAAGCAGTACTAAGAGGAAAATTCATAGCTCTGAGTGCTTCCTAAAAGAAACTGGAGAGAGCATACACTAGCAACTTGACAGCACAGTTGAAAGCTTTAGAACAAAAGGAAGCAGATACACCCAAGAGGAATAGAAGGCAAGAAATAATCAAACTCATAGCAGAAATTGACCAAATAAAAACAAACAAACAAAAAAAAAAAACATTCAAAGAATCAATAACACCAAGAGCTGGTTCTTTGATAAAATTAACATGATTGATAAACCCTTAGCCATACTAACTAGAGGGCAAAGAGAGAGTATCCAAATTAAAAGAATCAGAAAGGAAAGTGGAGACATAACAACTGAAATTGAGAAAATTCAAGAAATCATCAGATCCTACTACAAAAACCTATACTCAACAAAGCTGGAAAATCTGGAGGAAATGGATGAATTCCTAGACAGATACCACATACTAAAGTTAAACCTGGACCAAGTAAACCATCTAACCAATTCCATAACACTGAAAGAAATAGAAGCAGTCATCAAAAGCCTCCCAAACAAAAAAAGTCCAGGTCCAGATGGGTTCGGTGCAGAATTCTATCATACATTTATTAATGACCTAATACCAATACTCTCCAAACTATTCCACAAAATAGAGTCAGATGGAACACTACCTAACTCATTTTTTCAAGGCCACAATTACCCTCATTCCTAAACCACATAAAGATCCTACAACGGGAGAGAACTTCAGACCAATCTCACTTATGAACATTGATGCAAAAATACTCAATGAAATCCTTGCAAACCAAATCCAAGAACACATCAAAATGATCAGTCACCATGATCCAGTAGGCTTCATACCTGGGATATAGGGATGGTTTAACATATGGAAATCCATCAACATAATCCACCATATAAACAAACTCAAAGAAAAAAACCTCATCGTCATCTCACTAGATGCTGAGAAAGCATTTGACAAAATTCAACACCCCTTCATGTTAAAAGTCTTGGAAAGAACAGGAATCCAAGGCCCATATCTAAACATAATAAAAAGCAATATACAGCAAACCAACAGCCAACATCAAACTTAAAAGTGAGAAACTTCCAGCAATCCCACTAAAATCCGGAACTAGATAAGACTGCCCACTCTTTCCCTACTTATTCAACATAGTACTGAAAGTCCTGGCCGGAGCATTTAGACAACAAAAGGAAATCAAAAGGATAAAAATTGGAAAGAAAGAAGTAAAAACATCACTGTTTGCAGATGACATGATAGTGTATGTAAGTGACCCCAAAAATTCCACCAGAGAAGTTCTACAGCTGATAAACAAGTTCAGCAAAGTGGCTGGATATAAAATTAACTCAAATAAATCAGTAGCCTTCCTATATTCAGAGGACAAACGTGTGGAGGAAGAAATTAGGGAAAAGATACCCTTTACAATAGTCACAAACAATATGAAATAACTTGGTGTGACTCTAACTAAGCAAGTGAAGGACCAGTATGACAAGAACTTCAAATCTCTAAAGAAGGAAATCAAGGAAGGTGTCAGAAAATGGAAAGATTTCCCATGCTCATGGATTGGAAGGATCAACATTGTAAAAATAACCATCTTACCAAAAGCAATCTACAGATTCAATGCAATCCCCATCAAAATACCAATACAATTCTTCAAAGAGTTGGAAAGAGCAATGTACAATTTCATCTAGAATAACAAAAAACCTAGAATAGCGAAATCCATCCTCAACAACAAGGAAACATGTGCTGGAATCACCATCCCTGACCTCAAGCTATATTATCAGGCAATTGTGTTGAAAACTGCATGTTACTGGTACATAGATAGGCATGTGGAATAGGAGAGAAGACCCAGAAATGAGCCCTCATGTATATAGTCACCTGATTTTTGACAAAGGAGCCATAAACATTCAATGAAAAAAGGACAGCCTATTCAACAAATGGTGCTGGTCCAACTGGCACTCAGCATGCAGAAGAATGAAAATAGACCCTTTCTTATCTCCTTGTACAAAGCTCAAGTGTAAGTGGATCAAATATCTCCACATTAACCCAGGTACACTGAAACTATTAAAGGAGAAAGTAGGGAAAACACATAGGCACAGGGGGAAATTTCCTGAACAGAACACCAGTGGCTTGTGCTCTAAGGTCAAAGATCGACAAATGGAACTTAATGAGATTGCAAAGTTTCTGTAAGTCCAAGGACATTGTCAAGAAAACACAACGGCAGCCAACAGATTGGGAAAAGATCTTTACCAACCCCACATCTGATAGAGGCATAATAGCCAAGGTATACAAAGAACTCAAAAAGCTAGACACCAGAGAATCAAACAATCCTATTAAAAATGGGGTACAGTGCTAAACAAAAAGTTCTCAATTGAGGAATATTGAATGGCTGAGAAGCATCTAAGAAAGTGCTTGACATCCTTAGTCATCAGGGAAATGCAAATCAAAACAACCCTGAGATTCCACCTCACACCAGGCAGAATGGCTAAGATCAAAAATTCAGATGACAGCAGATGCTGGCGAGGATGTGGAGAAAGAGGAACACTTCTCCACTGTTGGTGGGGTTGTAAACTGGTACAATCACTCTGCAAATCAGTCTGGTGGTTCCTCAGAAAATTGAACATAGTACTATCTGAAGACCCAGTTATTCCACTTCTGGGCATATATCTCAGAGACGCTCTACCCTACAACAAAGACACACACACCACAATGTTCATAGCAGCCCTATTTATAATAGCCAGAAGCTGGAAAAAAACAGATGTCCTTCAGTAGATAAATGGATACAAAAATTGTGGTATATTTACACAATGGAGTACTACTCAGCTATCAGAAATAATGACTTTATGAAATTCCTAAGAAAATGTATGCATCTAAAGAATATCATCCTGAGTGAGGTAACCCAGTCACAAAAGAATAGAGATAATATGCAGTCACCGATAATTGGATACTAACCCCAGAGAACTCTGAACACCCCAGAATCAACTCACAGACTATATAAAGCCCAAGAAAAACAAAGGCCAGAAAATGAAGAAAAAAAAAAAAGAAAGAAAGAAAGAAAGAAAGAAAGCCTCAGTCCTTCTTAGGGGAAAAAATGCATAGCACCCTCTCAGAGTGTGGTACACCTGGACCTCAAATCATTAATAATCCAAGAGCTAAGATAATAGCCTTGTGGCAAGTTTTGTTATTCACAGATCATTGTGCTTAATCTATACTCAACAATAAATCTGTTTCCATGTTACATTCTGTCCTACATGTACTTCATGCTCATGGTAACTAGTGGGATATCAATGCATTCTATCAAACCTCTAAAAGAATTAAGTACTGACAAAATTATTCATATAATGTTATACCAAAATGCATTTAAAAATCTGTAAATGTATCTCTTTTTTTAAAATAAAGTGGTAAGAAATAATAAAAAAAAAAAAAGAAAGAAAGAAAGAAAATAATGATTCCAGCCAAACAGAACACTTCTTTTCTAGCTTAAACAAATAATTAAATGGTGACTTCTTCCTAGTTCTACAAAGGTAATATCAGAAAGAACTTTCCCCGGGGGGGGGGGACATATAAACTTGCATAGCTGGATTTGACTTGCTATGTCTTTTTGAACTCTGAATACCTTTTCTAATCAAGCCTAGAGATTTCTTGTATTGTACCGATGGATGGAAACCAGAGGTTTTTCCTCAAGTACCAAGAAGCAGCTGATGAGATGGGGAGCAAGAGGTAGGATTTGGAATACTTTCTTTGTCCTCACAAGGCAAACTGCATGAGACAAACAAATGATCCAGCTGTGCCATACTGTGGATACTTTTAAAGGAGTCTAAGTCAGAAGGCTGCAGTCCTCATTAACCACAGCGGTATTCATTATGTACCAAGACATATCAGCATAGATGCCCAGCAGCAGGTAAATGGTTACAGAAAGTGTGGTTTACACAATGGAACTTTATTAAGCCAAAGGGGAAAAAAAGAACAAAATCATATCATTTGTAAGAAAACGGGTAGAAATGGGAATAATATACAATGACATAATTCAAACCAAGCAAAACACATGTTTCCTTATATGTGAGATTTGGGTAAATAAATATATGTCATGCAAATAAAAGGGGGGATAATTGTGGTGAGGAGAAGCAGCACAAGAAAGAAAATGAGGGTGGATATGAGCCAAGTATATGATATACGTGTGCCAAGAGTCATGGTAAAACCCATGATCTTATAAATGTTTACATGCTAAAACAAAACAGACAAACCAAACCAAACAAACCAAACCCTCCCGACTCTGCACTACTGAAGCTCTCAAATCCAAAGTTCACTGAGTTTTGTTTGAGATCATGTTATTCTTAAGATGAAAGAAACTCATGTTGTTTACCTAATTGCCTATAGTTGAGTTACTGTATGTCTGGCATGATGTGGGCTCATCTTCTCTCTGTAATAATCTGGTGTTCTCCAAGTTGAGTGATCAGGACAGGAAGCTAATACCTCTTGTCTGAACAGTACAAGTCCTTTATCTAAGAAATTCTGACTCAGGAAAAGTCACAAGTAAGCTTTTGCCATATGCTTGAGCTAGCTTTCTTCTGTAGTCTATAAAATAACAGATTTCTCTGCTAGCCTCCTGAGCCCCGGTGCTTTATACTGATCAAAAATGCAGTGCTCCTTTAATATATGTCATTAGAGGCATAGAACACACTCAAACTTAGTATCTATTCCAAATCATTAATCATATGAATTGAAAAAAAAATTTCAGTTCTAAAAAGTCACATTACCGACCCCTAAATGGATAAGGCCAGGTACTCCCCATGTTTCCTTAGTCAGACTGAATACCACCAGCCTCCTGTTTGTTTTCCTACATTTTAAAGCCTATGTACCTCACATCGCAGCAACTATAGAAACCTGTCTTTGTAAGGCATGGCAACAGAAGGAACAAACCGACTCAGGTGGAAGCTAGATTACCTGGAGCCTACTCATAGTGCTCGGTAGATAGAAACTACTGTGTTCTCCACTCCAAACATTTGAAACACGTTCCTGCATGCTCCCCAGAATGCTGACCATTTGGAATAAATGGTCAACGGACTTCCAGTGTAGTGAACGAGAACTCATGGAAAGACTGACCTAACCAGATGCATCATCTGAAAAGACAATCTGGGCAGCTATCTGGAATAATAATGGGGATGTCATGGCTTTAGTTCTCTGAGAGAAAATTTGGGCAGTAAATCTGAAGTCCTTAAAGGCAGTATGCTTAATTAGATTAGTACACGCTAGAGGAATTTTACTTTTGAAGTTGTTCAAATACACCTTTGAAGCATAAACAGAGGTGAGAGGTGTGAGGGAGAGTGTGGGAGAGGTTATTTTGTTGTTCTTTCATGGTATCACCTGCACAAAGAGCTCTTGTTATATGGTGCAGCTTAAAAGGTGGACTTGAGGGTCAGATCAGATGAAAGTCACAAAGGAATGGGAATTGATAAATGTACCATATGAAGTAAGATGTTTACTGAGGAAGACATTAGATCAATGGAAATAGATCTATCTTAACCCTGTTTTTAAAATGGCTGGGGGAATGGCTCAGCCAGTATAAAGCCTTTGCCATGCAAGCCACCCAATTAGAGGCTCACCCAAACCTACATGGATGCTATTGTGAGTTTGTGTCTATAAGTATAGTGGACAGAACTCAGAAACAGGGATGGACACACTTGAAACACTTAGCTCTACCGTAAGCAAGAAATGGGAGGAGGAAGGACTGTAGGAGCCAGAGGGGTCAAGAACACAAGAAAACTTACAGAATCAACTAACCCAAGCCGACTGGGGCTCACTGAGACTGAACCAACAGCCAGGGACTGGCACGGGACTGACCTAGGTCCTCTATCCATGTAGTAATTGTGGTCTTCATGTGGGACTAAGAGCAGGAGCCTGGGCTGTCTCTGACTCTGTTGTCTGCCTCTGAGACCTTTTCCCCTTCTGGGTTGCTTCATCTAGCCTCAATAGGAGAAGATACCTACTATAATTTGATATGTCAAGTCTGGTTAGTATTCATGGAAGGCCTCCCCTTCCTGAAGAGAGAGGGAGGAGGAATAGATGGTGCAAGGAGTGGGAGTGAAGTGGGAAGAAGAGAAGAACAAGGAAGACAGGAGAGAGGGGAAAGAGCAGTCAGGCTTTTGTAAAGTAAACAAAGTAACTAATGAAAACAATGACAGAAGAAACCTCATCTCAATATGTAAGGTAGGAGGCAGTCCTTGAAGACATTCAGTGTCAAATTCAAGCTTCCACACATGTGAATGTGCATATATGTAAACATACTATTCACACACAGACACATAGTGACAAAAAACATGATTTAACAGGGAAAAGAAACAGAAGGGAAGAGGAAAAAAAGACAAGTCAGAAAGTTATGGGAAAATGAAAGAAAAAGTAAGAGGTCATTGGAAAGGCAAGCGTATGCAAGGAAGGGACGTGTTCAAGTCAGACTGATTGCTCTGCTTTGTCACCTGTCATAGGTTTGCCCCGTTGGTTTTTAAAACTTTAGACACAGCCTCCCATCTGTAGAGTTGCTGGGGTTGGCAAACATCTTTATCATATGTTGTTTTCCATCGAGTAGCTAATATTGTATGCCTTTCCTTAAAATCATCTCCCATGTATTTATAAATGCAAGAACTGAAAACCAGTAGGAGGATGTGGCTGTTAAAGAACAAACTTCAAAAAAGAACAAGACAGTGAAATGAAACAAACACTCCTGAGTACAAGGAATGGACAGAGTGAATAGGAGTGAGTTCTAAAAAGATGCGCGCCAAGTGGCCATCTCATTAGCCTCTTCATAGTGGATCCTGTGCACACACAGGAAGCAGTTTCTAACTTAAAATGATCACTTGGTGCTTGGTGCTTAAAGGACTCCAAGGGCCACCAGCACAATGCTTCGTTTCATGTTTATTTTGTTTGTTTGATTTCTTTTGGTGTTATTCTTTTTTGGTTGTTTGAGACAAGATTTCTCTGTGTAACCCAGATGTTGTGAAACTTACTCCACAACTCAGGTTAGCCTTGAACTCAGAGATCTGCCTGCCTCTGCAATTTGAGTGCTGAGATCAAAGACAAATGCCATCACTGTTCAGCTCATTTCATCCTTATTCAATAAAGAACCCTATAACATGAAAATATTAATCATAAAATAGGCAAAGAAACAGTGACTTTAACATTCATTTTATACATGTTGAAATGTATTCTTTCTGACGGCCAGAATATTTTTTTAAAGTTCATGTAGTTGTGAGCTGGATTAGGTAGCTTTATCATGGAAATGTATGACTGAGATGTCTGCCTATTAATAGGCTAGTAAATTATTTAATTGGGTCATTCTTTTCATTCAGCTTTGTACTTCTTAGCTTACAGTAGATCTCTCAGTAAGTGCTTCCCAAGAACAGTCTTTTGTTAAAATATAGTCAAACATTTAACCATGGCTTTTCACATCCAAATCCTTTCAGCTCAGCATAGTTCTGCCTGAGAGGCAAACACAGGCTTTCACAGATGTGTTTTAAAGGTTATTACTGGTTTAAAGTTTAAATACATGTTAAACCTCTAACTTTCTCACATTCCCCAACTGAGGATCCTTAAGTCTTTATAATCCAACATGTTCACTGAAAAATTTGGCCACCATTTTCACGGTCTATCATCAAGTCCTGGATGGTCCATTTATCAAGTCCTTTGATTATCAGAGAAAATAAAGATGCCAGAGCTAATGATGAGATATGACAAGTTTGATTTGACATATAGGAAAATAACTGCTACTTCCATTGGCCATGTTCTCTGGACCACACTGGATCTTTAACACAGTCTTCAGTAGGCCTTTGAGATTCAATTGAAAGTAAAGAAAAGCAATATGATGTTAATATAATTAACATAAATGCATATCAAAGAATACCTAATAGCTAATACACATTAGATTTTGTGCTACCAAACTGAATCTGTTTTACTGTGCATGTATTCTGTCAGCATCTTGTGAAGATGCTTCTGGAACTTCCTGTGAACAGAGTCTTTCTAAATACAAAAGGCAACAGAGAAAAACAGAATGAAAGCCTAAGGGAAGCTGGTCTCCTGATACCAGTGGTTTAGTTATCAGAAGTGGATCCTAATGCACTAAATGGTCGCTTTGATTATTTTTAATTATTGAGTGTTACTGGCTCTAACTGAGCCCAAGTGTGTACTCAATGGTACTCAGAATCACATGCTTATCTCTAGATTAAGTCCACATGAGAATCAACTAAATTTTCAGTTTTCATGATTTGTGTTAAGTACTATGTTACAAAACATATATCCTTACCTAATCGGTAGGTTTCTTAAGCCACCTCAAAACACCTTATTCGATTGCCATTGCTGTGTCTCTGATGAGATCATACAAAGCTGAGTTTTGTATTTGTTGGTAGGTTACAAAGGGAAAAAAGACCAACACTTAATTGTAACTTGACTAGATAGATACCGATTTCATCACTGCAAAGTGCTTTCCTACTGTAGGAGCTGCCCACTTAGATGAACTAAATAAAACATCACAAACATGTAAGCATCTACTCAGAGTCTGGCTTCAGTAGATGCTTTATAAATATCGATTCCATTTATTGTTCTGTAGAAACATGGATTTATCCTCAAGGGATTCTTTTGATGCCTAGAAAACCTGATCAGTCCCCCCCCCCCCACCAACTGTGCAGCAAATGAAGTAGCTTTTCTGCATATACCCCCTCTCTATTCTGAGCACTGGGAGATAATCGGCAAATGAAATGAACTCTAAATGTCTACATAAAACAAAAACATGTACGACTTAATGTCATAAAACAACTCCTACACCGTACATTTAAAATTACTTTCTGGATAAATGTAGTTTTAAAAATTCTGTGCAGTTGGAAAATCAACTGTGATTATTTTTATTATAGATTATCTTTAAAGATACTGTTTGATATGTACTGAGTCATAAAATTTATCAATAAGTATTAGTAAATATTTTATGTAGCCTTATTACCTGCTGTTTTATGATGGAAAAAATCTCATAGACTACTTGACTATGAAGTGCTACTTACTGAATTGGTACAAAAGTATGATACCACCAAAATACTCAAGGGAATAATACTGGAACAAACCAATAAGTAAGTGCATGAGCACATTTGGATTCTGAAACAATTTGTAGTATAGCTTTATTTCCACAAGTTTTTATTACTTTAGGTTTATCCTCTGAGTTTGATGTATTTATTGGTTTAGGAGAAAAGCATAATTCTGTAGAGCAAAATAAAATTATATTTTATTTTGATTCCAAAAATGGTCTCAATACTGCCTTCAGAGACAACTGTAGGAGAGACAGATTTCACTTGTGGGAGCTGGGCTTTGTTTAGTGGGTGGGTGTTGAATGTCCAATAGATCAAGGTAGGAAAAGTCAGCATATATAAGACTGATACCAAGAGTAGACTATGAGTAAGTTATTTTAAGTTAGGAAACACAGTCCAGGAGGGGAGAAAGAGAAGGAGATAAAAATAAAGACAACAGGTATTGGGGTATTTTGTAAGCTACAATATAATCAAGAAGTTAAAATGCAAAAGTCAAACATTCATAAAGAAACACGATTCTTGTGTTACAGAGAGACAAGGGATAAGGCAAAGGACCAAGCAGAAATTTTACAGACTGCAGCTTGATTGAGAGGCACTCAAGAGGCAGAGGCTCTTCCCTAGCTCATTCGTGGAGCTCTGGGAAGAGAGTGAATGTGGCTTGTGGGAAATGGAAACATAGACCATCTCCCACTCCATGTCAATCATTTTGCAGACCATGCTCAGGAATAAACACCTAGAATCCTGCCTACAGCATCTCAAGCAGGAACTCTGAGGACACCCTACACCCCATCTTACCCTCCTTAGTGTGTGTATATGCTTTCTATACATTCCTCCAGAAAATTACTCTAGAGCCACTGACTAAGAAAAGGCCCAGACTGTTCAAAGAAGATAACAGACTTCTTAGAAAGATGTGTTTGTTTTCTCTTACCAACAGCTGAAATGGGAGCACATGTCCTAGTTGAATTTAATAATAAAAAGTAGTTACCTTTTTGAACTTTCTGAATATCTGCCACCTAGAGCATACATAATAACTGCTTCTAGTGTTTTTCTAGATGTGGGATTATGAGCCATGACATGGTAAAACAGGGGAGTAGAAATGTCCTGTAAAAATGTCAAAACTGAGATCTAGAGATAGGGAAGGAGAGAGGGGGGAGAGGGAGGGAGGGAGGGAGGGAGGGAGAGAGAGAGAGAGAGAGAGAGAGAGAGAGAGAGAGAGAGAGAGAGAGAGAGAGAGAGAGAGAGAGAGAGACTCAATCCTGAGAGTTTTACAGATGACTCACTGCTTTTAAGAGGAGCTGAGATTGTGAGGAGAAAAAGGGAAAGAGCGGACTCTGTGGCATAGTCTGGTAAAATGAAGCCTAATTACCTAACTTACTTAATACAAAGATACAAAGAAACATACTTCTATTATCAGAACCTCAAGAGGAAAGGAAGAATATGCTATATTACCTCTAATAGGTTTTTAGCAGAAACACTAAAGGAAAGTTTGTTTATTATGTTGTGATGGTTTAAAAAAAAACTGGGGGTGGGCAAGGCTAGAGAGACTCTTGAATGCATGCCATCTAAGCAGGAGAGCCTGAATTCCAGTCCTTGGCACCTAGGCATGGCACTGCATGTCTTTAACCCAGCGCTGAGAGAGTAATGATGGGTGGATCTCTGGAGTTTCTAAGGAAGTCTGCCTGAGTAAATCGGTGAGCTTTGGGTTCACTGAGAGACTCTGGCTCAATAGAACAATATGATGCGAAGTGACAGGGAAAGGCATACGACACTGACCTCTGACCTCCATGGGCACACATACATGTGTGCATACCACACAAATGCAGACACATACCAACATCTAGTTAAAATGAAGGCTAGGGAGATGGCTTTCCATGTAAATCTCTGGGCACACACGTGTAAGGTCTTGAATCCAAATCCCAGAACACATATCTGGCTCAATGCGTATCTATAACCCAATGTTTCTACGGTAAGCGGGAAAGCAGAAATAAGAAAATGCTCAGAAGCTCACAGGCAGCTAACCTGACATACACAACAGTGAACAAGCACAAAGAGACTGTGTCTCAGCGTGGAGGGAGAGGGCAACTCTGGAGACTGTCTTCTAATCTGTACATCTCCAGTGTATGCCCATATTAACACACATTATCACACACACACACACACACACACACACACACACACACACATAAACGCACACATATACATATGTATACACACATATACTTAACATTAACATATTAAGATAAGAGCTTGTCACAACCAGTTTTGGCTTTGGTTTATTTTCCACATAAAACCTTTCTCTTAATGACCTAAGGATCTGAAAAGAGTTTCAACCTCATGGGAAGAACAACATTACCAACCAACCAAACCATCCTAAACTCCCAAGGAGTAAATCACCAACCTTTGTGCACACTTTGAGAGACCTTTTGATCCAGTTGTGTAACAGTGTCTGGCACCAATGTGAGAAGAGGTTTTTGTTCCAGAGAGGGCATGTTTTCCCAATGTAGGGGAATGACAAGGCAATGAGGTGGAGAGGGGGATCAGGAGGGAGTGCACCTTTGTAAATGCAACTGGAGGGGGAGGGGGAAGGAATAACATCTGACATGTAAATACAGAGTATCATAAACAAACAAACAAATAAATAAATAAATAAAACCATTCTCTTTAAAACTAGATTCAGCTTTGGAAGGCTACAGGAAGCTTCCTATCTTATCCCATGGCACACAGAGCTCACACAATGATCTTGTGCAATAAGATGAGAAGGTTGTGTTGTAAGGAACAGGGTATGCTCTGAATAGGTATTGTCTAAAAGAGAATTGACCACACGGTTTCAAGATGAAAGTTTACAAACTTCAAAGAGTTTCAGTCCTGCATTTATTGTGAAGATTATCCTCAAATTAAGCTCCAGTTTAAATTAAACCCAAGTGAACTCTTCAGAGAGGCCAAGTCTCGCATAGTTCCATATAGACAAACATGTTCTATATAAGATATAGTACTGAAATTAAAGTTAGCAACTATATCTACCAAGAATATATGCTCTGAAGCAAGGATGTGATAGATAATACTCTCCCCGGAGATGCATTTAAATAGTTCAGAACACAGTCACATCTTTTGTGTCTTGTATTGAAGGAGCCAATTTGATGCTAGTGACAGCCAGTTTTATTTAGTTTGGGTGAATGGTTTCAGGGAGTACTCCATCCTCTCTGTTGTACCACAGCCTCCATCCTAGGAGTTCCGAGCTTCTTAGATGCCCTCACCAACTATAAACGGTTCCCACTTACTGTACAAGAAGCTCCTGAAAGGAAGACATGTCCTTCCTCGTTACAATTGTTCCTTTTATTCTTCTCAGAGGCTCAGATTATTCTCTTAATTTGCAAACTGGAAAGGTGAGGCTTCGAGTGATAAAGTAACTTACCTATAGTTGGAGCCAGTCCAAGAATGAAGCAGTTGGTGGACCTATAAACCATGTTCTATATGTTATACCAGATGAATGCATTGATCATAACTCCTTCAACATTTGTTCCTATCTAAAATTATTGCCCACATCTGTTTTTAAATTTTGGTTACAATCAACATGCTTCAGAAGCAGAGGGAGACCAATATCCAAGACCTGAAAAAAATGATCCTTAGAAATCCTAGCAAAAATAACATCTTCAGGAATAACACGTCTTGAAAACTAATTTTATTCTACCAGGAGGATAACATGGAAAACCACCTCTACACATTTGGCTTAAGAGTTCTGTCCCCATTGCTGGTGTTTTTCTCTAATCTAAGAGGCTGGTAAATAAAAGTTACCATTTCCTGAAAATATTTAGACAGAGCTCTGATGGTAATTGATGTAGTTAAAAATAACCAAGCTGATCAATTTTGAAAGAAAATTCTAATTTTGTTTATACAAAAGGCAATTGTCAGATAGTAAAATGGGTTTCAAGGTAACATGAAGCATGATTTAAAAAAATATCCCCAGCTTGTATGAAAGTTCACAGTGAAGTTTACGATGAGATCGTAAACTGATAACTAAGTTGTGGCTGATAAGTTACTAAAAGCAGAGCTTAGAAAAGGGGTTCTCTTACTCAGGGAAGCAGTGGTACCTGTAGCTCACTTCAGCATTACTGAAACCAATGGCCTTGAAAGAATTGTGGCCACAATAACATCAGTAGCCCCACCACAGAGCATGTTAAAGATGTAGCGCCACCTCCCACCCCACCCAAGACCTGCTCAATTATAAATCCCAGATCTTAGGGCCAGTACTCTATATTCCACTAAGTCTTCTAAGTGGGCATCTTGCAAATTTGAGAGCCAGTGGGGGTTCTGAAATGAGTGTTGGGGGTGGGGACTGAAACACAGCAATGAATGGCTTTATTCTGGGAACATCAGGTACAACAAATCAGGTGATATCAGGCATCTACCCTACACACACAAAAAGTTGCTCAGGAGACTATTGTCTCGGTCAGGGTTGAGACAAACTGGCCTGTTGTAACAATGTTCTAAGGAGTGATAACACACGAACAGTATCCTCCCTGGGGGTTTGGGGGAAACACACACATAAAACAATTTGGCTGAACTGAGCACACTAATGCTTTCCTTCTCCAAGTAACTCTGACCTCTAGAGAGTTCAATTACTGCATCTATTCCATGCTAACAAATGGAGCTGCGCTGGCTAACATCATAATAGCAAGGAAATCATAAACAGTTTTCAGGATGAGCTTCACTGATCCAACTGTCTTAGAAAACATTACCAGATACACAAAGACCCAAGGAAAAGGCACATGCCTAATTTTCAACCAGATAATCCAAATACATGCAAAGGGCCTCATAACTCACAAGTCTCTACCATTTTTACTAGCATTCCAGGTGATTAGCAAATATAAAAATCACCACTCATTCATTGATTTACCAACCAATACTCTCACATTTAATGATACACGTGTAAGAATATCATGCTGTTCCTAAAACTCTCAGCTTATAAAACTCAAAGGGCAGCCTATGGTATAGTGTATTTCCCTTACCTGCAGGGCTCCAGAAAACACCTAAAAGAGCAGAACTCCACTTCCTGTCTTTGATGTTCTTTCTTACCTAACTAAACACTCATGTAAAAGCAGTTACCATTTTTGCAATTTAAAGTGACAGCAAAATTAGCATGCATGTAGGCGTCTTTTCCCATAAAGTTATAGCTAGACGTATCCTTCCCACTGATCTTACCAACCTTAGCATCCAATCTTCTTTTCATCGATTATTAAGTGGAGAACATTGACTTGCTTTTCTTAAAGGATACATATGTTGGCTTCTCTTCTCTTTTTAAACCAAACTGTCCAGATTTATCATCCTGACATTTGAGTGCCATTGTTCAGTATAGTAAGTATTGCTTGAGCACAAACATGTCATTGCTGCTATAATCAGGTGTCTACTAAGTACCTGATGACAATTGCCACCAACTAGTGCGTGTACTGTGGATAGAGAGGATTAATTGCATCCCAGGGAGGATGGAATAGGATGGGAAAGGATGCTGTAACTCTTTAGAATAGCAGACAGAAGTTCACAGAACTCTGGTATTTTTGCCATTTCATATTTTCTGACCACTGTTGATCATAAACATGCTATTAAAAGTTAAGAGAGGTCAATGTTACTTTCTTTCAGCATTTGTTTCTTACTTCATTGGGAGGAGTGTAGTGATGAAGACAATTGAGGAGCATCATTCCCTGCTGCCTCAGAGACCAGATGCAGAGCCAGGTCAGTGAAAACCTGAGAGTGAAGCCCTCATGGCGTTAGAAACCTGGGCAGGTGGATTCCAGCAGCAGCACCCAGGAGCTTATCGAAAGGAAACTGAAGATGGAATTACACAGAGAACACCACAGCTACCTAGTAGTGTTCTAAAATTTAAATATGTGTAGTAAATTAAAATCAAAGATTTAATACAAAAAAGGAAAGCTTCTCGGGTTTACCCCCAACCCCCATTTTCTGCACTGCAGCTTTTTGGAGTAGATGTTGCAAATCTCCCAGTCCCCTCCTCCCATGCCTGTGGGAGTTGGTTGGGAGCCTTATGATGAACAGTATGTAGCCTGGCCACATCCAAGAATTTTTTTCATCAAATTCTTCCCAGGATCCAACCAGAAAGAAAAGACATATAATACATCAAGTGAGCACTTTGAACTATGGAGTTAACAAGACCCTGTCAAGATTTCCTCAGGAGAACCAATTGTGTTCATCAACATGAAGAAAGATTATCCTAGGCTTTGACTCAACTAACATTCTGTTTGTACTGCAGATTTCAATGTTTCTCTAATGATCTGTGGACTTTGACTTGCCAATTTGATATTACTTTTCACCATCAATCACTTTGGCCAATACTTAATCCTGACTGGGCCTTAGTTTTGGTACTGGATCATTTTTATAACAACATCTGTGTTGTTTATTTCACATCCAAACAAGTGAATATTTTTCAAAGTATGCAAACAAGGTAACTGGCCATAGGGCTACACCAGATGTGCTTATGAAAAGCATCAATGTTATACCTACCACTTGTAGTCTATAACCCATGGGTATGCTGTTAAAGATTTAAAGTATTAGTTAATTCTCAATGTTTAATAAATATCTGCTTTTACATCCGAATGTGAAGCTTGATTTCCATCTGAAATACTAGAACACCAGGCAAGAATGGTGTCTCCCAGGAGACCACACAGCGGAGTAAAGGTCATGGCCGCCCACGTAACTTACAGCTCTTCACCATTGTCTTCAGTGTTATGCTAGGGTTCATGTTGTCACACAGTAAACTGGAAAGCAAGACATTTTTTTTATGCCCAAGTTTTGATCAAAATTAGACAGATAAAGACTCACATTAGCTTGAACTTCAAGAAACAAATGAGAACAGTTTTTGGTTTCTGTTTGTTTGTTTGTATGTTTTTAATGGAAGTGCAAACTATTCCTGAGGCAAGGCGAATGAGTGGTAAAGATTAAGGAGACATGAGATAAAATAGAAGCCACTCACTGAAATCTGACAGGAAGTCAGCAATCTCAACTGAGCAGATAGTGGGTTTTCCTAAAGACACCCCAAATAGGATGCTAAAGCACCAAGGGCAGGATACTGCAACCCTAAGTTTGAGGGAGCATAGAGCACTGTTTGCAATCCCAACCACAGCATTTCACAAAAACATCCTACAATGGAATGTATAGAAATAAACCCTTCAACATTAGAGACACGTGCGTCAGCTTATGTTAATCTTTAAACTCTAAATTCTGTGCTTCAATTTCTCTCTAAGCCCTGCTATAAATGACAACTTGAAGCAATATTAATTTAAAAAGCTTTAGAGTCACATAAACAGGCATTATAGACATCTAAGTACAATTCTTTGAGAAACCAGTACCTATGTCTTAAATCTGTATTCTGAGTTTCTTAAAAACCTCTTTCTCCTCTCTCTCCTTTTTCTCTCCTTCCACTCCTCCTTCCCTCTCCCTCTTCCTCTCTCCCTCTTCCCCTTTCCCTCTCCGTCTCTGTGTATGTGTAGGTGTGTGTCAGCCTCACTCAATATTCATGTTCAAGCATGTACCTGATGTAAAAAACAAGGTTTTTAGGGGATCAGAGACTTTTCTAAAACACCCCATTCTAAGAATGTTAGACCCTAAAGACACAGAAATGGTTAAAGTCAGACTCAGAGATTTTCCAGTCATCCCAAGGCCTGAGATCCTGCCTGTGCCTGACAAATAAAAACAATGCCCAGGGTAATTCTCAGGGAAAAAAAAAAAAAAAAAACATGAACTATACTGACTGATAGCTACTTGGCCCTCCAGAAAACCCTAGATAGGATTCTAACACAAGTCATAGTTAGCTCATGCTCTAATCACCCAATTCTGAGAAACAAAAACAAGGACAAAACCCCTCAAAGTTTTGAAATATATAAACAAGTTTCTGAAAATATAAAAAACAAAGTTTTAGTGGACAAGCCAAGCTATACTGACCAAGCTGAGTTAAGACAAAACAAAAATGACTGCTTTAGGAACAGCTGACTTACCCCTCCCTGTACTGAATTCCAAGGAGAATGCAAATTGTCAACAACCTTACTGCCAAGGTTTCTCCCCCCTTCCCTCCTCTTTCTGAAAATTATAGTGCTGACCAATGGTAAAATAGTAGTTCACCCCCCTCACAAGAAAGTATAAAAGATATATGCTTTTGGAGTTTGGGGCTGACTCTCGCTGCGAGGATGAGCAACCACACGTACATAAAACAAAATCCTCTTGTTTATTACAGTGGTCTGTCGTCTAATTGTGCTCTGTGGGTTGCACCCCTGAGCTAAGACTCCTTGAGGTCCTACAACATACCCATGTTTATCATAAAAAACTTCATTTTGATTCATTCTTCTCGACTTGCAGTTCTCTTCTGCAACCCTCAAGGATCCAGCTTTGTTTGAGTGGAGATCCCTTAGGAGGAGGGAACCCCTCAGGCTGTGGGAAGCTGTGTTAAGCTGGACCCTCCAGCCTACAAGTTCAGCGTGTAAGCCAAACATCTGTTCTGGAAGGAAATGCCTGAAGGTCACAACAACATCCTGACTAGCTGTCTCCACAGCCTTCTGTCAGGCCCCCATGGACACTTGTACACCACCAACCACAGTTTTTGAAATAAACTATGACCTAAGACTCCATTAAGACACGTGTGTTCTCAAAATTAACTGTACAACAGTGCCACTAGGAGAAACATAACCATATTGATGCTTGGGTCTTTATCCCAGAGGATTCCTTTTAACCTGGCTGCGTCATGGCCCAGATTTTTTTTTCCAGCATCCACAGTTGGTGCTGATGCAAAGGCAGGGGTGAGGACAATTTACCTGAAAGAAATGGAGTGTGAAAGTTTTGGCAGTTTTAGATATTTCAGGGACCCTGCATAATCTATCTCTCTCCTAATATGTTCCTTTGTAAGAGCACCTAATAAGAGTTTAGCGTTCATTTTAAGCTGCAAGAAGGAAAATAAACACACATGCACACACACACACACACACACACACACACACACACACACACACACACACACACACACCTCTATTCTACAATTTAAATTGTCAGAGAGACCTTCTTCCAGAGCCTGCCTGTGAGGCTCAGGCGCACACATACTTTTTTATTTATGTAGTATCTTAGGCAGAAATGAGGAGGTTACATGACCTTGCCACTTAGTAACTATGACCACGGCTTATGTGGTTGATTACAGGTTAGCAAATGAGGACTCAGCATCTAAGCTACCAAGATCCTACATAATACTGTGGCTAAATTCTGGCCTGAACAGAAAATCCCTCAAGATCTGACTTTTTTTTTTTTTTTTTTTTTGTAATGAAATTTAACCAGCCCTTCTTTAGCACACAGATCTTTGAGGCTGAGGATGCAGGACTAGAATATTCTACAAACAATTCATTTATGGCCAGGGACTCCAGAGAAATGCTCCCCAGACTGAGGGCAGACAGCCTTGCACCCTTTTTTTCTTTTCATTCTCACCCTACTATCTCTTATTTTTAGTAAGTTCTATCTAGATATAGAGAACACAGAAAGTTTCCCTCCACTAGTAAGCTTAATTTGGAGGCTTAAAAAAATTTTAAATCAAATAAATTTGGGGAAAACATATTATGAATTATCCTATACTAATATCTACAATCTAATGTCTTGTTTGGATAAAAATTTCACAGGTCCCTGGAACACCTGTTCAAGGCTGTTTCCATATCTGTCCTTAGGTACCACTTGCTACTCTGCAAGTTCTCTTCTGACATTCCTATGGAGCACACTTCCACGTTTTGTGGGACAGTGGACATGCCAGGAAATGTGGTAAGGTTGAGCCCCAGCACCCTGGCACCCACCTGAGATGGTGGGTAGCTCCCTGCCCCTTACCAGGGTCCTGGCCTGGAGCACATGCCACTGTGTATGACCTGCAGATTGGATTGTCCCCAGGTCTTTGCTACGATAAATGCTGTGCTGAGCATTTCATTTCTGAGACTAATTATATTTATTTTACCTCTACTCCTGTTACTTCTTAATATGCTTATGGAATGGAGATATGGTATTTAGCTCAGGGTACCTTCACCAGGGTGAGCTTCCCGTGGCTCAGCATGCTGTGAGGCCTCGGGCTCCTGCCTTTCCAGCCTCCTCCATGTTGTGATCCTTGTCTCTTTATTCTGTGCCCCCTTTCTCTTCCCTTCCCTCCGTTTCCTGACACAATATCCACCTCCACCTTTTCTTATTTGAACACTTACTTATAGACCCTCCAGTCAAATTCCCTTGTCTTTTTCTGATTTCTTCCAGCATCTTCTGTTTCAGATTTTTGAATTCTGAAGTCTGACAAGCACTTGATTGCATTTTATTTTTATTTTTACATATGTACTGTCAGTTTTTGAAAGTTACTGTAGCAGGTTATATAAAATATGCATCTAGATTAGTTTGTCCCCAAATTACTAACTGTTAATTACTTCTTTGTCACCCCCCCTTGTCTTTTCTCTCCTTTTAAATTGGAAAGACTGTGCACCGTAATTGCATTTATTCTGTGGCTTCCTCTTGGTATCCTTTGCTATCACACATCTCTTAAATAAAAGCTTTATTCTGAAGATTTACTTTGAATGCGTGGACTTACTTATAAGTTTTAATTTTTAAACTAGAAGTGTGTTTATTTATTCTTACTTTCTTTTTATTATTTCAGTGAAAATTTTATTTAAAAAATGGGCACTTTCTTTGCTGATTTTATGTTATCCATATTTGCTACTGTAATATAAATCAGTATTTCTATTATAAATTTTCATCTCATTTCCTTAATAAGGCATTTATTTTACATGTTTTAAAAAATATCTTGTAGTTACTGATTCTGCAGCTCTCTCTCTCTCTCTCTCTCTCTCTCTCTCTCTCTCTCTCTGTATGTGTGTATGTGTGTGCATGCTCACACTCACACGTGTACAGGTATGTAGGTGTGTACTGAGCTCATTGTGTGCTGCAGCCGCCCACAGAGGATGTGGGGTGCCCTGCTCCACCACCCCTGCTTTATTCTTTCAGAAAGGAAGGGTCTCTCACTGAATCTCTACTTGCTGTCTGAGCTAGGCTGGTTGGCCAGTGATATGCATGTCTATAATTACCCAGTGCTGGGGTTACAAATCTGGCTTATTTCATGTGGGATCTGAGGCTTTGAACTCAGGTCTTTATACTTGTGCAGCAAGTGCCTTTTCCTACTAAGGCATCTGCCAGTTCTCTTAAAATTGTGTGTGCATGCTCGTGTGAGAATTAACATTTAAAGTTGACATCTGGCCTCTGCTTTGCATGCTCACAGACACGTGCATTTGTGTACAGGCAACCACACATTCACACTCTTCTCCCACAGAGATAGTTATAAACAACAGCGGTTAGAACCTGCCTTGTTTGTATAAATTGTCATTGCCTAAGTATGAGGGTTATTTGAGCGTGGATTCAGGAAAACCAAGAGGAAGATTAGTAGGGGTGTTTATGCATCTAATTTAATCATCGGTTTGTGAGTACTACATTTATCTAGTCTTGTTAGCAATTCCAGAAAAATCTAGTTGTCATAACTATTTAATGATCTGTTATCACTTCATTATAGAGTCTGTCCTATGGGAGGTATTTAACACCCTGAAATTAAAAGAACTAATCACTTTCTTTCTGCAGAATCAGTGGAGGTAGGGTTGGACTTGTTCTGACTCCAAATGCAAGTAATTTTACACCTCGGCAGACAGAGTAATGGGGGGAGGGGAGGGTTGCTGTGGGTATAACTGCTGAGTGTTGTCACTGAAGTTCAGATTTCGATGTGAAATCAAGGCAGTAAGCAAAGTAAACTCTCAGTAAAGAAATAAAGGCTTTCATGCTCCTGTTAAAGGTTGATGCCCAGTTGTCAGAGCACAGAATCACAAAGATAGATCTGATGCACTGAGGTCTGGACTGGCAGTAAGTCATGTGCCACCCAGGGCCACTCTCCAAGGACTCCTGAGAACATATCCTTCCAACATTAAGAGATACCATGACATAAGAGTGATTGAGTGTTTAATATGCTGTCAAGAGTTTTCCACTTGTCAGAACCTGTTTATGTCCCTTCAGTCTTTGAACATATCACTCTACATTCCAAAGGCTCTTCAGAGCCACCTCAAGAATCAGGTCACCTGTTATAAACACATCTATTACCAATTAAATTTTACACTTAATCATTTAATTCATGTTGAGTAAGTATATACTTTCCCAATGTTTTACTTCTTACCAAAAAAAAAAAAAAAAAAAAAATCAAAAAACAAAAGACAGTCAGTTGTCCCAATTCCTGATAGCTATAAAATGTGATATATTTGTGATAAATGTTCCCTCTGTTTTATTGACATTAACACAAATAAATCCAATGTCTCATACAAGCATGTCTCATCCTTTCAGAAGAGATTTATTACTACATGCAAAATGGACGTGTGAAAATGTTTCAGTAGAAACAAATCTGGGGTTTAAAACCAATGCGAGGGTACCCAGTCCTTGTGAGAGAAATGACAACAGGTAGGTGAGAAATTAGGCACAAGAACAAACACAGCTGCATCTTGGTGGCTGTGCCTTTCTCTGGTCAGATGCCTCAGTGTGGGGAGACTTAATCTAAATCACTGTTGTCTAGTGAAGCAAAAATGAAGGTCCCATGGCATTTGCCCACACAGGTGTGCTGACCAGGGCTCTCTATAAGCAATGACTGGAAGTCATTGTAAATATCGCTTGCAATGTGGTTTTGACAAGACTTCCTTTTGTGGGGGCCCTAGAAGGGAGATCTACTTCACCATGATTAAAAAGGAGTCATCTTATACCAGGATTATATCCTATATGCCTCACAAATACTAATAAAAATCTGCTTAAAAATTTGGCAACCCATATCCTGCTAGGGTGCTCCCTGACTTAGGCAAAGCATGTTCATCTCTCCTCAGAGGATTTTGCTCTTTAGCCTTGCTTGAAATCTTTATGTCTATGGGCTTAATTATTTCTTTTTAGAGGATAAGAGCCAAGAGAGCCCCCTACACACACCACCATCACCAGCATTAGCAACCCCATTACCACTCCATTACCACCACCATCATCAGTACCATACCCTCACCAGCACTGATAGAGTAAAGTTGAAAAAAGCTTAGCTATTTAGTACACATATGAAAAGGACTCAAGCCACGCATCAAAATCAAGTAGGAAGTTGGCAAGATCTACCACAATTTGAATTCCTAATGCTGGCTCCTTGCTATTTTCTTGTACTTACAATTTTGGTGTAATTCTGAAATAATGGGCTCATGAACAATACACTGCACTTACTAAACATTTTGGAGGAACACATAACTTGAATACCAAGTTCATTGTTTCCATTTTCTCAGAATTACAGCCTGCCTGCAGCCAATATGCTGACATGTTAATTTGTAACTGAAAGGCGCACACATTCGTTTTCATCAGAATACCGTGGAAAATCATGGGAGAGTTGACAAAGTTGGGAGCAGGGAGAAAAGAGGGGGTCAGCATGATATCTGCTTTTTTACTTTCTGAGGGTGATTTGTGGACTAAATGCTGAATAAAAGATTCCCATCATCATTCAGACCACGGACAGTAACTTAATAATGGAAAACAAACCTTTAAGAACTTGTTGTCCAGAAAAGAAATGGGCACTGCACATTAACAGAGATACAAAAGTGCTGAACTATTAAGATTTATAAGGCATCCAAATAAAATGATAAATAATTACAAGGTTGGTCTTGAGTGCACACAACCTGGATGTGTAGCAAACTCTGAACTTGAATGAAGAAGAATGAATGCAAAATGTTGAAATTCAATGTAAGCTGTCATGCTCTTATATTTAGATTTTTCCCAACAGAAGCAAAACATAAAAAACATGAATCTAGTCTTAAATTTATCATAATATTGGAAACTGAAACCATATTTTGTGACATTTTAAACTAACAGCACATTGCGTTGATCAACCTAGAAAAAGCCGTAAGAGTCTTGAAGAAGAGATTTAGGTGACACATTTGGTTATTACAATAAGATGTATAGTCTAAATCTCCTTCCCCTGGAGAGACAAAGAGTAAAATATTCTTGAAAGCAAATTTCAAGTGAAAAACTTGAAAGCAGTACCTGTTAAGATTCAATTCCCAATGCTCTAATTCCACAGCCTCCAGGACTTTTTCCTATTTCTGTGGTCTGCTCACTAGGGTACAACTATTTGCTCCAAGAGTCTTACACAGTTAGCGTAAATGGTTTCTATATGATGTAAAACTTATACTGTGACTTAAGAAGTGGACAAGACTTCCAATGTTGTGTCTGGTGACTGGCTACTGTGAATCAATCTTCTAGAATATGTTGTCTACAAATGACCAGAGACTCTCTCTTATTTTAAGATACAATATTATGAAAACTTTTATGAACATCACTAAATTAGGCTTAAACTGAATAGTTTTATTTTTTCACATTTTAGCCACCATACAGAGGCTACTAAAACAACAAAACATGAAAGAAGCATATGTATATCTGGTCTTTACCTGCTAATTTTTAAATCTGTTCCTGAACTGAGTTTTTCTTTAAAAGAACTACAAAAAGTATAGGGGAGATTATTCTACTATAATAATATATTCCAAGAATATTTCTTCATCTCTCTTCATCACGAAACGCACAATAGTATAAACTAATATTCTCCTGAGAATTCATTAAACATGCTTCATAGAAATGCGTCTTTTTAAAACTCATACATGTGGCCAGTAAGATGGATAATTCAATAGATAAGGCCACTTGCTTCCATGCCTGAAAGCCCTAGTTTGGCCCTCCCTAAGATCTGTGTGGTAGAAAAGGAGAACAGACTCTGGGAAGTTGTCCACTGACCTCCATAAACCATGCACTTCACACACAACAAGTAAATAAATACATGCAATTAAGACAAACACAAATGCTTAAACACAGAGGTTCAGCAAAACAAAATTGTTTGCTACCAAGAAAATATGTTTTCTGTAAATTAATCTTTACTTTAAATTCTGAAAACCATCAGTACCGATTTTTGACACTAGAAAAAAATGTTCTACAAAAACTTCAATTATTTTTCAGAATTTTTCTGTGAAACAGAGGTAGAAGGAATTCTAGTTCCCATGAGTTTGACAGTGTGAATCACTTCACGTAATTGTAATATTTTCAAAAGAATAGATTATTTGATCAGTGTAATAATAGATATCCCAGAAATAGACACTTATAAATATAGTCATCTGATCTTTGACAAAGAAACACAGACAGTGCAGTGGAGAAAACAGACATTTCACCAGGCAATATTGGAACAATGAGACAGCTGCCTACCAAGCAAAGGAAAAGACTAGGTTGGAATATGGGAGAAAAGGAAAAGGATCTAGTGACAGACTTATTCTATTCCCAAAGGTGAACACAATATCCATAGTCCTAAATGTAAAAGACAAAACTGTAAGATTTCCAGAAAGTACCCTGAAGAAAAATTCTATACCTGCCCAGACACGGAGATGAATTTTCAGACAGAATACCAAAGGTGCTAAACATGAAAGAAATAACTGGTCATCTTGCATTGATTAAAGCTAAAATATTCTCTGTGAAGCATGCAGTAAAAATAATCAGAAGATAGGCTACAGACTTGAATAAAAATATATGCAAACCAAATACTAATATGGGGTGGTGATACAAAATGTACAGAGATCTCAAGACTCAACTATTAGAAAATAATACCATTAAAATCTGTCAAAAATAAAGGAATAGTCAACTGCCCCAGGAAGATTTACTAAAGGGAAGTGCACATATAACAAGATGCTTCCCAGCATATGCCATGAGGCACACATTACAAAAATGTGCTGTCCTTCATTTCTATTGCAACAGTGCAAGTTCCAAACATGACATCACCCAGTTCTGACAATGGGAGACAAGAAAACCTCTCATTCATTGGTTGTGGGGACAGAGAAAGAAGCCACTTCAGAAGATACCATGGCATCCTCCCCTCCACTTTCTTCCTCATTCTCTTATCATGTAGGCAATTGTTCGACCTTTGAGCTGCATGCTTTTCTGGCAGTTGTTTCCAGGACTAAAGAAGCCTTACCACATCATCTACGGACTGCGCTTCTTGGCTGTGATGGTTCAACCTGAGTACCTTTTTAACTGTATTGGGAAACACCTGGGAGATGAACAAAGTAAGTTTCAGGTGTGTCAGGGAAGTGTTTTCCCAGAGGCTATTAGGTCCTGGGTATTCTGATACAGTGCTATCGTTGATGATGGATTTATAGTTTGAGATAACTACTGGAATGTGGTGGGAACTCTAGAATGTAGGTTCTAGAATAGAAAACTACTTAACTGGTGGGGTATCTTGGAGAGGAGAATCTCATTCTCACCCCTTCCTATCTCTGTTCAGCTTCCTGGTTCTCAGAGATGCTGTTTGTGGCTCCACCACACCTTCAAGATTTGGAATCTGTAGGCTAAAGCAAATCCCTAAAGTTGCTTGTGGATTTATGACAGTTAAAAAAAAAAAGTTCACTAGCCCAGTGGCACACACCCAAGTCACCTGCAAAGCTGTGTCCACACAGAACCCTTTACACACATCTGTGAATATTCACAGATATTCAAGTTGTCAGCACTGTACTCTCACCCTCTGCTGATCGGGCAAACTTTTTCATGTCTTCAACTAGCCAACTTAGAAGTTCCCACTCTGCCATGTTCTTTGAAGAGTGGATGGGTGACACTGGGGCTGGGTCCAGACAGTGGCTGTCCTTCAGTGCGAATAAGTGACTTATCAAGACACAAAATGTCACAAAGGAAAGTAAGCCTATGGCAAATAAGAATAGCCAGTATGAAGAGTCTACACATTACGTGATTACAGCTCTATCCCATGCTGACCTATCTCAAGCAGACCTGTGCAGATAACAGGTTTTATCTCAGCCAAAATGTCTGACTGAAGTGAGCAAACAAAAGTCCATGATAATTGCGAAAGGAACAGAGGTTGCTGAGGTTTGAGGAGGAAGAGATCAATGGGTAGAGCCAGGGTTCTTTTGTACCCTAGTGAAATCCTTTCCTTCTTTCTTGCACCATGGTTGATACATGTCATTATTCTTCTTTCAAAATTCATAACATCCTCAAAGCAGATTTTCTTGTAAACTATAGATTTGAGTGCTGAGGATGTGTCATTCAATGTGGGTTTGACAATTGTTACCAGCAAAACCCTCTGTAAGAGAATAAAGTCATTTAGAGGGGCATTTAGTGCATCTGAGCTGTACATGGGAGAATGGAACATCTCTGTATTTGCTGTTTACTAATACTGTAAGTCTAAACCTCCTCTGGAAAGGAATCTATTAAAAGTTAATATACTACAAACCTTAAAAGTAAGATTATTTTCAGGAGCTTATACAACCTAGATCATTGCTCACTGATGCGAATACCCAAATCTCACACTTTAATAATTTTAACAATAGCAGGTATTTCATAGAATATTTCTAAGTTTTGGATGACCAATTTCCTGTCAAAATTAGTCTTACTTTAAAGGAAACTATAGGGGGACAGCAAAAGTATTGACAGCTAATGATGTTTCCTATAAGGTGCTGCTTCATCATGTATTTGAGGCCATGAGTAAACCACGGCCTATTTTAATGAGTAAAGAACATTCCCTCTGTGACCCCTGGTGCCCCTTCATTCATCTTGATTCATCTCAAAAAACTTTTGTTTCTTAACTTTTCAGATATTTCTTCGTTGCCAGCTTGATGCTTGAGGCTGTGGTCAATCCCGAAGTTTGAAGCTTCAATCTCAGAAGAAGGGAACAGAATTAATTTAACTAGCAGCAGCAGCTGCCTCTGGCTACACACTGTGAATTCTCTCCTTGTCCTCTTGAAAGCATCAGGAAATTCTTCTACTTTCTCACATATGTTTATTTGGGTTTGGTTGTTGTTGTTGTTGTTGTTGTAAAAATTGGGATAAGATGATGCAAAAAATTTATCAGTAATAAGAAAGAACCCACCTGTCAAACACTTAATATTTTAGCTGTGTTTGGATTTTTCCTATATTTCTGTGATTACAAACATGTCATGTTCTGAACTTTCAATCTTGTTTGTAGGTGTTGTGATATTTGCTCATAATATAAATTACAGATATTTGTAATCATTTTAATCTTTATAAGCACCCCACTGAAAGCTGAGGCTGTCACCTCGGAAGAGGTTATTTTAAAATAAAGACAAATAGATTTCAGCTCATATCTACCCCACAAATGCTTTATGAGTTTTTGGAATTGAAGTGAACATTTGTGCAGGGTGAAGTGGGAGGCACACTTTGAACCCAAGTACAACTGTCAAATACAACCGCACTGCCCCCACCACAAGCCACCTGCCAGTGCTCCTAGAGGAGATTCTAACTCAGCAGTGAAGTCAATAAGCTAGAAACCCTAATGATCGTGCCTTTGGGACAGAAAAAAAAAATTCAGTAGTTGAAGGCATTTCTGACTTGTGGATCTGAACTGCTTTGTGATATCCTCAAAATATGTCAAGGTCAAGGGTTTAGAAGACTCTGCTTCCTTGATCTTCTCAACTGACAGTTCAATTTGAGAACAAGCAAGCAAACAAACAAAACAGAAAAGGCAAAGACCTAAAGGTCCAGAGAGTCAGCTCAAGCTGAGGAGGAGACTAAAGCTGTACAGTTAAGCCTGAAAGAGTTGACTCTGTACCACCTCACTGTGTGCCCAGCATGGGTAGACTGTACTGAGCAGCTATTACCTTCCCTGACCTCACATTCCACCCCACCTCCATCCACACCTTTCAGCTGTGATTCCAGGAACACTCTCAAGTATGCTAAAGTAACTGTTCAAGTCAACACAGTGTTAATTTACACCCCTTTGAGAAGAAGACAGATCACATCTCACATCTGTTGTACAGACACCCCAGATACTCACTGTACATAAAACCAAGTGACACTTTTCAGAGAACAGCGGTGGCAAAATGCTCACATCCTCAGCACTTTCTGGTTTACAGGGTTTCCCTTGACATCCCCAGCTGTCTCCCTGGGTCTAGACCTCAACTCTGTCAGCCATGACTGATTTTGCAGCTTAAGCTGTATGTTTCAAACTGTAATTAATTTTAAGACCATGAACTCCTGCTATACTTGTAGCTGGCTGCTAAATTAAAATGAGTATTAATCTTATCCAGCTCATTTATTAAAATCAATTTTGCTAAGGAAAATACAGTTTAAAAGGACCATGTAGGATATTAAAGACATTTAATTAGCACAAAGAAGATATGACAGAAAATTTTTCTTTTGAGATTTCTAAAGCAAAATCTGCCATTTCTGTATCACATTTTCATTTTTCACACTGACCTTTTCTGTGCTCATTTACAAACTAAGTCTAATATTGTCCACCATATATATGTATGTATGTATATATATATATATATATATATATATATATATATATATATATATATATATATATAATAGATTTATTTTTCCAAGTCAAAAATATTTTCCTCTAAAGGCAATCTATATAGGATATATGTTGTTTACTATTAGTTTCTCATAGATCTTTGATAGACTTTACTCAAGAAGTTCTGGGTTTACAAACCATCAACTTCTTTTCTGTTGTCATAATTATCAACTATTTCACTCCAATGCTGTAAAATGTCAAGTACCTAAAGATGGGGTTCCATCTGCTACCCTGACTGGGAAACTGATGTCAGACTTGAGAGACATGAGAGAACTTGCAGACTGAACAACTGAGTGAACAGAAAGGATTACTCTGTGTGTAGTGGGGATGTGTAACTTGAGAGTATTGACCTCATACCTGATGTTCTGTCTGTGGATGACATCTTTTTCCAGTTGAGCCTTCCTGACAATGACAACAGTAGACATTTCTCTAAAACACACTCCTTTAGCTACTCTCTGTGTCCTTATCTCATTCATTGAAGGCTCTAATATCTTCCTCTTCTGGTACTTAGAACAATGACTTCCCATGATGTCCATATCTTGATCCTTGGGACTTGTATTTGTCTTCACCATGCAAGTGGATGGCTCAGTATGACTAAAATGGCTTTGCAGTTGTGTCCAACCTCATCACATGAATGTATAAAATATACCTAAGTGTGCGACAGAGAAGATAAAGATAGAATATTGTTGTTTGTGAGCACTGAGCAAGGAGGGCAAGAATTTGAGCCCCCCTAGTTTTTTAGGAAGAACCTAGTCTGCTGCCACATTTAACCAGTAAGACCCACACTAGACCTCTGACCTACAGAACTCTATTTCCATTGCTTATATCACTGAGATGGTGGGAATTGATTGAAACAACAGGAGAAAGCTGATACAAATTTACAAGAAGGGAACAAAACTGTGTGAGCTAACTGTCATCATTTGTCAGACGCCATTCACAGCTCTACAACCACACCTTTAATCCTCTTCCATTACGAGACTGTAGATACTTATCTCTCAATCTCTATAGCACAGAAGACAGTATTCTAAGGCAGTCACTGTGTTATCTTCTGGCTTTTCTTATTCCATGTTGCCCTTTCTCTAGAAAGCAGGAAGTGTGTTCATGTTGATTCGGCTGTTTTTATTTCCTAGTCAGATCCAAACTAGACTGAATGATACCTGTCCACAACTTACAGGCATCTTCTCCCCTTCATCGAATACTAACATCTTGTAGATGTCTTCATGGATATATTCATAAGTCACAGTTTACTGACTTCTCTGAGTATGCTTCCCAAGATCGTATTAAATCAATATAATTATTTTAAAGATCACTTACTTGCCTCAGTCCCAGCAATCCCACTGCTTTGGCAATAGGCAGGCAAACCTTACACACAGTAGAGCAGGACTATCACTGTGTCTCATGGAAAGGATAGTTTGGGGGAAAGTAGAAACTTTTTTAAAAATTGTATCCTTTTAAAAAATTTATTGTATGTACACTGTAGCTGTCTTCAGACACACCAGAAGAGGGCGTTGTATCTTATTATAAATGTGAGCCACCATGTTGTTGCTGGGAATTGAACTCAGAACCTCTGGAAGAGCAGTCAGTGCTCTTAACCACTGAGCCATCTCTTAAGCCCAAGTAGAAACTTCTTGATGATCAATTTTAGTTTTTAAAATGCCTAAAAAGCAGAAATTACACGATTCTAATATAAGATGAAGTTGGATCTTTATACCTTGCTATTTTAAGGACTGGGTCAGTGTAATTAGCTAATACTAAGAATTAGCTGAAAACAGTTTCTGATCAAGGTTCAGAAAGGAGGAGTGGAATTGATTAAGAAGCAGGGACCATTTGGGTTACATTCCTAGTATATGTGTTTTTCTAAAGTATCAAAGATAGAGGAAAACAAGTTTTAGATCATTGCTTTCTAAACCTCTGGTGTTGCAGTATAGTAATAATTCTAATTAAAAAAGAAACATAGAAATATAAGGGTTTTTTTGAGAAGCAATCACTTTCCACACATCTATTCATATTTTATTGGTTTCATTTTTCTGTTGGTGTTTCTGTGTTATTACTGAGGAGCATTAGCTGGTTAGAGCAAAGACAAGAAAAAGACAAGTCCAACCACTGTTCTTGTTCTTTCGTTATTCCTGCCTTGTGGACTCGATTCCTCACTCCTCTCTCTGTAGCATTAGCTAATTCATACAGTGTGCAAATGCTAAAGTTAGTCTGTCTTTCTGTCTCTTTCTTTCATTCCCCCATCCCTTTATTCCCCAATGTCCCCCAAAAGAGAATTCAGCCTTATTCACATACATGAGCGTATTACAGTATATATCTTAATATCTCTGAATATGCACAGTACTCACTTGAAAACTCTTTTGGAAGATTCTAGTGCATCTTAAAGAATGATATGCCAAAATCCATATAATTTTTGCCACATTTCCCTCTCCTCCTCAACAATTCACCTCCTGCCCCAGAGTTAAGAAGCTGTCTGAGTTGTGGCCTAACAGTAGCCCTTGATTTATGTTTTTAAGCTTGTGAGCCTCCATGCCCTTTGTCACATGAGTCTCTCTAGGAATGGGTGATACAACAAACATCCTGGATTTTTGTGGTGAGGAGGATAGAGGCATACAATTCTATTTAATATGATTTGATATTCTATCACATGCTTATTAGGCTCGCAAATGTCTGCAGATCTTAATTATTAAGATCAACTGTTCATTTGAGCATAAAATATCTTGCAAATCCAGAATGATGGTACGGCTGTGTCACTTGGACATTAGCTTGAAGAGTTAGAAGATAATTCAGTGATAAACACATCTTTCAAGTGGCCCATCCAACAGATGATGATAACAAAAAGTAGAGGTATTAACAGTGGTCTTAGAAGACATCAGTAAATACTCTTAAGTTAGAACTCATTAAGTGTTTCCATAGGTAGCTTACAACCTGGTGTTTTACACCAAAAATGGTTTGACACTTACATTGCCTCAGGTACCAAGTTTGACTGTGCCAGGATGTGCTGCGAGTGGGAAGCTGGGAGGAAAATGTCAAATCCTGTCTCATGAACAATATTACAGGAGCAAGAGTGAGTCACTGGGCCTTTTCCAATTCATATCTTCTGGTGTCAATAGAGACCATTGAAACAAAGCCACACAGGATAAAAATTTAGTCCAGAACTTTACAAAAAAGAACATTGTGTGAAAAAGGACTGTTTCTGATGTGATACACTGCACATTCAAATAATCCTCCCCCAGACTGCATTTGCTTGCAAGGTGAAAGCTGACTTCTATTTTGTTTTATTTTTCTTTAATGCAAACCACAAATTTTATTGCATGGGTTGGATCAAACAGTAGTTGATGTTGTAATGAGTCAAAGGTAAGAGATCAGCTCTAGATTCTGTTTGCTCACAAAAGATCAACCACTTTCACCTCTTTGCAATATTTCCAAGCCATTTTGCCCTTTGTAATAAAAAGGTGATACACTGTAAATGTCAAGATCTGCTGTTATATTAAATAGTTTAACATTTGGGAAGATAATAAAACAGCTCCATCTTTTCTCCAGTACAGTTCACATTCCTTTGGCTTCATTTTGTCTTCTAATAACTTAAACCAGGTGGTTTCTGTCCATCAAACCTTCTGGCCAACAACATGATTGGGGTTAGAGTCTTTCACCTTTGTCAGATTAAATTTTCATAAGATGCGGCTCTATCCCAGAAGCAGCCTTTCCCTCAAAATTACCAGTTGCTAAATGTATCCAATTTCTCGGAATCAAAAGTTCCCTTCCAATTTCCCTTTCTTGCCACACTTTGTCCTGTGATGTCATGTATGTTATTTTATGTGTTCCCTTCATTGTGCTGTGAAGGAATTGTCATCTACTTTCTCTTTTTCAGGTGAAGATATTTATCTGAGTGTTAGGTACTTTTGCCACTGAGTAGGACTTATACTATAGCGATACAGTGATTACAAGCCTGTTTCCCAACAAAACTGCCGAGTCTGAAATGGATAGCTGACTCTATTCTCACCCACCAATAGAATCAATACATGTGACTGTCCTGAGAATTCACACCAAAACCCACAAGATTGTAGTCAGGTGGTTATAGGTATTAGAAATAAAAAGAGTACTTCTGAGTCTGAGAGACTGAGAAAAGTTGTTCCTGATCATAGCCAATATGACCAATCAACATACATTGGATATGAATATGAAACGAAGTTGACACATCCAAGTCAGAGAGAAGGTAATGTGAGGGAAACCAAGAGGCTTAAAAGACAAGGATAAAGAAAGGGAGGAAGGAAGGCAGTAAATGGGAGGGAGGGGAGAGAAGGGAAAGGGAGGAGGGAATGAGAGGGGAGAGAAAGGAGAAAGAGTAAGAGAGAGGGGGGAGGAGTCATAGGAGAAAGGGAGGAAGCAAAGGGCTAAGGGAAGGAAGAATACACAACCTTATTCCCGAAGAGCCCTAGGTCTTACTGAACTTTGATTGTTGATCTCGCAAGTGACTTGTATTAGAAGCTCACTCTAAATCCCCTTGGCTTATGCTAGCCCAACAAGCAGGGTCTCACCAAAGCTGCCTTATCTAAAACAGCACAGGACAGAGGTTCACTAGAGAGTCCACTGCTCATGACCAGGTGGAAATAGCAGGGTTTCTCTTTCTTGTGGAATACACTCACTCAATACTTTGGAGACAGAATGTGTTCACCTGCATTAGGTCTTCATCTACAGATACATTTGTTGCTGTTATGCCTTCATATGCACTATTGTAAGAATTACATTCAGAATAATCTTTTAAAATTATATAAATGAAAAAAGCTTTAAAAATGAAAGACTCTTTAAAAGGTAGCTGAAACTTTCAATATTGTTTGCAACCAAAATCAATCTGTAGATCTTTTCTAGCAGAAAATATTAAAACAGATGGCCACATAACTGTGAAAGAGGATCAATTCAACAGAAGCCAGATTCTAAGTATCGAGTCAAGGCATTAAGCAGGAAAGGTACTGACATGTCTTTAGGCACCTGCAGCTTATTACTGTATGTCATCTCTGACAAAGTATATAGTATGTAATATTTTCTCAAATATTTGTTTAATGAGATCCTCACATGTATCTTGTGAATATAGCATCAGCCCCTTTCACAAGTAGGGACATTTGAGGCCTAAGTGTCAAGTCTAAGAACATTTTTAGTAATAAATCTACTTTTACTCAGAGGCAATAGAAGCTAGTATGCATAGAAAAACTGCCTTCTATATATATAATTGTAGAGAATTAGCATCTCCAGGGCAATGAACCAAACATGCTTATTCCCTCCTCTCTCATTTGTAGAATACTCACAGGTAATAGTCTAACTGTCAGGATGAGATTAAGACACTGTTTCTAAAGGAAACTACATGCACTGACCTATCATGTGTGCTATTTTCATGACATAATTTCTTCTAGAAAACTCTTCCCAGATGGAGATCCATACTAATAGACAGGCTATACATTACAAAAGTTAGAAGGCTTGTATTTGGAGGTATGTTATATCTCCATTCTCTTTGAGCCACAGAATCTACCTTCTTAGGATCAAAGACTTATTGTCTTTGTTTCTATTAAGAAGATAGTAAAGATTTTATATCAAATTAAGGCCTTGTTTAGATACTAAAACAACCAATAAAACATCACAGAAGTACAGAATACTGAACATTAGTCAAAGCCTTTGTGCTAGTAATTTGGAAATGTCTAAGAAATATTAATCCAGAGTAGACTGATCATCTGTGCCCTATACTTCCCAGGTAAGTCTATTCAGAAAGGAGATAGTGGTTTGCTAGGAATCTACAATTGGTTTAATATTCCACATGACTGCCTTTAAGATAAAAGATTCTGAATAAATACAAACCACAGAATTATTACTGTGAACAATGGTGCAATGCAGCACAAATCATCTCCATTCTTAACTCCCAAAATACACAGAAGATGCTGGTCTTTGGAAAGTGTAAGTAATCCACTACAGTTTTAAACTCTGAACATCAAGGACAAAGCTCATGCTGTTCTTGGGTGCCCTCAGAACTTTGTATCCCTCAGCCTCCTGTGACTTTTTTCAGAAGGCAGCTTTGCTTCAGAAGCAATCTGTGCCTACTAACATTTTCCTGAGAGCCTCTATCAATGTTTTAAAGTCTGTTGTGATGTATTAATTATTGCACCTTGCCTATTTCCAAAAGGGAGGAGGAGGGATGGCATCGTGTAAGCCATGAACAACACTTGAAATAAAGTCACCCAGTGGGACTGGGTGTGTTATTGGCCTACCCTAAAGCTGAGATGGCCACTGCGCAGCTCTGATGGGCTGGATTCATTTGATCGATAGACTGACCCTGGTCATCAGAAAGACACAGAAGAATGACACACAGCATTGGTTAAAGCAACAGGAGATGAGCTTTCAGAGGGAACAAAAAGAGTATCTTCAAGCAATCCCAGAGAATTTCTGCCTTCACTTTTACCATTTGCTGTAACTCAGGAAATGCAGCTTACCCGGGTTGATCATTTCCTGTTCTCCTTTAATCGCCATGCATCCTCTTATGACCCTCTAGGATTTTTCTTCTCTATCCTCTTCTCACCCTCCTCCTTCTTCGGGACAATTTATGAAGACTGAATTAGTCAGAGGCTAGCATGTGAATATAGCCTGCTTTCTGAAACTCTTGCCTGAAAAGGCAACTGTTTGAACTAATGAACTAAAATATAAGATTTACTAAGTGACTGCCACAGCATGCCATGCAAACACACTCAAGTTATTCCACAGGTATTATTGGAGCAACTATGACTGACTAATTGAAGACATTTAAAATATCATGAAAATTAAAAAAATAAATATAATTCAAGTATCCATGTACAAATAATTTACATTCAATACACCTTTAAAAATATTCTTGTTCAATACTCCTTTAAAAACATTGATTCAGATTTTTAAAATATAAAATTAAAATTATTAAGAAATATATTTAGACCACATAAAACTTTTCTTCTCCCTCTTTTCTAAAAGTATCTCTTAATTCCGAAGAAATAAAACAAAAGAACCTAATGGACAGAGGCCTGAAATTCTGAATTCTGTTCTAAGGTCTGTTATTCATGCTGTGCTTCCCACAAGTCATTTGGTAATTTTTTTTAGCACAATTACACATTTTATCCCATTACAACACTAAATTAAAAGCATTATAATTAATAAAAAATTTAGGGTGACATGTACCATGTTGCTTTTGAAACATAAATGTTCATTTAACTGGTTTGTTCTTTTAATTGCCTCTGGCGTTGCATTATAGGTCTAATTATTTTTTAACTGATATCATCAATGCCATTGCAGAAAGAAACACATTTATAAACCCTTTACCAAAAGACCAAGGCCTTCTATACACATAATGACAACCTTAATATCTGTGAAGTATAACAAGCAATAGTGACTGAAAACTCAACTGTGTTATTGGCCAGGGAACTTGACTTCTGAGCTTGTTTGTTTTACTGTGAAAGAGAAGTGTGGTGGTTTGAATATCCTTGGCCCAGGGAGTGGCAGTATTAGGAGATTTGGCCTTGTTGGAGTAGGGAAGGCCTTTTTCAAGGAAGTATATTTCTATGTGGCTGGGCTTTGAGACCTTCCTCCTAGCTGCCTGAAAAAAGTCTTCCGTTTGCCTTCAGGAAAAGATGTAAAACTCTCAGCTCCTCCAGTGCCATGCCTGCCTGGATTCTGCCATATTCCTGCCTTGAAAATGAACTGAACCTCTGATACTGTAAGCCAGCCCCAATTAAATTTTGTCCTTTATAAGAATTGTCTTGGTCATGGTGTCTCTTCAGAGTAATAGAAATCCTAATTGAGACAAGAGTTGACACTAGAACTGTCACAATGGAAAAAAAATGAATGGTACTGAGCAACAAAAAAATACTACATAAATAATATAATATAAAAATAAATAAATAATATAATATTATAGATACAATAATAGCTCCCGTCATCTGCAGTTTCAACTACTTGTGATTGATTGGGTATTTTAAAATAAAGATCACATTTATCTGACTTTTATTATGATTTACTAAGTTATACTATTTTGTCAATGTTTGCTAATATTTTATAGTACCTAATATATAAACTTACCTATAGATTTTATGTGCACTGTATATGTTTGAAAAAGGAGTATTAAAATTCTTATTATCTATGTGCATTGATTTTTCTCAACAAATACTCTATAAGAACAAGCTTAGGAGAAGTGCAGTTTACTTTGGTTTACAGTTGCAGGAGTGGCTTGCCACTGTGTTAACAGGAAGATCAAGTTTACACTTTATTATCAAGATAGCAATCTGACAGATCAAGGGGAAGCTGGAACCAGATGTTAACCTGAAGGTCTGCACCTTAGTGACCTACATCTTCCAGCTAGGCCTAAACTTACAGACAGTTCCCCAGCATCTCCACTAGCAAGGCATTGAATATTAAAACATATGAGCCTTGGGAGATACATTCTATCAGTTACTTGGAGGCTATGGAATATATCCCGTTGTACAGGGGCAGTCATGAAGGAAGAGTGAACTGAATTGGTCAGCTTTGTAGCACACACACACACACAGAATAGTAACAACCCCATGGTATCAATGTGGTTCCATTTAATTACCAACCACCTCAATGTTTCATTTTCAATTTGTGTTTATTTTGTATCTGAAATTAGCACCTAGAGAGAAGTGATTAGACAATGTGATTATCTTCAATTTATAATTTATCTAATGCAATACTAAGTATTCATCAGATATCTGGATAAGTAAGATGGTTTTGACTATCCAATGATTCCTTTATATTTTAATTCATCAAGAAGAATAGAGTATGGAGTATCTCCATGTCATAGAGCTCAGGCTACCCTTCAGGGTACAGCAACAGTATCAAAGGACCACTAATTTATGAACCTTATAAGTTAAATAAATTGGGCAAGGAAAGGATGCCTGAAAACATGGGTGGAGTTATTGTCAGGGGTAAATAAAACAATTGCAGTGATGAAGAGGAGTCAACACATACCTTAGTGCCCTTGATTTTTATAAGATCTTCTAAAAGGAGTTATGTACATAGTCACAAAATCTGTGAGTACTATTTCCCAGTTATAGGATGAAACTGTGTTTTTCTGGTTCCTTGATTTTATTAAGGGATCATTCTCATTGACCTGGTGGATAAAGGGCACCTAACAACTCAAATATAAAACTCTATAGAAATAAAATAGAGAAAATTCCTTGGAAGTAGCATCTTCTGTTTTGAAGAAACTGTGGGATGTAACTTGACAGATTAGAAAATATGAGAGAGGAAAAGAAGGCCAAATTTAGCAAGACAATGGAAACGACAACACACTAGAAACCGCAGTCTGGTACCAGCTGGATCATTTTCCAACACAGCACCCAAAACCATCCTCCGCAAGGCTGGCCTGCTGCCTCTGTGTAGGTAGCTCATGTCTGTCAGACCACACCCTGGAATCTGAACTCACTGAAAACTTACTTGAGATGTTATATGGTTGCATAGTTCAATCACTTTCAAGAACACAAAGAAATGCAATTAGGTTAACAAAAACAGTCCTGTTGTTTGGAGACCTGCTTTATTAAGAGAAAGCTTTTATGTGATCACTGTATAGATGTGCTCATAAGTGGCAATGTGAAAATTCAAATTCTTAAGATGCATATTTACATGAGATGAAGGATAATGACTGTGTTTATTGGATACAGCTTCTCTACTGGTTATTATGCTGCTGATAACCACAGTATCTCTGAATATGAGAATTAAGCCTTCCAATACTTTCCAGATAGCAAGGAATTAAATTCTTGGTGTTTTATAGTAGAAAGAATACAAAATAGATTTCTGATTTCTCCTCAGAGAATCAAGAAGAAAGTGATAGGCATTCTGAAGACTACAGGACGCCCCCACCCCTGCCTGGCCTCACCACTCCTGGGAGCCTCAAGTCTCTTGAGAGGTGTGTCTTCTCCCACTGAGGTCAGACCAGGCAGTCCTCTGTTGTATATGTGTTAAAGGTCTGGACCAGTTCATGCATGCTGCCTGGTTGTTGGCTCAGTGTGAGATCTCAGGGATCTGGGATTAGTTGGGACTGCTGGTTTTCCTATGGGGCTGCCCTCCTCCTCAACTTCTTCCACGGGGTAAGGAAGGCAAAAAATTGCAACTTTGCAACAAATATTTCTAATGGCAGTGATATTAAACAGAGATGGCAAACTCAGCTACACAGCAAAGAACAAAAGCCTGCTAAGAGGATTGGATAAGGTTGAGTTTGAAAAACAGTTCATGAGCTCCTCGTAGGGACCCTGTCAGAACTCACTAGGAAGTAACAAATGTCAGTGCTGTGAAAATTTAATGCAGTGGTGAACAGTCTAGCTTGTGACCTGCTCCCAATAGCATCTGCCCCTGTACCTTCATCCAATGCATAGAAATAAGGCTTGCGATTAACATGAGACTGCTACAGGCCCACTTTAGCTTACATCTGCGCACTGGAAATTTCCAGCAAGCTACTTAGGACTCTTTACCTATGAGAGCCTGGGGGTCATTTCCAGATTCACACTGGCAAACTAGCAAGGAAAACACCAGAAGTGAAGGTCAAATGTACCTCATGTGGAATGTGAAAAATACTCTTCTTAAATATTTAGAGCAAAGTTCTTTTATTCCTCTGGTTTACAATGCATCAATACAAAATATATATATATACACATATTGAGAGATAAGAAGTTTGTGTTCTAAATATAACAACTAAGGTTTTAAAGGAGTTGGGGAAAGGAATGGAAGAGAGGAGAGGAATTGCAACCCCATAGGAAGAATACCATCAGCTGGTCAGACCTCCTAGTGCTCCCAGGGACTAGACCATCAACCAAGGAGTGCACAGGGAGGGAACCATGGCTCCAGACGCATATGTAGCAGAGGATGGCCTTGTCTGACATCAGTGGAAGGAGAGGCCCTTGGTCCTGTGAAGGTTTGATGCCCTAGCTTAGGGACATGCTAGAGAGATAGGGTGGGAGAGGGTGGGTAGGTGGAGGAAAACCCTCAGAGTGGCAAAGGGGAGGGGGGAGAGCGCAGATGTGGGGGTGGGGCTTGTGGAAGGGTAAAGGAATGGAATGATTAACAATAACAAAAACTGTAACTGCTTGGGCAAATCACTGGAGACTGAATTAAGGTCTCATATTAAGCCTGTGTCACAACTTTTTTGTGTGTGCTTCTACAGAATGATAATAAGCATACAGCACAAAAAAAAAATAACAAGAAATACTTTTGCTATTTGAAATTTCAAAGACTACACTATCGTTAATATACATGAGGTGGAAACTGCTCAGGAAAAAAGGCCAACTTCTAATACAGAAAGGCACCCTGAAATATGTCACACTGAAACATTTTAAGACAAATGTTTCTATAAATTTGTGCCACAGAATTACCACAGCATCCTCTGCTCTGTTGCAGATGATGGCCAGCCCTGCCTTATACATTCTGAACACTCCATTTATCACTTCCACGAGAGTGAATCTCAAATAGCCATTTCTATGCTCCACTACATCCCTTGACTCTAATTCTTTATCTCAAATTGTATTTTCTCTCTGCTATGCTGTTTCTTATTCAACAGCCATTCTTTTCTCCCCAATTTGCCTCATCCTTTGCTATTCCCTTACAGTTATCAAATCTGATTAGATAGTCTTTAACTTTATTTTCCAGTTCTCTTAAATATTATTTCTTCTATATTTCTGCAAGAATTAGCTTTAAGCCTGACACCCGGTTATTTCATTGTTTTTATCATGTTTTCCCTTACAACTATTTATCTCGATTCCTGATTTAGTTTTTATATGCTAATAGTGAGTTTCTTAAAACATCACTCAATAAAGTATCAGTTACTGGTGATAACCTATGGTCAAATTTAGGCCCACATTTAAGAAAGCATTTGCTGCTGAAATTTTAGCTAACATGTGGAATGAAACCAACTTGGGCTTACTAAGAAGATTCTAAATTACCAAAAGCTGCACATAACAACTATAACCAAGCCTTACCTAAAAACATATGATAAATAATTTTTCTCTTTAAATTGTTTTCTCAAGTATTTTATCACAGCTATAGAAAGCTACTCAGTACATGCCTCTCCCCATGAAAGCCATAATGAAAGCTAAAGGGAGAAATGTGTGTGTGTGTGTGTGTGTGTGTGTGTCTGTGTGTGTGTCTGTGTGTGTTGGTCTATGTGTTTGTATGTAAGTCTGTGTGTATATGTGTCTCTGGGTGTGTGTGTATGTGGTGTGTGTTTGTTTGTGTGTCCGTCTGTGTGTTTATAAGTATGTCTGTGTGTGTGTGTGTGTGTGTGTGTGTGTGTGTCTGTGTGTGTGCGTCTGTCTGTGTGTGTAGTAAGGGGAGACCTTCAAGATCCCACTAGCTTCAACTAAGTCTCATCTTTCTTGTTTCTATCACCCTGCAATGGTTCCTCAGTGGAATAATCCATTGTTGAGATCCTTGTTCTCATGGTGAAATGAGATTAGACCCTCATGATGTACAAACTTTGCAAAGCTCCTTTATAATTATCAGTTGTAACCCAGCCCTCAACATCGTGACTCTTTAGGAAACATTCCGAATACCCAGCACTGAAGCAGTTTAAGTGGATGTATATTAATATTCATATTAATATTACTATATTAATACATTTATCTGATGTCAGTGTATGTGGGAACTTTAAACAGTCTAATAATTATAGAAATTTTTAGAAGTTTACTCACAACATTTTCAATAAAATTATTGGGAATTCAATATAAAAAAGAATACATCTGTACATTTGCAGGCTTGAAGCATGGTCCTTACTCAGTGAGGACATAAAGTGATCTCTTCTCCTGGAAAAGATTTTCTATTTAGAAAAGACTAGTTATTTATTACACATATCACAAACCCTAGTCCTTCTCTAGTACTCTGGATAAAAAAAAAAATTGGAAAATCAAATTACTTTAGGTTACATTTTATTTCAATATATCTGAAGACCAATTATATAGAGCCTGCATTAAGGGCACAATGCCTCTCAAGTTGTGTAGTTATCTTTGAAGTTAACAACTAGTAGTTAAATTCTCCTATACTGAGTATTCTCAAAATAGAATGTGCCTTTGTGATCTCCCTATTATGTGACTCACATGGAACGTTTTATAACTCTATGAAGCTACAGATGATGGTATCTCTGCACTCTGATAGGGAACACTGCTGAAGACAACTGCCAAAACTAACGTTGCCATTTCCATCTGAAACCATATAAAAATCTGCCTTCTCGTCTCTGCAACCAATGAACTGCATCATCTGGAGCTCAAGCAAATGACCCTTTATAAAACAAGTACTTTCTTACAGATTTACCATGCATATTTCAGATGTTCGAATTAAATTTTTGAATGTAAGGACTATTTTACATTACTGTTAGAGGTAAAGTTTCCTATCAAGTAGAACACAACATTTAGAAGCTACTTTGGGGATCCAATATCAATTGTCCTCGTCCCTTTAGAAATGAAAAGGCACCGTTCTTGTTTGCCTCTAGATGTGTATCCAGCATATGTGCAGCAGACATGCTCACCCAAGTCAGAGTAGTCACCACGGGGGTCTGAGACTGTGGTCAGCCCAGCAAGTCCTACTCAAAACTCCAGCCTTTTCAATCAAAACAGTCAAATTATCTAGTCACCAATACTTTGCAATGATGCTAGCTTTGGAATTAATTCTATTCACATTCACTTCAGCTCTTGCCCTCGGGATTCAAGTAATGGCAGAGTCATTTGAACAACACTAAACTTCCCACTATAACTATAAATGTTTCAAGGACAGTACTCAGCCCCTGTTGGGAGACTTTACCAAGTGATCAGCAGTAAACCAGGAGGGGTAAGACTTCATCTACTGAAGAAGGGCCACTGGTCTATGGCTATTTCTTTAAAGATGCCATCCATTTTTTTTTTTCTGATAAAGGACTTGAACTCTGGAGAATGTTAAGACCAAGAAATATGTTTCCATGTTACGTTCCGTCCTACGTGTACTTTATGCTTATGGTAACTAGTGGGATTTCATTGCATGCTATCAAACCTCTAAAAGAATTAAGTACTGTCAAAAAATATTCATATGGTGTTATGCCAAAGTGCCTTTAAAAATCAGTATATGTACACCTCTTTTTTAAAAAATAAAGTTGTAAGAGAGGTTAAAAAAAGACTTGGGTTCAAATCTGTGGTCACTGGAATATTATTAGTTTAGGAGGAAATTCCTCAAAGAAGGGTCATATAGAGTGGGCAGTCCAAAAATATGCACAAAATTACTGGCAAATGCATGATTTGTAACTGCATATTGTCATGTTAAGATTTTAAGTGAATGAGAAAGAGAGAGGCAGAGAAGACATAAATATACAGAGACAGTGAAAAGGATGATGGAAAACTTCAGCATCATTAGAAGTCAGAGGAACTAGGCAAATCTCTCATTCAATTAATGAAATATCTATGTTCTTAAAACAATGAAAGCCTTGGTCATGGTGAAGAAATAGTTTTTTTGGCTGGGAGAAAACTGGAAGCCAAACTTCCAAAAGACCAAAATAAGAGGTAGCAGCAACGCTGTCTGTTAGAATAGAAATTAACATCCTTCAGTGAGGAAACAGAATCCAAATTTTCCTGGTCTTCAGCTTATAACCACTCTTAGTAAAGAGACAACGGTTAAGAAAAATAACTGTGGAATAAATTGAAAATAACTTATGATCAATGCTAAAAAACTATAAGTAAGAATGACATATGAATAATGGTGACACCAGGAGAGAAGAAAACAGAAGCTGATTAACGAAAGTCTAGACCTGATATAATGCGTTCTGTGAAATGAAACACCCAGTTAGATGTGGAAAGGCTTTCACAAGATACAACACCCTCTTCTAATAACCCTTTATAGGAGTAGGTAGATACAGACCAATAGACAGACAGGACACACACACACACACACACACACACACACACACACACACCTTCATTTATAGAAGAGAACATTAATAGTCTTACTAAAACCAAGAAGGCAGTTAAACCTAATATACTTTAAATTCTTATGCTAGCATTGAACTGCAAGTGTTAAAAAATGTAATTAAATATGAAAAGTGAAATAAAAATATTTGTAAATGACATGAATATATATCCAAATATGCCTGAAGTATCAATCAATAGTAAACTATGAAAATAAAAAATATTAGTCAATTATCAGACTCTATAGGCAAAGATAACAAATTTTTATATAATAAAGAATTTATAAAAATAGTACATAAGAGAAAACCTGATTAAAAATAACAATAAACATACTCAGAAATTAATATATGCAATTAACTTACAAACACTCATTAAATGAAATGATTTTTAATTTAGAAAGCTTTAAAAGATATCCATGAGGAGTAGCATAAGTTAAATATTTTTGCAATTGTTTTTAAAGTCTTAAATATTGAAATCTCAGATTTCTCTAAATTATTTACTGGCTTAATGTGATAACAGTAACAATCTTTTTTTTTCCAAAGACAGAGGAACAGATAACTATATTCAAATGATAAAATAATTATATATAAATAACTTTATAAGCAGCAAAAAGAGATCTAGGGAAAATATAGCTCCCTGTCATATTTAAACATGACACAGTGCCTCTTTTAACCTAAAGCAGTGTGGGTGCTGGTCTGTGACTACACAGAGGAGGCCCAAAATAGAGCCAACAACTTCTGGGAATGTAGCACATGATCAAGGTGACATCTTAAACCCCGCTAGGGCCAAGATATACTCTTAAGTGCTGTTTGAGTAATTGTTCAGCCATCTGGAAAATGATAATAATAGATCTATTCTTCATGCAATATACTAGAATAAACTCAAAGTACATGAAATATGAATTTTAAAATTAAACCATCTAAATAGTAGAGGGGAAATGTGTGATTCATCCTGTAATCTATGTATCAGGTACTGCTGTTCAAATGTGATACAAAATCCATATTTTAGAAAATTATCCATTATTACTTGGATAAGGGCGTGTAAGATTATATGGCCAAATTAAGAAATTAAATGATTTAAAGAGAACCTGTAAACTAAGAGCAAATTGTTGCAAATCTGATCGTTCATAAAGAGAATATGATGAGTATATAAAATGCTTAACATAAAAACAATAAAAAATGTTCACCTTCTGTCTCCATTAGTGTAGGGAAAAGAACAATCATGTCATTCAAATTTAGTTTACAAGAAGGTGAGGGCAAACGACAGCTCTGCAGTGTGAAGACAAGGCCAATTTAGAAGCACTTTGGCATTTTCTCATAAACCTTTGATATAATGCAGCAACCTCTGAATTCCTCGTAAGCAATGCCTGTTTACAAAAATAGGCATATTAATATTTTAAAGCCAGAAAACCCATGATAAATTCATATAATTAAACATTACTCAAAAATACAACAAACTGTTGATTCATATAGCAACAAAAGTGAACTGGTTGCTAGAATAACACAAAATCAAAATGCTAAAATGCATATTTAAAATGAAGGACAGGTAGCTTTGAAAATAGTATTTTGTCTAAACATGGTAAAGAGGCAGAGGTAAGGAATTCCACACAGCAATCCTTTGGCTGATAAAGTCGTTCCTCTTAAGAATTTGGCTTAGCACTTCTGAAACTATATGTATAATAGGTAATGCGTAAATACATTATAACATTTATAGTAAATTATATATGGTTAAAAGAATCATGCTTATCACTGACTGAGGAAGAAATTCCCAGTAAAGACATGATAAAGCTAGAATAAACCTGGAGGCTCGTCCCTGGGACTAATGCACCAGCATGGACTATTATGTATATACTAAAGTGAGAATTTAGGTTTCTTTGAAAACATAGAAATATTATGGTAATAAGTTTTCTTTATAATCCCAGATATGGAGCTACTTCAGATTGTTAACTGCAGCTGAACATGATTTGCTTCATGCTCTATGGGGAGTGTGATTCCACAGCATCAGATACTGTCTGCAAGAATTCTGGGGACTGTTCAGAGGATATATAAATGCTAGAGTTCTGAGAGGTGGGGATGTTGGTGGTGGTGGGTTGTGGTTGGTTGTTGGTTGCTATTGGCTGCAGTTTGTTAAGTAGTCAAGAGCAAAATAAAAAAAAAAAAACCCAGCAGAAAGAAATGAGATATCTTGGCAGTAAGGATTAAGCTTGCCCCCAAGACTGGACACCCCTAATCAGCAGGAAGGAATCTAACACTCATGTCATCCCCTTACCTCTCTATCCCCTTTTCTCTCATATCCACTGTTAGGAAGTTGAAAGGGAAGGAAACATGTGAAGAAGGGTAGAGAAAGAGAAGAACCCACAAAGTGGCCAAAGACAGGCTACAATATACATTTATAAATAGTAAAGAATGGGTGTGAGGCATGGATTCACATACATACCTAAGTGCCGTTTTCCTATTGACAATGACTAAAATCAGTAATGGCACAGGGAATGAACATCCTTAACAAGCAGACCTTTCACTGAAGGGAAGAGGAAGGTGTCTACGGTGATATATATACTTAATCAAGGAGCATGGCAATACTACAGGCATAATCACTGTAGGCAAGAGCCACAGAACAGATACTACACTCCAGGCAGATCGAGTGAAAACAGAACATTTGCATAGGTCTTAATGCATTTTCCTCTACACATTTTCTATTTTAACTCAGCAACAGTAACTTTAAAGAATCCTGTCAGACATGACTTTAACTAAAAGGTAAAAATTATAATTACAGATAATATGGCTTTATTACTATATCCCCCTCATATGATACTGAAGAGAATGCACTATTGCTATGGTAGTTTTACGACTCACAATCTTAATCCAGTCACTAGAAAATATCAAACAAATAGTATACTTTAAATTATGCAGATGATGAAAATCAATAAAAGATATGAATCTACCAATGATTGGAGAAGAGGGTGCACTGTGACCAAATGCAAAGTATGATCACAGAAAAGAAAACAGATGCTAGTGAATATTTGGATAGAATACTGTTTAGTTTCTAGATATATCAATGCTAATTTCTTAGGCTCACATCTTAATTATACATGAAAATTATCAAAACTAAGTGGAAGGTAAGAAAACTGATTTACTTTAACCAATAGGAATACTCAGCTTTTGTATCACTTCCTTATTGAATAAACAAAATGAACATCATAAACCAAGTCAAAATTTGAGAAAAATATTTTAAAGTTATTCATATGTGAATATTTAATATAAATATTAAAGGGAAGAAGGCACAGAAGAATCTTATGAGATTGGCATGAAATGAATATACCATTTTAAATAATTTCATAAGAAAATTCATAAAGATAAAAGTTTAGTATAAATTCATATTCAGCCTCAACTCACTAATGAAAAACATTCAATTAAGACTATTCCCTGTAGCAATGAGCACACTCAGTATTCAGAAGACTTTTCAAAACATTTACCTTTAGAATGAGCCAAGAAATAAGGAAGCTTGGGAGGAAAAGATGAGCACAGCAGAGGTAGATACAGTTTAAGATGAGCTTGACTCAGGAAGCAAAAAAGTACCAAAGTGATTTATTGATAAATTGATGAAACTATTTTAAAAGAAAAAATATGTAGCCCAAAATAGCACACGCTGAGGATATATGAAACAATCAAAAAGTCAAATAAAAGAACACAATTTACCATAAAGCACTTAACAAACAGGAACCTGTTGTTCCAAGCTAATCAGATAGACAAAAGTGGGTAGATAAAATGATATATAATATCTTGGTAGACAGAAGCTGATTAGCCAATGGTTGAGACACACGGGGGGGGGGGAGGAAGGGGGGAGGGAGGTGGGGGGAGCAGGAGACAATACAAGAAAACAACTCTAGCAGAGAAAGCCATATAATGCAAATATGTCCATGATTTTTGCTGGGATATAGAAGGACTATTCTAGAGGATCAAAATAGAGTGATACTGCTCAGTTATTGTGCCCTTAAAGCTTGTTAAATAAATAAAATACTCCAGTCTTAATTATTTGGGAGCTAGCTGGGTTAAGAGAGAAACAGAAGCAATTATAAAAAATTAGTACCTTTAAACTATCCATGGTAGAAGAAACATCAATAAATATTGAATCTTGCAGGGAAAAGATGGTGGAAATGGGATATTTGATTAACTTCACATTTTTTCACAAGTTACAAAAAATTAGAAGATTAAAAATCAGTGTTTATAACATTGGAGAAATATGAAAGTTGAAGTCTAAAACCTTTCAAAGCAAATAGTAGTATCAAATCACCGAACTGCCAGACTTCTTCAATTGGATTACAAAACACACTAGTTTGAAATTAAAAGCTAGGTTTTACTGAATTTGTGTACTTATCAGAAGATTGAATGCAGAATGGGAAGTAAATATTCACAATAAATATGTTTAACAAATGGATTTTCTCTCTCCTATGGAGTTCAAAATGAGGAAAACATCTAATTACATTTTAGATAAATCATAAGAGTAGTGTGAATTTTTAACAGCAAAATATGCTTAAGGTTATTAATTATCAGGAATGGAAAATTAAAACTCTGGTTACATCATTACTTCCAGGAATGCCTTACACCAAAAAGCTGAAGAACACTGGCAAGAGTGTGAAGAAACTAGAGTGTTATACTTAGCATAATTTTCTAAAAATGTTTATTAAAAGATTTAGGAGCCCAAAATTGCTCAGTGGAAAAAAAATACTTGACATCAAGCATAGTGACCTGAGTTTGATCCCCCAAGCCCATATGGTAAGAAAGAATCCACACCTACAGGTTGTCCTAATACTCACACACACACACACACACACACACACACACACACACACACATGCATGCACACACAAGAGAGATATGGATAAAATGAAATAAATTTAAAGATAGTAATTTCACTATTAATTGTACTTTTCAAAAATTGTAAAGTATATATCATTTTAAAGAGTTACCCAAAAAGATATCCACAACACTTTTACGAGATCTTAACCATGGAAATAGTATCTACCACTAGATGTATTAATAGATTGCATTCATATAGTCACACAAAGCAAAACCACTTATCATTTACAAGGAATAAGCTCTTATATAAAGCAAGAGTGAATCTCCCAAATGCCAAATGGTATAATTAAAATCTGTTCACTTTAGTGCATATAATTAAATGTGCACTTAAGAAAATAAGTACTGTGTCACATATGAGTCAGTAGGTGGCAGAAAGGAGAGGGGCTTTGTCCCCTCAATATTCTGACCTATGAACACCTGAATGATTAGTAGCCTAATAGTCCCGGAAAACAAAACAAACAACAACAACAAAACAAGCCAGAGATGACCACCAGTCTGATTCCAGGGAGCTAGCCTTAGATGACCACAAGTCCAGTGACATGCAGGCCCAAGGGGAGGGGCAGATCATGCCTCAAATGACCTCTTCCGAAGGTTGTATGTGTAAGCAGGACATAAAATATGTGCACTATGAAGAAAGGCAGAACTGGAGATTTTTAGGTAGCGAGGAACAGCCAAATGTGAGTAACCGGTGATGTCACCTGGGGCCATGGTGGGGCCATGGTGGGGTCTTGGCCTCTGCCAAGGGGTCAGTGGCCCTGCAGCAGCAGGAGTCTGTTACCAACAAAGTCCTAGCAGGTATCCCTGATCTGGGCTGCTACCTGGGGACATGTTGATGTGTGAGATCTGTGCAGAACCTGCTCCACCCTCACCTGGGCAAGGTGAGAGAGCTGGCCCTTAGGCAGGACAGCAGAGGAGCTGATCCCACACGTAGCCAGCTGTAGTACTTGGAGAGCAGGCTCTTTCACATTGCAGGAGTTGCCAGTGAGCTGGCCCCTGAGGATAGATGCATGGGATAGCTATGGTCTTCCTCCCCTCTCACCCATTACCACCTGTGGCAGGCAGGAGACCTGGTCCTGTAGTCATGAGAACAGGAAAGCTGGCCCTGCTCTTAACCAGCTGTAGCACTCCAGAGAGCAGTCCCTGTACCTTTCCTGGGGAGCACAGTAGAGCTGAGCCTAGTGGACCTGAGCACAAGTGAGCCACCCTGAGATTGTGAGCATGAGTTAGCTAGCCTTACCTTTTGTCTGCCTGGCAGTGATCTGAAGAAGAGAGAGATGCCTTGTCCCCTCCCTTGTCCCTTGCAATCTATGGCAGGCAGGAGAGCTGGCTCCAGGGTCACAAGAGTAAAAGAACTGGCCATGACCCTCACCAGCTGCAGCAATAGAGAGAACAGGTACTGCACCTTGCCTGGAGTGCGGAATAGAGTTGGCTCTGGTTGCAGAGATTGCTAGTGAGCTAGCCCTGAGGTTAGGGGAGCATGATACCCAGCGGTCTGACCTGCTCAGACTTCTCAGGCGCAGATCCAGGGCTTTTGATTGGCTCACCACAACATCTACCCCACCACTGAACTGCTGGAATGCATGAATGAGCTGGTCCTACTATAGATGCAAAACTATAGGATCTCCATGACACGGAGTAACAACAGGATGTCTGAGAGGAGACCCAGTGAGGTTCCAGTATCAAGCAAGTAGCAGAAGTCAGAGGTCTCATACCAGAACAAGGAGTCATTATAATGAATATTCTCAAACAAAGAAGTGTGAACCAAGGATGTACTGTAGGACACAATGTGACACATTATAGCTTCGCCAATGAGGTCTTTTTCCCTTTGTTGGTGTGGAGATTACAAGGATAGAGGGGGAGTAGGAAATGAGGGGGAGATGAGTGAGATTGGGGTGCATGATGTGAAATTTGTAAAGAACCAACAAAAGTTAAAAATTCAAAACAGTACAACTTTGGGTCTTCCCATTAGGTCCAACTTTATTTTTGATGGATATACAGATAACATTTTGTGTCTCTGTGTGTGTCTCCTGATCGATAAGTCTTCACCAATAACTAAACCAGTATTTAATGGTTTGTGTTTTCCCCACATATTCAGGAGTATACTTCAAGAACGTAAATAAAATGGGCAAATACAAGGTTTGACATGGGTAATCTCCATGAGCATCACAGTAAATCCAACACTCTATACAAACAAGAAGCCCAAACTCTTCAAAATAATCCAATGCTAATATAGGTTGTTGAAGACTAAAAAATATATTACAAGGTAAAACATACTGAGAAGTGTCTTCGTGAACCACACCAATGACCATCATAGTGTGATAACTGAATGGTGCAGGAGTTGCAGCAACCAACAGTTCTCCAAAGGATCATAAGACCTGCTTAACAAGAGTGATACGATGCCTGGTCCTGGTAACCCGGTTAGCTTATCAGAGATGACAGTTATCAAGAAGAAACATACAATCACAAATCTACTGAAGTAGCACAATTCCTAACAACAACCTGTAAATGTTTGTTCTTAAGGCCACAGTAGTGGAGTCTTCACCCCTCGTCAAGGCAACCTCGCTTTGAAACATATGGAGAACACTGCAGGGAACTACAGTCAATCAATATGCAGGGCTGTGGAGCCTAGTCCTAATGTACATATCGACAAAACACTCAAACACTCTTGCACTTCAGGCTCAGGAAATGTAGAAGAGGGGGAAGAACGATTGTAAGAAGGTAAGAGCCAGAGAATCAGGGAATTTGCTGGGAGATTGTGTCTCATAGTGGCACCAGAGTCTATACCTGTAAAGTATTTCCAACAAGACCAGAGAGAGAGCAAGCTAATCACAGGTGAAGGTAGAGAACGAGAAGGAGCCAGAAGGTTAGAACAGCTTGCCAAAGCCAGTGTGAGACCAAGCAGAGCCATTCAAAAACTTAGAGAAGCTAGATTGAATCAATCAGCTTGGAGAGTTTGAGCCACAACAGCTAAGTTAAACTAGAAAGGGTGAACTTATTCAGCAGCAAGTGTCAGAGGCCGAAAACATTCTAGGCCTAGATTAGATGGTATGGAAGCTAGAAGCTTCTAGGACTAGGCCTAGGTTAGCAGACAGAGGCAGTAAGCCTTGGAAACAATTAACAGGTGGGTAAAAGTTACTTTACAAGAAACAAAGAGGAAGGAAAGACAGGCAGAAAGAGAGGGGTGGAGGGAGGGAGAAAGTAAGGAAAGAAGAAAGAAATACAGACAGACAGACAAAGAAACAAACCAAGGAAGAAAGCTAGCTTTCTAAAAATGACGTGATAACACCGAGATAATAAAACTGGAGGAGACTGAGAAAAAAAGAATGGCTTCAAGACAAATATCAGAATATCTGAAAGTTGCAATGAGAGTACCCAGGCATCTCCCCTCTGGTGATAGGGATTTTAAAAGCAACATAAAAAAGTAGCCTTCATCAGTGAACAGATTGGACTAGAGAGGAGTATCCACACAGGCACATGATTGCGTACATGCACACACACACACACACACACACACACACACACACACACACGAGAGAGAGAGAGAGAAAGAGAGAGAGAGAGAGAGAGAGAGAGAGAGAGAGAGAGAGGGAGGGAGGGAGGGAGAGAGAGAGAGAGAGAGAGAGAGAGAGAGAGAGAGAGAGAGAGGGAGGGAGGGAGGGAGAGAGAGAGAGAGAGAGAGAGAGAGAGAGAGAGAGAGAGAGAGAGAGAGAGAGAGAGAGGGAGAGAATGAGAGATATTAGAGAGCACCAGCCAGTAGTGAGCCATTGAGGCAAGTAGCATGTGAATACACTCGCATGCATTCACACAGAGAGATGTGCGGAAGGGATGAGTGCAGGGCAGGGCGGTATGGGGATGTCTTACTGCTTTAGAGGACTGATGGACTGTTGTCAAAATACAGACTATTTTCTAAGACCCTGGGTATAAATGATGAGAGCATAATATTTTTCCATCACTTGGAATGCACATGTGGCCAAGCCATGAGTGAATTCTATCAAGGCACACATACTAAATAGATGTTCTTGAAGCTAGGAGATAGAATAGGATATCACAGAAACCTGATGTTGCACTACTTCCAGAAATGTTACAGTCCTTGGAGAAATAAAAGACTCTGAAGTAAGAAACATTCTGACTGCTTAATCAGTAAATCTATAAGAGTATGGTTGGGGCTTGGAGGATTGTAGTCTTCCGATGAACACAGCACTGTTTCTCACCAGATAGTCCTGATGTGCTTCTTCAGCTGTGGCATGACACCCTCTTTAGCATGTTAGCTGTTATCTTTGGACAACAAGCTCCCTGGCCTCACATGTGTATGTTCTAAGAGGATTAAGTGTGACAAAGGCAGACATGCATAATCAAGGGTCACTTTTCAGTTCACATCATAGGTTCCTGTTACACACCTTGGTCATTATTGTCCCATAAGCATCTTCATTATTGCCTTGGGAAAATTACATTTTCTTGATTTGATATCTGCCTGGGTTACCTCACTCAGAATTATATTTTCTACTTCCATTCATTTGCCTAAGAATTTTATGAATTCATTGTTTTTAATAGCTGGGTAGTACTCCATTGTGTAAATATACCACATTTTATGTATCCATTCCTTTGTTGAAGGACAACTGGGATCTTTCCAGCTTCTGGCTACCATAAATAAGGCTGCTATGAACATAGTGGAACATGTGTCCTAGCTATATATTAGAGGATCTTTTGAATATATGTCTAGGAGTGGTATAGCTGGGTCCTGAGGTAGCACTATGTCCAACCAGTAGCAAACAAGAAACTTAATGGAGAGAAACTTGAAGCAATCCCACTGAAATCAGGGACCAGACAAGGCTGCCTACTTTCCCCCTACCTATTCAATATAGTACTGGAATCCTAGCTGGAGCAATTAGACAACAAAAGAAGGTCAAAGGGATACAAATTTGAAAGGAAGATGTCAAAATATCACTATTTGCAGATGATATGATAGTATACTTAGGTGACCCCAAAAATTCCACTAGAGAACTCCTAAACCACATAAAAAACTTCAGAAAAGTGGCTGAATATAAAATTAACTCAAACAAATCAGTAGCTCTTGTCTACTCGATGGATAAACAGGCTGAGAAAGAAATTAGGGAAATGACACCCTTCACAATAGTAACAAATAACATAAAATATTTTGCTGTGACTCTAACCAAGTGAGTGAAGGATCTGTATGACAAGAATTTCAAGTCCCTAAAGAAAGCAATCTGAGAAGACCTCAGAAAATGAAAAGATCTCCCATGCTAATGGATTGGCAGGATTAATATAGTAAAAGTGACCATCTTGCTAAAAGCAATCTACTGATTCCATGCAATCCTTATCAAAATTACAACTCAATTCTTCATAGAGTAAGAAAGAGCAGTTTGCAAATTCATTTTGGAATAACAAAAAATTCAAAATAGTGAAAACTATTCTTAACAATAAAAAAACTTTTGGGGGAATCACCATGCCTGTTCTAAAGCTGTATTACAGAGTAATCATAATAAAAAATATGGTTTTGGTACAGAGACAGGCAGAAATAGAATTGATATCCCAGAAATGAACCCACACACCTATGATCACTTGATCTCTGACAAAGGAGCCAAAACAATCTAGTGGAAAGCAGACATTTTCAAGAAATGGTACTGGTTCAACTGGAGATCAGCATGGAGAATAATGCAAATCTACCCATTCTTATCTCCTTGTAAAAATCTCAAGTCCAAGTGCATCAGAGACCTCCACTTAAAATCAGATATACTGAAACTAATAGAAGAGAAAGTGGTAAAGAGCCTTAAACATATAGACACAGAGAAAATTTTCCTAAACACAACACCAATGGCTTATGCTCTAAGATCAAGAATCGACAAATGGGACCTCATTAAATTGCAGAGCTTTTGTAAGGCAAAGGACATTGTCAATAGGACACACTGGCAACCAACAGATTAGGAAAAGATCTTTACCAATCCTACAACTGAAAAGGGCTAACATCTAATATATACAAAGAAATGAAATTAAACTCCAGAGAACCAAATAATCCTATTAAAAATGGGGTACAGAGCTAAACAAAGAATTCTCAACTAAGGAATACAAAATGGCTGAGAAGCACCTAAAGAAATGTTCAACATACTTAGTCATCAGGGAAATGGAAATCAAAACAACCCTGAGATTCCATTTCATAGCAGCCAGAATAGCTAAGATCAAAAACTCAGGTGACAGAAGATTCTGGTGAGGATGTGAAAATAGAGGAACACTTTTCTGTTGTTGATGGGATTGCAAGCTGGTACAACCATTCTGATCTAGTATTTTAAATGAACAACATTATATTGTTTTCCTCCATTATAGCTTGTTCTTGTTGCTGACCTAAGAAATTTCCCACATGTGTAATTAATTTCATTCTTTAAACCCTCAAAAAAGTGTTATTTCTTTTACATACACAGGGACACTGTGTTGAAAAGTCTAGAGTTCATGTAGTCATGTGGATCCTCTATTTGATAATTGGCATTTTTGAAAACCATTAGGATTTCTATCCGGATAGCCAGGGTATGTTATTTCTGGAATGGCCACTGGATATGATTTTATAATGTGTTCTAGGTAAAGTAATTGGACAATATAAAAGGCAGTCAACGTGTGAAGTCAAAAGCAGCTAACATATTCTTTTCTTTTCCTCTCTTACAACTTTATTTTTTAAAAAGAGGGATACATATACATATTTTAAAGGCATTTTGACATAACACTATATGAATATCTTTGTTAGTACTTAATTCTTTTAGAGGTTTGATAGCATGCATTAAAATCCCTCTAGTTACCATAAGCATAAAGTACATGTAGAACAGATCATCACATGAGAATTCTCACCTTTTACAAATTTAAGATTGTTATACATCTCTGAGAAGTACCTTATTTCTTAGCATCTTGTTCCAATATTGCTTTACATAAGAAAGACAGCATCATGGTAATCCAGAAAGACATCACACTCCAGTGTTGAGGTGGCTCTAAAATTACCAGTATTTCATCTGAGGAAAATTATAATTCTCTGTTTTTAATTGTTAAAGCCTTGGATTCTTCCAAAGACTCAACAGATGCTGAAGTTCTGTACTGGACAAAGATGGAATGTCTACTTCCAAACATCTGGCTTTACCAATGTCGAGTTACCAAGATTCAACAATTTATGATCCAGAAAAAAACAGGTGTGAAATTACACGATGATGGTGTCAGTCTCTCATCTAGCAAACAAAACTTTCCTTTAGCAGAGACTAACTTTACAAAGCACTGCCATATTTTGACTTTGTAAATTTGTTCCCAAAGACAAGAATAGTAACATACATTAAAAACTAGTTGTTTCCTGGGTTCACTTAAACATATGATTACAATCAGGTTCTTGTCTTGTCTTTGCATTTGTGTGAAGGTTGTTTTTAGAGTCTGTACAATGGAATCTCTTCCCCTAACACTTTCTGCACTGCTAAGTAACCAGGGTCCCCTTGGATTCCCCAAGAGGAAACATTGTACACGTTTGCCTTGTGTTTGTCTCTGACAGGACAGATTATGAATACCATGCTTCCTCACCACATCCCAAGTATTTACTTCGTAGCACATGTGTGGACTTCAAAACCAACTTGCATAAACTGAAAGGATTTACTGACACTAGGATGATCTACTCTCATCAACAGATGGCTAATTTTAAACTATCTACATAGGATTTGTCCCATATGGAAAAACTGTCATGAATCATATCCACAAATAAGTCAGAAAATTGCTCATACAATATATGGAAAGTCACAATTTACAGCATTTCAATTCTGTTCAGTGCATTCCAGGCTAAACACAGGCCAGTTATGGTACCAGGATTGTGAGTACTGATAAAGAAATTACTCTTCCGAAAGTTCTTCAGTAACACTAATTCCAAAACATTCAGTCCTAAGGTCAGGTTACTTCTCCTCAAGACATTCATGTCTGTCTCAGTGGCAATACTAATGCTAGAGATCTAATCAGTTCCATCACCTGACTTGGATTGAATGAAACTGGCTGACTGCTACCCAGTTCACCACTACTGAACTACTGGTGGTGTTCACCTTGTGTCCATGGCTTTCCTTGAAGCCTGGAGTTCACTGTCTTAACTGCACAGCCCCAATGACATCCACAATCTTCACAATTCCTGAGTGAAAGCTTGTCAAGCTGACCTCATCCCGTGTTGTTGCCACTGCTTTTTAAATTTTATTTTTTTCTAGTTTAATTTATTTTGCATATTTCGGATTTTGTTCTCTTCTTTCCATGAACTCAGTGACTCTGTCATCTAACTTTAAATAATTTGCAAGCTTTGCATCATTCCTAGTTTAATAAGCATGATCCGTAGTCTGAAGGAAATGCTTAGTCCTTCTACTAAAGGACATTCGAAACATCAATGGTAACTGGAAGATATGTGGAAAATGAATATTTTCCCTGGTGATGAGGCTACAATGGTGACTTCCATGCTCAAAAAGGAGTCTCTAAGCATCCTGGAAGTCAAAACTACACAAAACAAAGGCCTTGCTTTAATTCAGAATTCATGTCTGAAGGGACAAGACATGTTGTCAGTGTTCACAGTGAAACAGAATTCATGTGAATAAATTTAGGAGGTCTATTTGTCTGTCTGTCTGCCTGCCTATCTATCTATCTATCTATCTATCTATCTATCTATCTATCTATCTATCATCTATCCATCTATCATCTTTATCTCTTTTTCATTTACCATATTGTTTTTCTTTGATCAACATTCTGAGAAAAAAATGGTTCTATGATAATAATCATAGAAAAATAAGGATCTCTATAAATTGTAAGCATTAAATGAGTAACTGTATCTATGATTAGGAAAAAGTAATTTAGATGGTTTCTACTTAAAATATCTATACTAGGAGAATGGATATGCAGTAGTGATAGTTGAGTGCAGAATCTAATCATAGTAAATGGTAGGCAAGAACAAACACTGTGGAAAGATTTATATAAGAAGCCATTATTTATTTTTAAATGTCACAATTACTATTCATATTTATATTATATAGAAACTTTCAACATCTTAAGGTAATAAACACTAAGATCAATCATAATAGTAAGAAGAAATAAGAAAAAGAAATAAAGAGAGGACAGAGGGTCTTTAAAGTGAGTAGAATACATACATACACTCATATAGTGTTTATTTTATTATTTTCTGTATCAAAAGTACCATAATATATGAAACAAATTCTATAAACTCTAAAAGAAACACGAACTAATAAGTTCTTGTTCATGTACCAAGAACAACCCAGCTGGGTTATAATTTAGATACTTACATAGTTGAAATATAAACTGGTTTCTCCTGAAAGAACAGAATAGATCAGTGGTTATCATTCTGCTTCTAAGATGGTTTTAATATGCTTCCCCCCGGGAATGGCACTGTTAGGTAAGTATGGCCTTGTTGGAATATGTGTGGCCGTGTTAGAGGAAGTGTGCCACTGTAAACATAGGCTTTAAGACCCTCATTCTAGCTTCCTGGGAAGTTAGTCTTCTAGTGGCCTCCAGATGAAGATATAGAACTCTCAGCTCTTCCTATACTATGCTTGCTTAGATGCTGCCTTGTTTCTACCTTGATGATAATGAACAGAATCCTTGAGCCTGTAATCTAACCCCAATTAAATGTTGTATTTATAAGAGTTACCATGGTCATGGCATGTATTCACAGCAATGTAAACCCTAAGACAATGGGTCCTGACCCCTGTGAAGGTAGAATGACCATTTCATGAGGGTTGTATATTAGATATCCTGCATATCAGATATTTACATCACAATTCATAGAAGCAGCAAAATTACAGTTTATGAAGTAGTAACAAAAATAATTTTATGGCTGGTGGTCACCACAACATGAGGAGCTGTATTAAAGGGTCACAGCATCAGGAAGGTGAAGAGCCACGGGCATAGAGCTATCACTGAGCCCAGTGAAAGTGATAATTATCTCCTATTTTCATAGGGTTATTATTTGACTTTAAAGAGCTGTGATATGTTATCCCAGCCTTTGACCTATGTAGTTGATGCAAAGTACCTTAGTGATGGCATCCCAGTGCTGGGCTGCAAGGATATGCCTGGTTAGCCTGTAAAAGGTGGTACATGTGTGAACAATACCACCCCTGGTTGATTGACTATCAGAGCCCATTGAGTATCAAGTATCACTTCAAAATACATTCTCCTTCAAAATACATTCTTTTTTAAGTAAGACACCAGACCGTCATTGGAGTACTTTGGCATCCAAAACATAAACCCTGTCTAAGCTGTGCTCTCTACACTGCTTCCAGCATGGCCAGCCTCTATCACTATCTGTATCCAAATACACTCAGCATATTAGAAGTCCCTTGATTGTCTAGATCTAATGACATTTTGTCTAGCTTCCTCCTAATAGTACCAAGAATTTCCAGTTTATTTGGTCCTTAGAATTATTTGCCTCCCAGTGTGTCTCCAAAAGTCAAAACCAGTCAAAGCTCAGGGTTCACAAGCCTGCCATTTTCTCCAATTTGCCAATAATTTCTAGGCCTCAATAACACAAGGAAAAGTCAGATTCTCACTCACTGCTTAATCAGTCGGATGAACACTGGGCCAGAGTGAAAAGTCTGGTCCTATGTTCTCACCACTTTCTCTACTCAACAGCCTCTTCCTTCTTCACCTCGTCCTATCACACTCTCCATCATATCTTATTGCCCTATGCTTTAGTCAGCTAGCAATCTATACTTGACCATCTTGGCACTTCTTACACTGTGCCAAGTACCTCTTAACTCCCTAGTCCCTTGACTGCAGAGAGCACACAGAGAAGACAGGACTCAGGCTTCTTTTGCTCAGTGAAATTAATGTCTGTGATTGTGGTACTGGCAAAGTGCACATTAAGTGCTAGGCAAATGAATAAACACATAGATATGATTATTATTATTATTATACCACAAAGATATGTGTTACTTTTGTTATGATTACCTGTACCTAATTCAAAGATATTTGTTTCTAAACACATGATGAATACTAAAACAAAGTGAATAGATGTGTTTAATTTTAATGATGAATAGCTAAGGTGAGTGAGGAAGCTGGGCCTTCTGTTCAACCTCTGTCCCAGTTTCCCTGAATGTCATTGTCTCTTATGTCAGGGATATTCTGAGTTCTCTGAGATCTCCACTGTTCATGCTATACCCTGTCTATAACTGTCCTTTTATTCCCATATACCTCTCCACATGTGAAACACCTTTTTACTTTTAGCTGACATTTGAGATGGTAGCACATGTAAGGTCCCATCAACAATGCCCCTGACTTTCCCAAACACTCAGCTACATATATTTGTCTAATGTTCTGCCATTTTGATGTTAGGATTTTATAAGAACAGTAAACACTCTTAAAGGACAAGGCATCTCTACGGCACCCACTGAAACAAAAGAATTTTAGACAGCAATTTTATTTCAAATAATATAGGAGAATTAACTAAAAATGTAGCTTGCCAATTTTTAATTTATCCTTGCTTTTTCTCATCACAGCAATGGTATTCCCAGTACTCTATCACATATAAATATTGACCCAACCTTGGTCTCAAGTTCTCTTACTTATTCATGTCTAAGACACCCTGATACAATCAGACACTTGCAAACCATGCAAAATGTTCTAGTTAGGTAAACTTGATCGGTATGCTGTCTCCTGTGGGTACAATCTCCCGCCCTAATATTGCCATGGGTGGTATAAATAATTAGGCTTCTGAAAGCTTTAAGATCATCAAAATCGTTATAGCTTTCCCCCAAATAGTTCCTATATTATTTAGATATTATTAGCATGCCAAACTAAGTAATTTATAGCCATTAAATTTCCTGTGTCTTTGTTTACTAAGATCTACTCTTTCTTAACCCCTAAGAAAAGTTCAAAAAAAAGAATGTGACATTTTTTAAAATTTAAAAAGAATACAGAACTCATTGGCATCCTTTAGCATTCCTTTCTGTGTGTGTCTCTCCCTTTTATTCCTCTGGCTCAGCTTCACGTCAGTGGCTCGGCTGTTGGTTGAATTTTGTTTCCAAAAGCAATATGGACAACTTCCAACAAAAGATCATTTCGGCTTTTAAAAGAATGATAGGCAACTGTGGTGGCCAACTCCTGTAATCACAGTGATTAGGAGGCTTAGAGAGGAAGACAGTCATGAGTGCAAGGTTGGTCTGTGTTACCTAGTGAATTCCAAGGCATCCAGGCCAAACAAAGAAAGATTCTGCCTCAGGAAAAAAAGATGGTAAATTAAGATAAAATAAACATAAACAATGCCAACTAAAACATGCATTAATTTCCTTTGAAAAGGTGGCAAATATGGACACTGGGCTCCACAAAGAACAGTATTATAGACAGAGGCAGATATTGGAATGACATTTTCATAGAAAAGAGTTGGCCACAGAAAACACCATAAATGGGGGTTAAGGTGAAGAACAAATGTTTACTTGGACTTCAGAAAGTCTTAATCTACCAATATCTAGATGTCATATGCACAGCAAGCATCTGTGAAAAGATTATTTCTGTTGCTTTGTGTTTCCTAGTTTGTGGCCATTTACCATGGTAGACCGAGGGAACTGATATGACCTCCTTTTAAGATAGTCTATTGAGGCCAAGTAAATATCGACTCAGACAAGGGGGGGAAATTATGCATTATCTGAAAGCAAAAGCAATTAGCTACACATAGGAGATCCTCTAAAATACCATTCCCTCTGGCAGAGTTGTCTAACATTATACAGCAAATACATTAAAAGTGCCTTACATTACAAGCCACTGATAGAAACACTGACACTGGTAAAACACTGACTGTTTTTTCTATGGGGCTATATAGCTATTTTATTCCAAAACTCATACCTTAAAAGCATAAAATATTTTAATGGACAACTAAGAATTACATCAACATCCATATTAACTGGTCTGTCACACTTAGGAAATCCAGTTGGCAGCTGATGGTTGATTAGCCTTTGATGTGTTCTCGTTCTTAAAGAATGTCCCTGTATGTGGGCAACAGGCAACAGCAAGTGATGAAACCAAGTGAGCAGAGACTGAGCTAACCTTTAAGCCACTGGAAGCAGCTGCACAGACTTCATAACCTATGCTTTTGACTGAACCAGAGAAGTGGGCAGAAAGATAAGCTAGAGTTCAGCTCACAGCTCCTTCTCACCTCTATGGGTATGATACTTCACTTGCCTAGATCCCCACTTTCAACACCATTAAATATGGAACATACTTTGCAATAGGTTGCTGTAGAAATTAAACTGGATAATCTCTGTGAACTTTTGGCTTAGTGTTTGGCATAGGGCACATTCTCAGTCAACACTGGCAGTTTATTCTTCTGAACAATGTAGCCATAACTTAGTGGCACACAGAAATGAATCTCATACTCTTGTCTTACTCTACATATATTTAGCTCGGAATCTTTCTTACTACTTGTTGAATCACAGCCCTGAGCCCCAGAGATGTGGGACATACACAATCAGAGTATGTGAACATGGAAAACAATCTCAGAGCATATCTTAGGAAGGCAGTGGTGGTTTGAGAGATCCATGAAGGTCACAATACAAGGAAGGATGTATATGAAGCTAGCTAAATCATTCCATGGCCATTGTCCCGATGAAATAAAATTATTTCTGATAAAAGAAGCATATATCTCTCAGTTATTTCTGAACATTGAAAGATTTAATTTGTATTGCAACATCAGAATTTCTTATGAAATCTGTTACTTTTAAAGAAGCAGAGGGCATTGTGTGTGGAAACACAAATTCATGTTATTTCTCAAGTCACTGTGGTCAGGGTCTCTAGAAAGCACACGCAAACTCCATATGACCCATATTTCAACTATGGAGATGTGTAAACTTCAAAAGGATTCAGAACTCCTGAATTTAGAAGGAGGCATGTGTTACTGTAAAGACAGACCAACAGACAGACAGGGAGGGAGGGAGGTGGGAAGAGAGGAGAGAGAGAAAGAGAGAAAGAGGGAGAGGGAGGGAGAGAGAGGGAAAGAGAGGGAGAGAGAGAGGGAGAGAGGGAGGGAGGGAGGGAGGGAGGGAAAGAGAGAGAGAGGGAGAGGGAGAGGGAGAGGGAGAGAGAGAGGGAGAGGGAGAGGGAGAGGGAGAGGGAGGGAGGAATAAAGGGAGGGAGAGGGAGAGAGAGGGAGAGAGAGGGAGGGGAGGGAGGGAGAGAGAGGGAGGGAGGGAGGGATGGAGGGAGGGAGAAAGAGAGGGAGAGAGAGGGAGAGACAGAAAGAGAGAGAGAGAGAGAGAGAGAGAGAGAGAGAGAGAGAGAGAGGGAGGGAGGGAAGGAGGGAGAGAACCCCCACAGCAGTTCTTCACTTGCATACGAAGAGGACTCCTTGGCCCCCTCTCATTTGTCTGGTTTGCATCCATCATCTTCTATCTGGTCAAGCATCTAATTAACAGCACTGTGCATCTGGCAGATGCTTTTTTTTCAGGAACTGAGGACACTGTCTGCAGTCAGGTCACATGCCCAAATTAGTTGGCCCTCCCTGCACAAATCACGGTCCCACTCATGGGGACCGTGCTGGAGTTAGCTCCACTGCCTCACAGTTAAATGATTCTCTTAATCTTTATCCCTCCTTTTCTTTTTCTTAATAATTATACAGAAAAATCCTAGATCCAAATAACTGCTCAGCTTCCATCAGCCCGCCATAAAGAACAATGACTGCAGGAGCAACTGCCGAGCAGGGTGGAAGAGAATGTTCTACTTTGCAAACAAATTCCTGTCTGCTGCAATGGGCTGGATTACTCACCCTACTTTTCTGTCCCTGGCCTTAATGGAACTGTGGCCTTGGGGAACAGCAAAAAAAAAAAAAAAACAGGAAGAAGTGAATGGGTAATATAGAAGTAATATTCTTTGCAGTAATTTAAAAGAATGCAATGTTTCCCCCAACAGAACCTCTGTGGCGAGCAGGAGACAGCAGTCATCTTTATCTGCAACAAATTTGATCAGCATAAATTTAAATCTCACTTTGAGCAAAATAGCCTAGAAGTTTATTAGCCACCATAATACCAGCTTTCTTTGTTTTAAAAACATTATCATCCTTAAACATGTTTTTTTCCTATTGTCAATTTCCTTTCTTTTATGTTTCTTTCGGCCTTTTCTGTCAATAATGCACTCATTGGTAGATTTTTTTTTAAAATAAGGCAAAAGTTATAAGCTCAGTTGCTACAAGGTGGGTTCACACAACATCAGTCTCAAAATTGCAGACTTAGAGTCTGTCTTGGAGCTTCTATTGCTGAAAAAACACCATGACTGAAAAGCAACTCCACTTTCCTCTCAAATCCTCCCCTCAAAAGGTTTAGTTGGCTTACATTTTAATATTTCTCTTTATCAAAGAAAGCCTAAGACAGGAACTGAAACAGGGCCAGAACCTGGAAGCCAGAGCTGATGCAGAGGCCATGGTGGGTGCTGCTCACTGGCTTGTTCAACCTGCTGTCTTACAGTACTCAGAACCACCAGACCAGGGATGGCATCACCCACAGCAGGCTGGGTTCTTGCCCATTGATCACTAATAAAGAAAATGCAGAAGACCAACAAAGTCAACTAAGCTGGACCCCTGAGAGCTCTCAGAGACTGAGCCTCAATGAACATACACGGACTGTTATGGGGCACTACACACATATGTAGCAGATGCACAGCTCAGGCTCCTTTATTGGTCTCAGTGGGAGAGGATGCAAAGACCTGATGCACCAGGGTAGGGGGATACTCAGGGATGTGTACTCTCTCATAGGTGGAGGGTAAGAAAGATAGAGGGAGGGGTTTTTTAATTTATAAATTAAAAAAAAGAAAAGAAAGGAAAATGCCTTACAGGGGGACTTATGAAGACATTTTTCTCAATTGAGGTTTTCTTCAGTCAGGTAACTAGAGCTTGTATCAACTTGACATGAAACTAGCCAGGACAGTCTCTCGATAAGCTGATGAAGAGAAGTATTGTCAGAGCCAAATCATATATATCAAGATTCAGTCAGGAAGACCAACTGAAAAAAGCCAACCTCACAGACTGGTTAGAATGCAAACTCAAAATCAACAGCTTCATAGGGATGTGTTTGCTCAAGCCTGCTGTTCCTGTCTTCAGATCTCATGACCCTGGAGTCATGGGATTGAAGATCTATATAGAGAGAATCTATGGCACATGAGCAAGCCTTTGAAAAGATGCCACTAATGCAAACCCTAAACATAGAAGTTCTAGGAAACAAGATAGAGCAGGCCATAGCCAGAAAACTAAGTGAAACTTTTAAACATGAAACAGAAGGAGGATTGAGAAGTTCAAAGCTGACATGTTCATCTCTTACCATCAAGTATATGATCAAGATATTCAAAATGAAGTTTCTCAAATATATGACTTTATATCATTTGTATGTGTTTACAGTAAGAAAGACAATGCCTTAAATTAAAAAAATCATATGCTATCAACTAAAATTCTCAGCGCTATAGACGAGTTATATTTTATTAAGTTGTTGGGGGGGAGGTTTTATAATCACCACCACCACATGTCCAACCATCATAATCTTTTGGTTACTACAAGGCCCTATTGCTGACCATGCAATACATGTCACTGAACAATGAGAAGATGATCTGGTGCCTAAGTATAAGCTTCAACCATACTGGCTAGCATTTATGGTGCTGGAAGGAAGGTTCTCTTCACACTACCAGAAAGAAACTGTAATCATCAATATCAACCAGATACAAACCCAAAACCTACAACAGCTACCTGCCTACAAGGTGGCTGGTGTAATAATGATGCAAAGATCATGGTAACAAACAATGACCAGATCTAAGGTTCACTACATAAGATACAACTTATACTAGACACAGCTAAAGTGGGCAAAAACCTGAGATCACTTAGATCACAAACTTAAGGACCAAACCTACAACTCTAATTCTGCTATGGGATCATAACAATACAATTAATCCTACTGGCATAATTGCTGTACCCATAGATCAGAGCATTACTCAAACTTCTTTAGAGAAGTTTCTTCTTGCAGTAGATTGAGATTACCACAGAGAACCACAGTTGGACAAAGTATAGAGAGTAAGAAACTTAAGGGCACTCAGCACCAAATGGGTTGTCTTTATTAAATCACTTCTGTCATGGCGCAGGCATCTATGAAAAAGAGTAAGCAGAAAGATTATAGAAGCCAGAATTTATAGATGACTCCAAGAGAAGAGCATTGTCCATATGCAGAGCTGTAAACAAAAAAAAAAAAAAAAAAAAAAAAATCTCAGCACCGAGAAAAGGATACTGTAGTGAGAATTTTAGGATTTTAGTTTCTTTAAAATCAAAGAAATATTATGGGAATGTGTTTTTCTTTTGATCTCAGGTGTGGGATATTGGTCTGCTTTAAATTGTCCACAACAACTGACATATTTGTCTTGTGCTCTAGCAGGGGCATGGTTTTGCTAGCTGCAGATAGTTTCTGCACTTGAGTGACATTTGGAATTCTGGGAACTTTTCAGAGGGTATATAAACACTAGGGCCTTGAGAGGCGGGGTGGGTTGTTGGTGAGTTGATTGGTTGTTGGTGGTTACTGTTTGTTAAGTAGTTACATGGAAAGAAAAAACAAAAAGTAGAAACTAGATATCCTGAAGGCAAAGAACAAACTTACCCCAAGGAACTTGACATCCCCAATCAGCAGAAAGTAGTCTAAGGATTATGTTGTCCTGTTTATGATTCTTGACTTTTTTCAGGGGTCTCATTCCTCTCTATCTTTTTTCTTCTCATATCTATTGTTAGGGGCTTTAGAGAGTGGACAAAAAAGCTACAGAATGTGGACACAATGTCCAACCCCTAACCAAGAAACATTTGCAACAGATACTTATTCAGTCATTATCAAAGAAGCTTCCTCCAGGAGCAGCTGGGGATAGATGCAAAGACTAAAAGCAGACATTATATGAAGACATAGTTTGAATAAGGCATCTTTATCAAGTTTATGCTGTCAGACCTCAAGGAACCCCAAAGAAGAGGAGGCTTACAGAAAGGAGGTTTTCACAGATCTGGACTACATACTTTTCATATATTTCATGTTTATCTTGGTAACTTTATAGTTCTCCTGAATGTGAGAACCAATGAGTCTCTCTGATTCTTGTATCTGATCTTGGAATTCTTTCCCCTGTGGAGTTTCTATGTCCAACTTCAGTATGATGTTTTTGCTTTATTATATTTTATTTTGTCATGTTTTGTTGTCTTAAAAAAGAATTCCAAATGTTCTTGTCACCAAGAAATGACAGATGTCTGGTGTGGTCACTGAGCTAATCAATATAATGTAATAATTATATTCTGATACAATCTATACATATTTTCAATATTTTTACCTATCACATAAATATAAATAATTTTCTGCCCATTAAAAATAAGTCATGTTTAACTTTAAAAAGAGCTGTTTGTGGGAAATATTTTTGACCAGAAGTCACAGAAATATTGACAAAACAATTTTCAAAGTCTCTCACACTTAATATATCTCAAATTATACCTAATCTAATATAACATAATTTAAATCCATTCAGTCGTAAAGACTCATGATATCTCAGTGCTCTATTTACTCTAAACACAAACTCATATCTACGCCATCTCCATGGTTTCCCTTTTGAACCTAATAACTAGTGATAACTACCACGGTTAATCTCCCATAGTTATTATTGTATTCACTCTTTACAATTTTATTCTTGTGCTCTTGTTCCCAGCCAAGATCTTAAGATGTTCTTGGAGATGTACAATAAGCAGAACACTCCGTTATGCTCACTATATAGGCTGCACAGGTGGTGTTTCTTGAGTCTCAAGCAATGGTGCAAAAGTGGTTTCTGAGTTGAATCTCCTGAATCTACGCAAGAAGCATCACCTCTACTTTCCTCACTAACAAAATGCCTGCAGTGCTTTCCTGGCTATCTTACAGAATTCTCTATAGTTGTTGACATACATTCATTCTTCTTTAGAAAACATTGCAATTTAGAACCTCTGAGATCTGATTTTATAACACCTTTAACACCCATGTTTAACACTTACTAAGGAGGGGGTTTATGCTTAAGGATGGAGCTTCCAGGTGCTGTTTCACCTTTGAAAGTTGAACACCTGACTATTTGGCATAGTCTCTATGGAAGACTAAGAGAGCGACCAAGTCTTGTTTCTAAAAGCAGCACTGTGATTTTCACATTGTTGGTTTCTTACTGTTTCAGCCTTGTTGTGTAAATGGTATCCTGATAACTCACATTCCAATGTGCACAATTAAAAATATGATTGTGCAAATTTTACTCTGCTCCCTAATTTTCCCTACCCTGTAAAAGTTTTTCCTTTTTAATTACAATTAATGCTTACATGTATGGGGTTTAGAAACCCATCATTCTCAATTTAGACTCCACTTTGGTATTTCCTTGTTTAAGGACATATCATCTACACAGTTCAGGTGACAAGGTCCAGGAACAAAACTGCCACATTTGTCACACAAACCCCAGAGATCATTATCATGTCAAGGATCTTATTTCAATGACTGGCTTCAGAACAAAACTAATCCACTGGTCTCCATCTGAGGATCTTTGGAAATAGATACAGTACATGGTACAGATCTGCTTTGTCTAGTAATAACACAGGTTTCACGAACTACACTGAAGTTGATGCTGTTTCCAAATCAAATACCAGAGCTTGTGTTATTACTACAGTTTTATGCTCCACCTTATTTTCTTGACTTCCCATTGAAGGTCATGTCTATGTTATTAAGGTGATAGTAAGACCAGAATGTCACATCCTAACCACATGACCTTTGGCTTCACAGAGGTTTGCCTTTCTGTGACTCAATGTTCTCACCTAAAATAAAATAATAAAATTGTATAAATGTGAAGGATACAACTTTTATCAACCAGTTGTAAAAGATACAGAAGAGAAGGAATTGGGGAGTTGCTCATTGCTCCATCCTAGCCTCAAGAAGAGGGCCTGATATGTACATAGTAGTATTCCTTTAATGCACAAAGAAGGAAGAGTAAATAGTCCAAGTAGGGAAACAATTGGGATACAACTACAACTATGAGTGCTGATTATTATTTGTCATTATTAGTTATAAATTTATTTTTTTCTAATCTCTCTTTCTCAGATGTGGGACTTAAAAATAACTAATGCCTAATTTTCTCATAGAGACATCACAAAGACAGTGAGAAAGATATAAATATCCTAAGTGCTTCATTAACAGTTTAGATTGCTAACCACCAGAAAAAAATTGTTAATAAACAAAAAGAATATATTAATGTCAGCAAAAACAGAAAAATTATCAATCAGAGTTTTAACTATTAGGCATTGAATTGGATACTACAGTTGGGTATAAAAAAACAGAAAAGACGAATTTAAATTCTAAATAATTCTAATTCCAAAATTTAAAGTAGTAAAATGACAAAAAGTGCCAATCCCGCGAATTTACCATGAAAGCCAACTTTTTGAGTAAGACAATGTCACACATAATAGCATCTTGGCTGTCTCAGGTTCTATGTAGTCATCTATATTTGCAATCAGGTCAGAGTTTGCACTAATACTTCTCTGTAAGAGGAATAAATTTTTCTATAAGATGATTTAATAGAACTTTTGGTGAGCCTCTTATTAAGACAACAGTTTATATTGAGTAAAACAATAAGTTTAAATTAAAATGTTTCAGGAAAATAGTGAAAAGCCATCCAAAACACTAACTTATTTCCATTGTTTAAATAATAGAGCTACATATAGTTTTCTTATTGTGTGTGTGTATATATATATTATGTTTCAGAATAAAATGTAAAGATAGATACTCACAAATCTTAACTATCTTCTTCAATCTCTGTTTTAATTCCAAGGGTAAGGCACCTTCATTCTATGGCAACAGAACTATGGTTCCGCTAGGATATGAGCTTTAACATCACATACTGGTCAATGCTGCAATGCATAGATTGTCAGACTGTAATCTCCCAACTAGTTCTTGCTCTTACAGAAGGTGTGCTATATATATATATGTGTGTGTGTGTGTGTGTGTGTGTGTGTGTGTGTGTGTGTGTGTGTGTTTCAATGGCAATGTTCCTTTGTCTCTCACCAAGGCTTCTTTATAGAATATCTCTCATTACAAAATTATTTCAAGGTTTCTTTTTAGAAAAAAATTACCAAACCAATTATTCATGGAGAAGATTTATCTGCAGCAATCAGTAGCCCAGAAGTAAAGGTACTTCTCACAGGGAAAGAAAGTCTATTAAACGACAGCAATGCACATGTCAAGGTGCCCTTAAGACTAGCCAAAATGATTGTGATACCAGACAATAGTGAATATAAACTTTACTTCTTTCACTATTTTCCACCTAGCCCCAAAAGGCAGCACTGCTCCCTGACCAAGACAGATTCCAACAGGGCAACCCATATACTCAGATCTCTAAAAATATAGTACTAGAATTAAAGTTTCAATCTACTACTCATTAGAATGATCCTTCCTATTTAAAATGATTGTCTGTCTTTATAACTACAGGAACACTTCTGAACTTAATAGGTAAAAAGTTATAATTGAAATTAAATACATTTTCTGCTGATATACTGACTTAGAGCTAGTGTTTCTGATTAAATAACATTTGTAACTATGAAATCTAAGGCAGTACATAATATGCCTGTAGATAATTACTACATATAAAGTAGCTCCCAATTTTTTAAAATAGAAAATATGATTACTCCAGAGCAAAGTTTAAGAAATATTAGTCTGGAGTTTCTAGCTTTACCTCACTAGAATTTATTAAGAAGATAGATAGGGGTTAATTCATTAAGGCAAATAAACAAGATGAAAAATGACAAAGGTATCTTCAGAGCCATCCTTAGAAGACAAGAATCTTTGCTGATGTGAAAGCTAAGAAATCAGAAATGTTAATAGTATTCATTTTACCATGCACAAAATTCCTAAATGACCAGAATTGTTAGTATTGTCACATGGTTTAATGTTTACATGTGGATTTTATTGAACCCAAGAATTTACTACTGAGGAGTTAGAATACAGTAAGAGAAATGCCCAGGGAAGTAAGAGTAACCTGCTACTGGTTTCCACCCGCTCACCCACCATCACTTCCTGGTGTGGCAGTAGACTCATCAGCACTTGTCCTCTCTATACTAGTCAAGGAAGCAATTCACCTGCCAAAGATTGAGTGTTCTGCTTTTTTCCAAGTCCAATTGAAACGTTATAGGTTCAATTAATTAGTCATCGTTCTATTCTTAGCATGAATGTTCTTTATAGTCCATTATCCTAATTAACCCTGAAGGCACTGTGATATTGAAATAGAGGCTTGGAGATATTAAATTACCCAAGTTATTATGTGGCAAAAACAGCAACATACACTGGATAATTTCCACCTTGTACATCGACTGCTTTTCATGCTATACTGTATAAGGTTTGCCATGGAATAGCTTCCCTGGCATAAAAACAAACTGTTAAAAAATCTTTTAAATAAAGAAAAGGTAGTATTAAAATAAGTACTCTAGAAATTCACAAAGTGATGAAACAATCTAAAAAAGAAAAAAAGACAAGTTAGCTGACAAAAACTGTAAGCAAACCTAAAACTGCTGAGAACAAGAGAAGTAGCATTCTCCTGGGGAGAGTCCCTACTTGGTATCCAAGGCCAAGTGGTCAGTCTTGAAATTATGTACATACAACTAACACTAAATGGACTTAGCAGGTTATTTTTCATATGTTTAGATGTAGGTGCGTGTGTATGTGTGTGTGTGTGTGTGTGTGTGTGTGTGTGTGTGTATACATGCACTCACATGCACACACATGTATGTGTATAAAGCAAAGAAAGGAGTCTATGATACCTAGAGAGAACAACATGGGCACATGGGAAAGACTGAGGGAGGTAATGGGGGAATAATGTAATTGTAGTTTAATTTAAAATGGTTTTGGTTTTCGAAAAGTCAGCATAGGTTATTGAATCCACAGAGCTTAAGCGATAGTCACATCATTTATCACGCTCAGATCCTTTGAAGCTACTCCAAGCATCAATAAAGTTGTAATAATTATCACTTCCTTTGCTTAGTGAGCTAATTTGATGTTGGTAAAGGTATCAATTCCATGCTGTGTATAGAGATCAAAGTTTATCACTCAAATTAAATCTTTCAATACAATTCATTATTTACTGAATTGCAAATGCAAAATGTGGTGGCTAGCTTCAGCTACTTCTTGAGAACTCTGAATAAATAACATTCATTGTAAGACCATCCAAGCTTCACTATGTCACTAAATGAAACTTTGGAAAGGAAGAAAACAATACTCAATGTGTGTAAGGACCATAGCTCCTAAACAACAGGGATGAGAAACTCCAGTTCCCAACATTCCATCAGCATGCCATGGCATTAACCATTATGACTTGAATTACACATTAAGTCTTATGTTAATCTTGAAAACCTGTTTTATTGTTTGTTTGAAAGGAATCTGTCCTGAGATATCTACATAAGACACATTTATCAGAAGTAGACCTCAAGAGCCTAAAGGAGTAAAAGAAAAATAGGTTTTTAAAAAAATCATTTTCTAAGCTAAGTCATTCTTTCTTATCAAGTCTCAGTTTACTTTAAACTTCCTCTGGTTATCCTTCCTGCCCTCCCTCCATGCTGGCCTGGAGGCCCCAAGTACATGTTTTTATATGTCCATAGCACAATCTTCTAGACTTATATGGTTGAGGAAGCCTGTTCCTCTCAGTTGCATAAGTTGTATAAGACAAACCACCCCCCCCATGCTGACTTAAAGTCTACTGCATTTCTAAGCACAAAAATCTGCACAAAAAGGAACCATTTACACAATAACTGAAAGACATAATTGCCAAATTTGACATATTAAGTTTCATTTGCTTTTCAAATCTGTTAATTAATGCCAACGGAGGAAAACCGTAAAATTGAAGGGGGGTGGCTGTCATGTAAGAGGATGATGTAACATATATGCTCTAAAAGAAAGAGAGGGGGTGGGAAAATTATAAAGTGTATGTAATATGATAACATCAGAAAGTATGAGAGGAGCTCTCACAAAACAAAACTGAACCACATTAGAATTCCTGAGTATTCTTGATATGTCTATCCACCATTATTAGGACACATCATTACCAAATCAATATTGAAAGCGAACATCCACAGATAATATGAGATACGTGCAGTTGTCCTTTGTCTATGCCCAATTAAATGAGGTATTCTCCTGGACATTTCTACCACTAATTGGTCAGGGTAAGATACACATGAGCTGGGGTGATTACCTTAACACATCTGCCTCCAGTGGTGTCAGAGAGAAAGCAAGAGTCATTAGAAGAAGGGTGGCTAATTTGTTTGCTCATCTCAGAGCTTAGCCAGTTAAGGATTATAAATCCTCTCGGAGTTAATGCAAGGTTCAGAGCTAAACTGGGGCAAGGAAGTGATTTTAAAACCTTCAGCCCTAGGAGGCAAAGGTGGTAGGGATCTCAGAGATAAGACAGTAAAAAGATATTTATATCTAGCACTGTGAATGTAGTATGTCTCATTAAACAAAACATCTTTTATCATCTTGAGAAATTACTGACCCATAATGGCAGAAAAGTCCACAATTAAGCAAAGTATTTACTGTGAATCACAGAAGACACAGAATCATCTCTCTTTTTCTTAATAAGTGAATAACCCCATGGATGTTCATACCTATTCATCTGGGAGAAAAGACTGTTCTATTTCAGAAAGGAAACCAAATAATAAGAGACAATCTTGTTTCTCATTGGAATCTGTTCATTTTAACAATGTAGACCCATAGATAAAAAGACAGACCTTAGTGCTAGCAGCACCAGGTCATGTGGAGGTGGGGAATGGAATGCACAGAAAGGAAATAAGCTAACAAGGGACTCACAACAGCAAAACTCATTTGTTATTTAGCTCAAGGCAGATAACAGCCAAATATGCAACTTCAGAGCCTCCAACATTCAGTGACCCTGGGTCCCTGGAATAAATAGGTAGTCTACCTGTTAATATCCTTCTGGTCATAAAGTTCCCCTATACAAAATCACATCACAGTATGGTTTGGGCTGAGTTCTGTCTTTCTAAGAGATCCCCAGGTTCCAGAAAAAATTATAACTAAGTATTATTTCTTAATTATATTGTTACTATTTTCTCATATCTGTGTTACATGTTGGGATTGATGTCCATATAATTTTTCATCATATTCAATGTTCTCTTTAACTTCACTGCATTCAACATCTCATTATCTAAGATTCTGAAAGTTTTACACATAGGATATAACTGGTTTAACTGAACAATTAGAAAAGAAAGAGAACTATACTTATGACTTTAGGGATTCTGAAATATGCAAATTACCAAATATATCCCTTGGAGAGTTGTATTATAAGCCATTTATTTAATAAGATTTATCCTTGTAATAGTGGGAGCAGGGAAAGTTGTGTCACAGTTTAGAAGGAACCCAAACAAACCAACCTGCATTCTCACTTCTTCCAGTACCTTCCACATAGACGGCTTGAAGTTCATAATTTAATGGTTTATTTATTTATACATTTTATGTATATGGGTACTTTGTCTGCATGTCCATCTGCACAACATAGGAAGGCATCAGATAACCTGGACTAAAGTCGGAGACAGTTGTCAGATACCATAGTACTAGAAATTGAATTCAGGTCCTCTGGAAGAATAGCCAGTGCTCTTAACTGCTGAGCCATCATTGCTACAGCCTCAAAGCTCAACATTTAACTTGAGTTGTGTCTCTGACTGTGGAAGTGGGAATAATACTTTATTTCACTCATCAAATTAGTATGTGGTACTTGCTGTGTTAATGAGGATACCATGGCAAGGAGAGGAAGGAGAGAGAGAGAGAGAGAGAGAGAGAGAGAGAGAGAGAGAGAGAGAGAGAGAGAGAGAGAGAGAAGCAGTTTATGATCCCATAAGGCTCTTCTTGGGGTTAATATAGAAGAGAATAAGCAAATATACAAATACTGATACAACACTATTGTGGTAAGTACTGTGAAGAAAATAAAAAGCAAAGGCTGGATAACCATAGAAGGGGATGAGACTTATGTTTAAGGGAAGGAAAGAAATGAGATTACACTTGAACAATTGAACCTGAATGAGATGTGACAAAGTCCATTAGAAGAGCTTCTTAAAAGTTGAGTCCCAGAGGACATTTATAAATATACATTCTAGAACTCCCGAGCCCAAGGAAAGCACCCTTAAATAGTGCTACAGCTGCAGATTGTGTGTTCATTTCCTTTCTGCCACTAAAGAAAGGGTTGGAATAGTAGCATCCCCAAATACCTACTGCTGCTTCCTGAGAAGACATGAGAAATGAAATTTAAAGGGACGAGGAACACTGACTTAGAGTGTGGAGGGCCATGGTTGAGAAAGAGTAGGACCCACACTTGAGCCCCAGCAGTACTGATCATAGCTGGGGCCTGGGGAACAAATGTAGAGAAAGGCCAGCCATGGTGTGAGAAGGAGAAAGAAAGAGAAAAGTAAAAACATCCATACCTAAATACCGTCATAATCAGTTTGCTTGTGGCATGACACAGCAGGGTTATTGTACATGCATCAGTGTATTAAAGATTCCTTCAGTTATTGCCTTAAATATCTCCCCAAGATAGCATCTTCCTGTTTTTGTTTGTTTTGTTTTGTTGTTGAATTCATGAACTGTAGGTCAAGGGCAGCAACTTTTCTATTTAGATATTCACAATATTTCCCTCGTTTTGTGTAGGAGGGATAAGAAGCATGTGCTTTACATGAGAAGTCTATCTCTGGGGCAGGGTTGTCCCATGCCTTCATGAAGATTGTCATCTAATAGCTAAACTGCAGCCATAGAAAATCCATACTTTCATAAATTGAAAATGCAGTAGCAAATTCAAATAATTTTTAAATAGATGTGAATTGAAAGAAGCGAATCTCCATAAAGCAAATGAGCCTATTTAAGGGACTGCTGCAGAGTGTCAGTTAGATGGTGATGTCAACTTGTACGTGATGAATAGGACTAATAAGAAACCTTACAGTCTTGCAACTGTGTTATTCCAACAAGAAAATAAACAAAACAATACCATTCTGAGAAATGCAGTCAACACCATCTCTGAAATCCAATTTTCTTCCTTCAAACAATGGTTACAAAAATATGAAGATACTAGCAAAGCTTTACCCAAGGCTGAGAGCAGGGTCTGGAAAGAACTGGTATATGTGATCACACGTAAGCATCTGGGGATGATGGCTCCTGCAGTGACAGCTGACCAACGTAGAGTATTGGTTTCTATTCCAGATGCTGATCACAGCAGAAGTCCTCAGAACCCATGAGAAGATTTACCATCACCTCTGCTGTATGGGCAGGGAAGCAGATACTAGCTGGATTTCTCCAGGTTGCAATTCACTAGCAAAGCATGCTTTTGTTGCTGCGGCGCTTTGTGGAGTATCCCCTTTCCTTAATACTTTTAAAAATCAATATAAAATTGTATAGCAGAGAAGGAAGAGTTACAGGAAATACCACAGGGCTACAGCTGGAGTTTCCCTACTTCTTGTCCGACTCTCCAGACCTGTTTGTTCATCTGAATAGATCTAGGCCAGCTCCGGGCTTCGCAGCCTGGCCATCCAATGAGAGGAAAAAGACAAAATGCTTTGTAAACTAAAGAGAACGAGGGATATGGATTGAGCAACTTCCCCGTGTTGCTAAGTTACCAGTAGAGTCTCCCTGGAGAAGTAACAACCTCCTTTAGGAATATATGCAGCTCGTGTACTATTACAGCTCCTGGAAGTGTTCTAAGTGTTCAGTTACTCCTCATGTTTCTTTTGCCACTCTCCTTATAAAGTTCCTTCCCCCGTTTCAAGTATTCGAAGTCATTGCTCTTGCCATTTTTGTTTCTTCCCGGAAGAAATCCATCGTACATTCAAGTTAGTTAACTGATGGCGGGAGGATCTGTGACTAGTGCTGTACCCTGCTCTATGATGATTTGAAGAGAAGACTCCGATATTAAATATACTACAGCAACCCTAGGATAAATTCTTTCGTTGGTAAAGTGTGCTGAGATACCCAAAGGTGCAATCTCTGATTGCGAGCACTCTTGTAGGAGCTGATTGGAGCAGTCTGATTACTTGTTTCACGGCTGCCGAGAGGACCCATTAGTGCAGGGGAGCTACTGTGACTCCGAATCTCTGGATGACAAACAAAATGATCAGAAAATTTTCTGGTAGCCAGCCAAGTTTTAGGCCTGAATTTCCATGCGAATCTTAGCAATATCAAAAAAGCTCTTATCCCAAAGACTAAAAGGGAAAAAATTTCTACCCAATGGATTTTATTTTTGTCCTGCAGAAGGAGGAACAAAATGTCCTACCCAGTAGAGGGAATGGGAGCCGGACTCTGAGATCACATTGATAGCCTCCAATCCCATTTCCCCAGCAGGGAGAAGGGCTAGCACAGAGCAGGGCGCTATTAAAAACGTTGAATTAACAGACTCTCAATAAACTCAAAGCTCTAGTCTGTACAGGGGCCCTGTAAATTCATAAATTGAGTCTGAGATATGAAGCAAAAAAAGTTGCAAAATATAAAAAATTGATTATTCACTGTAGGCGATTCAGAAATAGCTTACAAATGTGTTTCCTGTTTCTATGGCATGATTTGGTCTGGGAATTTAGCAACACGGATCACAGGATTCCCATCAGCTTTCACATACTGTGTTTGCTGCCGTTCCCTTTGGACAGCTTTCATCCAATCACATACGGTCTGTCACTTAATCGGGGCAGTCCAGCCGCATCACACAGAACAGGACGGCTCTGCCTCTTGGCTCTGCCTCTTCAGCAGCACACGATATAAAGGGGGTCTCTGTGCTTCAAACTCTAGCTTGACGTTTTATTGATTAAGAATTTCATAAACACACAACAAAGTGTTTTGAGCAAGCTACAAGTTTGTTAGTTTGTCGTTTGTAAGAAGGTCTATGGTTGAGCTCTGGTTGTCCTGAAACTGTATAGACTATGTAGACTGAGCAGCCCTTCAACTCAGAGATCCGCGGGCTCCTACTCCTGACGGCTAGGATTAAAAATGTACACGCACAACTACAGTCAGCTGCAATTACACTCCTAACTCTGTCAGCTCTTAATTCTGTCTCTCCCTTCCTCTTCACTTTCTCTTTTTGTGTGAATAAAAAAGGAAAGAAAAGAAAATCTTTAACACTCAGTGCTGTTTGATTTATTTTAACCTTTCTAACTGATTGGTAAACTAGTCGATGCTGGTCCACAGTAGCCATTTAATGCATCCACTGGCTCCTGGGATGCTCAATTCACCGTTCATCATTTTTGCTTTTTTAATTATTAAAAGTTTTACATATTATAGCAAGATTTAAGCAGTTTTAGGACTGTACGTGTACTAATTTTATTTTAGCAATTAAGAAATATTTTAAGAAATAATTAAGAAAATATTGAAAGAAATCATTTTCCTTTCCTCTAGAAACTGTATTTGATTACCACCCTAAGCAGATCTCCAAATGTAAGTCAAATGCAGTTTCAACAAAAAATGAGCCTAGCATTCAATTAGTTAGATATGCATTGGTTATAAATTGAGGCTGGGTAATGCTTAAGGAACATAAGGCATATTTATGATACATTTCTTATTTTTATTATTTTTATTGGATATTTTATGTATTTTCATTTCAAATGTTAGCCCCTTTCCCCCTTCTCCCATTCCCCATACTTCCTCTTCCTGCTTGAATGAAGCTTCCACTCCCACCCACCCATTCACACCTTAACATCCCAGCATTCCCCTACACTGAGGCATGAAGCCTTCACAGGACCAAGGGCTTCTCCTCCTATTGATGCCAGACAATGCCACCCTCTGCTACATATGAATTTGTTGGTTGGTGATTTAGTCCCTAGGAGCAGTAAATATGGCCGAGCAAACATCTGTGAGGTATATTCAATATAGTCCACATGGTTCTAGCCAGAGAAATTAGAGAACAAAAAGAGGTCAAAGGGATACTAATTGGAAAGGAAGAAGTAAAAAATATCACTATTTGCAGATGATATAATAGTATGCTTAAGTGATCCCAAAAATTTCACCAGAGAATTCCTAAACCTAAATAACAACTTCAGCATATTGGCTAGATATAAAATTAACTCAGACGCTTTCCTTATGTATAAAGGTTTCAGGCTTTAATACAGTTGTATGTAATGGTTTCAGTGACATACTCTCCGGCATTTTTTCTTTCTTTCTTTTTTTTTTTTTTTTTTGATGATTTTTTATTAGATATTCTCTGTATTTACATTTCAAATGTTATCCTTTCCCCCCACTCTCATCCCTGATCCCCCTACACTTCCCTCCATGCAGGTGCTCCCTCTTCCAACCCTCATCTCCCACCTTAGCTCCCTGGCGTTCCCCTACACTGGGAGAACATGCCTTCACTGAACCAAAGGCCTCTTCTCCCCGTTGTATTGATACAGAGACAGGCAGGTAGATCAATGGAACAGAACTGGAGACCAAGAAATGAACCTACACACCTATGGTGACTTGATCTTTGATAAAGGAGATAAAAACATTCAATGGAAAAAGAACAGCATCTTCAATAAATGGTGCTGGTTCAACCGGAAGCATGCAAATAGACCCATTTTCTTTTCTTATACCCAGGCTTTGATAATGAACAAATCTTCTGACTTTGGAATATACAAAAACAGATCTTTATTGTATATAATATACAACTAGACAGTAAGTAAAGTAAAAAACTAACAATTTTAAAAATATGAAACTGCTCTACCATAAGAAAACATTGGCAGTACTCAGAAGACAGATACAGGAAAAAGACTTTCTAAGAAGGAATTCCTTTGTTCGGATTTAAAGCCAACAGTTGAAAGTGGCATCTTATAAAACTAAAAATCCCCTAGACTGCTAAGGAAACAATCAACAAGTGAATAGAAACCCCACAAAGTAGAAGAGAATGTCTGCTAGCTATGTATCTGATAGGAGATTAGTATACAGAATACATAAAGAACTTACAAAGGAAAAGAACAAATGACCCAATTTTAAGTGGGCTATGGATCTAAACATGAAGTTATCAAAAGAAGAGATAAAAAATAGCTAAGAAATATCCTGAATAATATCCAGTTGCAGTTAGGAAAATGCAAATGAAACTTACTTTGAGACTTTACCTCTGCCCATCAGAATGGCTGAGATTTAGAAAACAACCAACAACAAATGCTAGCCAGAATGTGAGGAAGGGGAATTCTCTATTGGTAGAATTGCAAAGTGTAGGGACATTTTCCCTAATTGGCTAATAAAGACAGCAGAAGTCAATCACTGGGTGAAGATACGGAGGCAGGATTTTTGGGATGACAGGAGGAGAATGTCAGAGATTATTTGGCGGGTGTGGGGGTAGGGGTGGGGGTGGAGGTGGGGATGGGGGTGGGGGTGGGAGTGGCGGTGGAGGGGGACCAAAAAGTGAAGACATGTAGGAGTACCTTGCCTGTGAAGGCTAGTGAGGATGTGGCAGGATATTCTTCGCCCATCCCTTGAGTTATCTGGTAAGTTTTAAAATATAAAGCTCTAGTGTTTTCCTTCCGCTGGACTAAAGGAAGCCGAGTGAGGTAGCCCTTGCTGGCACTGGGCAGAGAACAATCAGAGGCTGGAGCAGCTTTGCAAAGCTAGCTGTAGGAGCTGGGCCAGAGATCAGCAAGGCTAGCCTTGGGTGGGGGCTGAGTAGCCAGTGGGTGGCTACTGATTGCAGAGCCAAGCCGGAGTGAACATGCTGTTTTTTAAAATTACACCCAACAGCAGAAAGGTGCAGTCATTATGAAGTTTGGTGTGGAGAACTTTCAGAAAGCTAAAAGTAAGCCTATCATATACCCAGGTAAAACCCCATGGTCAGAATATACCTCACAGATGTTTGCTTGGCCATATTTACTGAGGCTCCACTCACAAATGCTAGGAAACAGAAACAAATTAAGCAGTCCTCAACTGATGAGTGGAGACTGAAAATAAGGTACATGTGCACAATGGAATACTACTCAGCTGTAAAGAAAAAGGAAATCATGAGATCAGCAGGTAAGTGAATGGAAATGGAAAATAATATAGTGAGCGAATTAACCCAGGCCTAGAAGGACAGATGCCACATGCTTTCTCCCACGTGTGCTTCCTAGCTCTGAATGTTTAGATAGAAGTGTATAAGTCAAAGGGACAATGAGCTCCCTGGGTGACAGGGATGGAGCTCTAGAGAAAGGGACTGTAGGACACAGGTACTTGGAAGAGAAAAAAAATAATGATTGAGATTTAACTGGGAGGGGAGGAAGGAGAACATTTCAGAGGGAAAGGAAAATAAAAGTAAAAAACACTAAAGATAATAGAAAAAGCCCTAGTAAAATAGTGTTCTCTATTTACTTAATATATATACTTAATATATATATACATATAAATATATATTTAATATATATAAACATATATACATATATACTTGATATATATACATATATACATACATACATATATATATAATGTGTGTGTGCATGCGTGCACATGTGAGCATGTGTGTAATTTCAATGAAGTTACTTGGAGTAACAATTCTGCCTCCAAGAGCAGACAACCTCTCAAAAACCCCAGTGCCAGGCATAGGAAGTTTTCCCTCTTGGTAAAGAGAGTCCAAGAGACACACAAAAGAATACAGGCTGCTACTGTGGCACTAGGCTGCCTCCCTGGATTTGAAAGCAAGGAAATAATGCTAATTACACCACACTTTTCATACACAGGTCAAATAGGGATATAACCTAACTCAAAGCCTCCTCCCTGAAGACTGTGTCTCATAGTACCCAAAGGTGCTGTGAAAGCTGCCAAGGGAGGAAAGTAACCAGCAGTCCCCACAGCTATAAAACGAATGAACCGCTGAAAGGATCATTGTGGCAAGGTGTCCCCAAGAGTACCATGGTGACACATCTTGAGGCTACTCAACCACCATATAATTGGATTAAAGGCCCACATTGTAAACCCAGCCAACTTCCTTGGTTGGTGAGGTAGGTAGGTCATGAACCCTAAAGGCATACCTACTTTCCAAAACTAGTATAATTTCTAACCCCTTCTAAATACCTTTATGCTCACATATAAATGCCAGTCTCACCCTTTATCAAGGACACCTTTTTGTAACAGAGATTTGTAACATTATAGACAACCACACTATCCCTAGTGTGGAGAACAATTAACTGTGGAATGCCCTGATACATCTACAACTTACCCCTATGCCTAAGGTGCAGGGAACAACATGGAAGAGGGGCTAGAAACATTGTAAGAGCCAGAGGTAGTAATGGTCTACAAGAAAACATAACAGAGCAGTTGCACATAGGAACTCATAGTGTCGTGGCAACATACACAGAAGTCGCACAGGTTGAAGACACACAAAATCTTAGCATAGAGTAAAGAAGGTGGGCCTTCCCTTTAGCTATAGAACTATTGATAAGTGATAACTAATGGGAGGTAAAGAGTTTTCTTTAAGAGTGTGGCCCCTGTAGGTTGAACACATTCCAGTGGATGGCCACACATCAAGAATATATGACCAACAGTAACGACTGTGGGGCCTTTAAGAATCTGAGGATATAAATTTGGACAGGTACAAAATGGGAGGGTGGATATGGGAGGATTTGAGAGAGAAGCATAAATATGATCAAAATATAATATGTGAAATTCTCAAAAGAATTAATATATTGTGAAACTATGGCTTCCAAATACTTCTGGCAAGACTATAATTATATTGGTGGTAAGAGATGAGGAATATTCCAAATCCTACTGAATTAATCTCAAATAGTTGTTCTCAACCTCCTAATGCTGACCCCCCACTATAAACTTATTTTTGTGACTACTTCATAATTGTAATTTTGCTACTGTTGTCGATTGCAATATAAAAATCTATGCTTTCAAATGGTTTTAGGCAGCCCTGTGAAAGGGTCTTTAAGCTCCCAAAGAGGTTGCAACCTACAGGTTGAGAACTACTGATCTAGAAGAAAGGGAGAAAGTGTACCTTTATTTCAGCATCTTTATTTTAGATTAAGAAAGATCACATAGGATAGTAATAAATATTTTAAAAACTACCATTGGAAGTTGGAAAATAATTTTCCTGTAGCTGATGACTGTGAAATCTCCTAATAAGATTTTAAATCTACATTATTGTGTTGATAATCACAAGCAAATGGATATATACCTAAAGTAATTTTATCCAATCTATTACTTATAACAAGATTAAAAGGATGCATTAACTTTTTTTTCTTTCCTAATTGGTATAACAAAGTGCTGAGAAGAGTAGGCTGACTCCATGGCAGGCTTCAAATTGGCAGTTAAGGAGGGTAAGCCTAAATCTCTGTTTCCAAGAACTGGGCAATCCCAGACAAGTTCAGGCCTCAGGAGGTGCACTACCATCTGGCCTGAGGAAAGGACAATGGAGTGGCCAGCAGCAGTTTGAGACTTCCTCTGCTACTTCCTCAGTAACAGTCTCCAGACCTACCCCAGCAAGTTTGCAACCTCCACACCCTGGCAATGGGATGTCCATACAGATGGACCCAACAGATTAACACAGAGCTCATCTAACCAAGACTTTTCTAATGTGCTTTAAATCAGACCTGCAGGCTCACTTGGGTGTCTCTCTGGGAGACCCCTGCATGCTGGACTTCTGCAGAATAAAACACTGGTTACACACTATTTGAGTCCAGGCTGTCATTCTTTGGGGAAAGGTGGACCCTTACAGTGTCTCCATCTTATTGCGACTGAACAGAAACTCATTTATACTGGCAACATTGTGTACCATAAGAAGCTTTGGCCTCCTCTGTGAATGAATGGATGCACCTTCTTCTTTAAGCACCTTCTGGTTAATTTTCTTTATCCAAGTTAAATGTAGACATCTAGTTATAAAATTAATCATACAATTTACATTAAGTTCTAATTTGTAACAAGTGAAGAGAAAAGAAAATGTGGAAAATCAATTTCTAATCACAAAGCAGTGACACCAAGATTAAAAGTAAAATATATTCACACTTCAGCATATTATTTTCTTCTATTTGAAAGCATTCTCCGTTTTCATGTTAACCATACAATTTAATTTTTACCTTTGTCTCTGTAGTTTATATTTACAGAATAGAATTGGGAATTCATTGGAGGCAATGAAATTTACAGCAAAATAATCATACTCAGTAATAATTACTATGTAGTGACTTTAGGCCATGTTTTCCTATGGTGGTTTACAAATGAGAAATCTCTCTCAAAATAACAAATGAAAACAAATGCAAAACTGGTAAGTGGTAGAAGTTATCAGGCGACTTTATGGTGCTACCAGATTCCTCTACCATGCTGCACTGAAATACCCCAATACAAAGTTAAACACCTGTGCTGGCTAATTTTTACCAACTAGACAAGAGCCAAAGTCATCTGAGAAGAATGAACTGAAAAAAAATGGCACCATAAAATTGGCCTATAGACATGTCCTTGAAGTGTTTTCTTGACTGATAATTGATATGGGAGGATAAATCCCATTGTGGATAGTGCCATCTGGGTAGGATGCTCAGGTATATAAGAAAACAAACTGAATAAGCCAGGAGAGGGAAAGACAAGTCAGTAAGTAGCATTTCTCCACATCTGCTTTATCATTACTGGGCTCCAGGTTCCTGCTGCCAGTTCCTGCCCTGACACTCTCTTCCCTGGAAAATGGAGTGACTCTAAGCTGTAAAATAAAACACAAAACCCCCTGTGGAGGTTTGAATAGTTTGCCCCATGGGAAGTAGCACTATTAGGAGATGTAACCTTACTGGCGGAGTTATAGCCTTGTTAGAGGAAGTGTGTCGTTGTGGGGATGGGCTTTGAGGATCATAAGCTCAAGCTCTGCCCAGTATGGAAGAGGGACTCTTTTTCTTGGCTGCCTTCAGAACAATGGGAGGAGAGTCTTTGGTCAGTGAAGGCTCATTTTCTCAAGGTAGGGGAATGCCAAGGCATGAGGTGGGAATGGGTGGTTGGGGGCGGGAGCATCTTTATGGAAGCAAGGGGGATGGAGGGGAGAGGAGGGAGGAAGGGATAACACTTGAAATGTAAATACATAGAATATCCAATAAAAATGATTTTTAAAAGAAGAACTCAGCACCTTTTCCAATATCGTGTCTGCCTGCATGTTATCATGCTTTCTGCCATGATGATAATGGACTGAACCTCTGAGACTGTAAACAAGCTCCAATAAATTGTTTGCCTTTGTGAGAGTTTCCTTGGTCATGGTCTTTTCACAGTAGTGAAACCCTAACTAAGACATCCTCCAAGTTGATATTGGTCATGGTCATTGCTTTCACAGCAAGGGAAACACTAAGGCAATGGTCATACAAGAAAAAGTCCTATTAACCAAACAGATTAGTAATATACAATTATCACGAAGCTGAAATATATGCACATTTTAAAACAGTAAAGAAATCACCTTTGACCTTCAGATGAGTATTTATTATCATTCAGACAAATGACTGAGCCATTTTATAGAAAGGGAACAGCCACACAGAACTTCATAACTACATTTTTAAAAACACGATCTCAAGAAAAATCTTAAGATAAAATACCATTGCAATCACTAAACTGCTTTAATTCAATAACAAGTGTTTGATATGGACTCTGCCTAGAACCAGCTCACCATGGAGTTCCATCACTGATGGTGACACCCTCCGCTGATCCTCATCTCTCAGAGATTTTATGACTTTGAAATAGTATTCTATTCTTGTTTGGACCCGATTCTGTATCTTTTACATGCAAAATTTACATTGTATATAGAAATGTTTATACATGTACAGAAAATAATTGAGAAGTATGCATGTAACATCATGAGCTTTGCCAAGTGATTACAGTGATATAATCAGCTTCCACATAAGACCACATGGAAGCCATGTCACAAACATTTCTACAGTTGTGATTTCATAGGCTGCTTTACTTCTGCCCATTTGCAGATATTCAAGAATCATAGAGAATGTACTATTCTTTATCTGAGTATTCTCATTCGACAGTATGCTTCATGATCTATCTGTGTTGTTCATATATGTGTATACCTTAGTTAAGGCTTTACTGCTGCGAACGGACACCATGACCAAGGCAGTGTTCATAAAGGACAACGTTATTTAGGGCTGGCTTACAGGTTCAGAGTTTCTGTCCATTATTATCAAGGCAGGACGATGGCAGTGTCCAGACAGCCATGGTGATTCTAAAAAGCTCTGTATTTTGAATGGAAGGCAACTAGGAGAAGACTCACCGTCCTCAGACAGCTAGAAGGAGGGTCTCAAATCCCACCCCCAGAGTAACACTCCTCTTCCAACAAGGCCATACCTTCTAATTTTGCCACTCTCCTGGGCCACACATATACAAAACACACTATACTGAAGAGGTTTATTTTCTTTCTACTCTATGGCATTACATTACACAAATGTATCATAATCTATTTTTGTTATATATTTAATTAAAAGATTATTTTAGCTTGGTTAGGACCAATGTAAATCAATCCTTTATCTTAGAAACAATTTCAACTTTCTAATTTAGTAATTGCATGTATTAGTAAATAAAAATACAGAATATATACAATGACTACCAGTAACTTAACATGTACCTTACTTTTTAGAAATTTATCAATAGTGCAATTAGAATTTCTGTATGCTTAAGTTTAAATATTAAATACTTAAATAGTAAATGGTAGAATAGGACAAAATCTTAAGTAGCAAAAGCATCACTGTCTCTATTTTAGATGCTATATTTACAAAAATTTGTAATCAGAGGTTTATTGACTAGAAACAAGTCTATATTTCTGTTTCCTTGTCTAATATTAAATAATCCTAATAAAGGTTTATTAGGTAAGCAGAAAATTATGGGTAACAAATGTATAATATTAGGAAAACATTGATGTTATTTATTTCTTTAGAATTCATGAAAGAATGGATTGTAGTGTTCAGGTCATTCACAAGCAAGTGAATACTGTAAGCTGTGTCAGTTTTTTTTTTTTTTTTTCTGTTTATTCAGGTTGGTGAAAGCATGCCCCTTTTCACCATCTATGTAATTCTTCAACAATCAAGTAATTAATTTGCATCTCTCTGCATCTATTTCTCTTATCCAAAACACTTATAATGGGAGAATTTAGTTTAAACTATGCTTTTCATATTTCCAACCTGCTAAGCATCCTCCAGGAAGATGCCATATGCACAACAGTCAACTAGCAAAAAAATTATAATCAAGTTACAATAGCCGGATGACAAAAGCTCTTCGGTTTTCTAACTATCTGGCTTCAGAGGTCTGTTCCTGTCCTCTCCTCAGAGAACACTCTCTTCCTTTGGTAAATTGTTTTCCTACATTATTTTCTTGCAAAATGTAATTATTCAGAATAAGCTATGCGTGAGTTTCATCAGTAAGTTCTGTTCAGCACAGCTATTGTAGGTTAGCATGCAGAAGAATAGAGTTTGCAAGCAATAAAGAGACACACCTCACAGAGCATAGTGTCTCTCTTGACAAGGGTTTCTAAGCAATAAGAAATGTGAACTTTTCCCCAATTCAATTTTATAAAGCCAAACCCAAGTTTTGTCTATATAAAGAGGGGGGTTAGATCTCTTCAGTCTCCTCTACCCATCCTATGATGGAGCACACAGAGTTCAGTAAGATCACACAGGTGGTAAAATACAGGGAATGAAGTGACTGGGCAGACTTTCTAGTTACTCAAAAATTCTAATCATAAAAGATAACCAAATATTAGTTTACTTGTGCTAAATTATTCTGAATACTTCTGTATTCTTCAGAGTCCATAAGCCATTGGTTTGTTAATACAAATTATGTACATTTAAAAAAAATACTCATGATACAAAAGAGTTTTCTAAATTTTCATCCCTCCATTTTCTTCCAACCAATATAATGTCACAATTGTTTTCTGTAGATTTAATGCATTCAGAATAAAATGTGACTTGGCATGCGGCCTGCACAGAACCCTTTGCACTCTTCTCCTGCTTGGTGTGTGCACTCCCTCACTGTTTTCCAGGGATTCCCTGCTGCCTTCTTAGGAGTGGGAATGAACTCTGCACTGTCTTCCAAGGATGCCCCCGCTGTCTCTTAGTAGTTCTAGTCGGCAGTTATTGGAATGCTAGATGTTATTTGAATCTTTGCAAGTTTTATTGATCTGATTTTCATTTATGGATTTCCACTTTCATTCACTATGTTTATTCCATTCATGCAGACTCTGCGGAGTCAACCACTTGAAATCATTTATGCAGAAAAGCCAATCTCAGAAAGAGACTCTCTCTCTCTCTCTCTCTCTCTCTCTCTCTCTCTCTCTCTCTCTCTCTCTCTCTCTCTCTCTCTCTCTCTCTTCTCTCTATCTATCTATCTATCTATCTATCTATCTTCGTGTGTGTCTTTCTCTCACTCCCTTCATCCTTACCCCTCCCTCTTCTCTCTCTGAGTCTCTCTGTTTCTGTGTCTGTCTCTCTGTATCTCTGTCTCTCACCTTTCTCTTGTATGTATATGTGCATGTGTGTGTGTGTGTATGTTGTATTGTGTAAACATTGTATATGTGCATGTGTATAGGACATTAAAGTAAATTGGGACTAAGAGAAAATAGGAACAGACTGAGCTGAAAGAGAAAGCTGAAGATAGAAAAGGAACTAAAATGTATGTGATGAACAGGTCTATCTGGAAGGAGGAATAGGACCAGTGTGGAAGAAGTAGAAAGGAGGATGAGCAGCACTTGGGGAGAACAAGAACGATGTGTAATAAAATACCTGTGTAAAAATGGTATAATTAAACACATTATTTTGCAGACTAAAATTATTAGTAATAAATGATAAATGTCTGTTAAGAAAAATCAATAGAAACGCTAAGGCAGAAGAAGAAAGTTCTATGGAATCCTATCTCCAGATAGAGAAATATAAGCAACTAATGACTGTCTGGCGGAGTATTAGCTTTTCCCAGGGAAAAGCCCTGTTACATATTGTCCAGTGGAGAGTGATCTACCCTGAATCCAAATAAACACAAGCAATAAAAAGGGATTCATTGGATTGTGTATATGTGTGTGTATGTTTATGTGAGTGTGTACATATCTATACATATATACACATTATTCATATGCATAAACACACACATATAAATGAAACAATCAAAGAGAAGTAGATGATCTGAGAATGGGAATTACATGAGAAGGTTTGGAAAAAGAGTAGCTTGCTGCTGGGTTATAAAACATTTTTTAAATCAGTCACATTTGACATATGAGTGAATATAAGCTTATTTTATTCAAGAAATAACATTTGATCAAGTATTATTTTGGACTTAACAATTCAAATCTAACTAGGAAAGAAACAAAGTCTGTACTCCAGTGATTCCTAGCCATGAGCATCAGGTCTTAAACCAGATCAAGTAAATAGGTTTGATTATTTTAAGTGCTATTTTAAAATCTGCACAATTCTCATCTACATCTATATTTAAAAACCACTTTCACTGATAAACACTTATATACAATAATGAAACTATTATAACAGTATGTTTAACCCAAAATGAAAATCTGAAAGACAGTCTGATTTTTTTAATTTATTTTTTAATCTTTTTTTACAGTCTAGACTTTAATCCCCTCCATATTCACCCTCTGACTACTCCACATCCTATACCTCCTTCCCCTTGTCTCCAAGATGTCGCCATGCTCTACCCCCACCCTACCAGACCTCCTTTCCTACTCCTAGGACCTCCAGACTTTTGAGGGTTAGGTTCATCTTATCTGTCTGAATAAGACCCAACAGTTCTCTGCTGTATATGTGTTGGAGGTCTCATATAAACTGGTGTATGCTGCCTGGTTAGTCGCATAGTGTGTCTAAGAGATCTTGGGGGTCTAGATTAGTTGAAACTGCTGGTCTTCCTACAGGGTCATCCTCCACCTCAACTTTTTCTAAATTTTCCCTCATTCAAGTACAGGGGTCAGCAGCTTCTATCCATTGTTGAGTATAAATATCTGCATCTGACACTTTCAGCTGCTTTTTGGACCTTTCAGAGGGCAGTCATGATAGGTCACTGTTTTTAAGGACACCATAGCATCAGCAATAGTGTCGGGCCTTGGGGCCTGCAGGGCCAGCTAAAATAATGGAAATGGGCAACCTCTGGAGGTGGGAGGACCCTCTAGAAAGTATCAGAGTCCTAGGAGGTGGGAATATCTCAGGATTCAAAGGGAGGAACTTTAGATGAAATATCTAACAGGGGGGCAGAGGAAACGTGTAGAACCCATCTCCAGTACAAAGACAGGACATTAAGTGGAGAAGTGGGGTTGCCATCCCGCAGTCAAAAACTCTGACCCAGAATTGTTCCTGCCTGAAATAACTGCAGGAACAAAAATAAAAAAGAGCCCAAGGAAAAGGAGGTCTAGTGTCAGGCCCAAATTGGCATCCAAGGCCTAACAGTATTACTGATTTATCTTAAGAGTCACTCAATAACTGAGACTCTGAGGGAGGGTCTTATTTCCCAACTTAGATATAACATTTATTTTACCCTTAATATTTAGCTTTTGACATCTATAGGGAGGAGAGATAGGCTAAGTAGTTTGTAAATGGTTGCTCTTAAGTTTTATTTATTAATTAATGTTATTTAAGTTGGTAAAGAAAAGATTTTGTGATTGATGTAGTCTAACAGAAATTAACCAATTTAGATTTCTAAAGATGAATTTTAGAGAGGTGAAGAGGAAGACAAATATCTACTTCTTGGAAGATGTAATAGCACATGGCTAGAAAGGGAATAATATTATCAGGAGAGGGGGGAATAAAAATTTTCTTAAATATTGTATTTTTAATATTTAGGTTTACTGTTTGAACCTTGGTTCTATTTAGTAACTCTTTAGTATTTTACAATCTGCCTGAAAGAGTAGGCTCTCTGACCTTCGGCCAAGAGAGTGCTTGGTAAATGCATACCTTGCTTAGAACTTTGTAGAGAAGTTACGTACATAGGTAATGGTGGGGGGATGAAAAATAAAGAGTTGGGACTACTATTATACTCAGTAACAGGATGTTACAGACGTGTAGAAAGGAACAGAGAGCAGCAGGTACCTGGATTAAAAGAACCAACCAAGCATATATAGAAGCAATACATAATCACTGCTTTCACCGCGGAGCATCTTACAACATAATCAAGAGTTTTACACCATGCCATAGAGCTCACAACACTCAGACAGCGATAAATGGTAATAGACAGCAGAGACTTTCTTAAAGAAACACAACTGAAATTAAATCATTCAAACCCAGTGACTCTCATCTACCTAGAGCTTGGGATCAGTAGCCGGATACTGGTTTGCCATGTGTATGAAAGTGATGTTCATCCAGAGTACTATGTATATGCATGCACAAGCAGAAAGAAGAAAAAATAGTGATGTTATATGTAGCCAAAATTATAGACACAGAAGAAGGTAAATGTGTGGTCTATAGACTCAAGAGGACAGGGGGCCAGAAAGCTTCTAGAGAGTGTTGAAGTTAAAATGTGCCTATTACAAAGACCCAATAGAGTCATGTATGCCATTCAGTACTATTGGTGACAGAAGAGCTACAGAAAACTGTCAAGTTCAAAGCTCAAAAACATCTGGAGCTGATTTTATAACACACTGAAGTATTCCTATTACTAGCTATCATGTGTTGGATGTTGATATTTGACTATGCAATTGCTCACAATAGCAAAACACAGATGCTATTAACCATAGCCACAGGCCAGAAAACAGTGTCAGGGAAGTTAGTCACTCAATAAACAAGCACACAAGTGAGGAGATCTCAGAGCTCATAAATTTACTGAACTACACATCTTTCTCTAATGGTAGGGGTGGTTTGTGTTTGCAACAAGGAAACTTTTATTTTCTCCAGGTTCCCCATGCTTCTGAGAGGAACCTGGATTCATGAACCACTGAGGGATTCCAGGGTTAAAAGTTTCTCATTTCGGTTTTTACTTGACCTAGTGGTAAGTAGGGAAGACAGGGAAGAGAAAAGGATAGATGATTATAATAAATGGTGACATACACCAAGTGCATAATAGATGGGTGAATAAATATTTACAGTATTGTATTGGCTAAGAATATGTCTTTACTGTGGGATTTCCTTTTGGATCCCATTTTGGTATTATCTTCTGTACATTTGACTTGGTTTCTCAAAATATGCCATTTTTCTCATTCATAAAGTTAAAAATTTTAATTAAGCTATTCAAACCTTTACTTCTTTAAAGCCTTTTTTAGTGAAAGTTATTCTGACTGGTAAGTAAGAGATAGGAGCAAATGCATCAACCATATCCACTGACTGCTACGATGTAAGAAAAACATCTCAATTTGTCAAACCCAAACTGGATTTACAATCAAATCAACCAAGAAAAGAAAACAACAGCAAAAAACAATGCAGGGTCAATACATAAAGCTGTAAGGTAATGGTTCATGTCCTGTGGGGTCTTGTCTCCTTTGGGGATTGAATATCAGATATCCTGCATATAGAATAATTGCATTAGAATTCATAACAACAAAATATCATCTATGAACTAGAAACAAAATAATTTTATGATTGGGGGTCAACACAATATGAGGAACTATGTTAAAGGTCTCATTGTTTGAAAACTCAAGTTCCACTATGATAAGAAACAAAATAACAGAAAATTCTTGCCTGTATAGGGGAACTCTCAAATGAATAGCATTCTGATGTTTTAAGAATAAAAATATATTAGAATCACTGAAGTCTTTTTGCACACTTTATCGCATACCTCTTTTAATATTTATAGACACTTACATGGAGTTTCTTTTTTTCTACTGAATCACACAAAGACCACAACAGGCTTTGTATCTCTTCCTTCATCCCTAACACCATAATACAAGCACTGTATTCACTCAGACATTTCTGTAACATCTGGCCTGAAGTAGAAGGGAAAGGTGAAAATAATGTTCACTACTGTTTTGAAAAGCATTTTAAGGCTATAGTTCTGGTCTCTAGAAAGGAGGACTTTGAGGACTGCACAGATTGTCTAGTTATTGCCTAGTTAGTAATGTGCTTGTTGAACAATCATGGAGAAGTGAGATCAATCCTCAATACTCACAGGGTACTGCATCATGCACCTATAAGTCCAGCCCTGGGGATCCAGAAACAGGAAGTTCCCTGTAGCTTACTGGATAGCCAGTTTTGGTGAATATGTGAGCTCTAAGTTCATTGAAAGACTTTGTTTCAGATAATGATGATGATGATGATGATGATGATGATGATGATGATAATGTGGAGGCTGACTGAGATAGAAATCAAAGTGGAGCTCTGACCTATGTATACATGCTCACATATACATGCACAAAGAAGCACACACATACACAAAAATAAATATAAAAATATTTAGTTTACTTACTAAAATTTTCCCCCAAATGGCAAACTCTAGATGGATAATTATATATGTGGTTCTCAACTATAGGTAAATAAAAGTCAGTTTTTTAAAGGACTGTAACAAGTATTTTATATTAATAATGTTCAAATTTTTGATATATTACAAAAGTAATGATTGCTCTAATTTGACATTATTGTTTATACACCCTTTGTAGGGTCTGGAGAGGATCTGATGCTAAGGTCCCATTTACCAATTGGTTCTTGATCTATCTGTAACATTACTGGGACAATTGTTGGACAGAAGGAATTAGTGGAACTTTTGGGTCCCTAGGGAAGAGAGAAGAGACAAAGAGAGGGGAGGAGTTTTCACCATGCTTGGGAGAGGGAAAAGACAACCAGCCATGTGACATCTTGGGTGGAAGAGCCAGGACAATTCTCCAGGCAGGAGGTTGGGTGTTGAACTGGGACTGGAGGTGGCTGAGCAACTGAAGATGAGAGCAGATTTAGGATGCTGATCTGGGAGTACCGGGAAGGGCACACTAGCTGTGGTAGATTTGAGGCACCCAGCAATTAAGCCATAAGGCAGGTTGAAATTGAACAACATGTGTGCCTGTGTTTTTAATCAGTGGATCTAATATTCTTTGGTTGGGGACTGATAGTATGGTCTGCCCAGGGTTTAAGGTAGGGTTCTTCCAAAAGCTACATGCAACAACGCTTAATTTATACTGGCTTACATAGACATACCTATATGCATATATGAATAAAGTTGTTATTCTTGACACTGTGGGATCCATGTCATTTCTGACACACTACATATTTTCCTTAATCTTTCTAATGAATTTCCCTTTATCTTCTCCCTTTCCACTTCACCTGAGAGCAACCTGTGTGGGCTATATCTACTGCCATCTGTGTATGGAAGCTTCTGCTCATTTCACTGATGAGATGCACTCAGTGCCACTGGGCACTGAGAAGGCAGTGGCAGGGCGGGTACTCTTCTAGCTACTGTTCTGATGCTAGTTTATGTGTTTCTCAGTGAAAGGGTGTAGTTCTGGTCTTGTGGCCATCTCTGGTAACTCCCCTTTCCACATTCCCCTTTCCACAATTTGGGGTGGCATCTTGCCTCTTGCCCTCAGGAGTCAGGTTGTTCTAACTCCTCCCAGCTGCTGCTAGTCTTCAGCTGGCCCTATGGCCTCATTATTTTTCCTAAATCTTACAGTTTTATAAACTTTACATCTCCTTACAGGACAAACAAATCTATTTTACCAACCAAGTTCCTCCCACAGTGTTGCCCAAGAAACCAAGACAAACACAGCCACAGGTATCTCTAGCCTTAGGTATGTGCCAAGTAATTGCTTCTATGGTTGAGTTGGTCCTGCAGTAACACATATTATATGTGCTCTTACTTATACACACAGCATACTACATTCAGATTGATTTCTTTCCTGCAATGTAGAGATTTCAAAACACAGCAGCAAGAAAAATTCACAGAGCTTCTACAAACTGAAGTAGGAGGCTAGCTCAGGTAATAATTACATTAAGTATTCTTCTATCCTAGGAATATAATAATTTTTATCTCTTGAGGCACAGTCATATAGGTTTGATACGTTATATTTTCTGATAGTGGATTTGTGTCTGTAAACACTGGAAAGTTTAAATAACTGTGTAATTATTTTTATCCCTAGAAGTACTGTTTCCTTGAGATAAGTGTTGAAATTCCAAAGTAAATGCATCTTTAAAAATGTATTCTCTGGGTTCTTTAGAAATGCTGCCAAAGAAGTTATTTCTAAATCACTAATTTCCTTTATGATACAAATATTCAAAATATCACTTTCTCCAAAATATTGAAACAAACAAAATTTCTTATTTTGACTGTGTTTTTTAGGTAAAGCAAAATAGAAGAGATATTTATTTGGCAAGGGTTTTCTTCTAAAATAACCTATCAGGCTTTTAAAACAAAATCTCACAAGCATACATTTACCCATTCATAATGCTGTTGTCATGGAGACCAAACTCTAGCACATTTGATGGTGTAACCTACACATCTTTCTAGCCTGAAAATTTTTCTCGTTGTCATGGAAACTGCCAGTCACTAGCCTTTCTATTCTTTGATGCTCCCGTAGATACCACTGAAATTTTAGCTGTGATTTTCTCATTCTCTAACAATCTTGGGACTATCAGACAGTGCTAAAAAAATAATAATAAAATTTTGCTACCTTTCTCTTAAATGTACAATGATCACAACCCTCAATCCTTGAAACATTAATATTAGGACAAATTTGTTTGACTGAAATCCTAGATGATCCTTAAAGTTGTTTAGCCTCTCTGAAGAGTTTGATATTAATAACGTCTGATGTCACTTAAAATAATTGAGTCATGAGAGGTATTAATTCTTTTGTGAACAAAGTATCTATCAAACAAAAAATCCATTGACTTAATGGACTTTAAAGTCTACTCCTTCTGGAAAAAAATATTATCAGCAAATTTCGAAATATTAAGTCCTCTGAGGTAACTCAATGGAGACAGTTATGTCACATCCCACTTTGTACATAAAAATAAGCCCACCATTTAGAATGAGATAGAAAATAGATGATAAAATGCTGATCACCAACTTCCCATGAAATACTAGAAGACCTGGGCACAATGATCCTGCCTTTCCATGTGGCTACTCTCTAGTTTGCCTCACTCCTGGTGATTACCAATCATGACAATACTCATTCAGATGAAACACTGTTCCTTTTATAAAATAAAATATGTTAGTCACTACAATGACAACCACAGATGCCTGTTATTTGTAAATTACTATGAAAGGATCTAGGCATAAAATAATGGAACAGTAATTAATTAGCTCTGGACACCCAGATGGGAAGAATAAAACTAGTAATGATACATACATTTCTGGTAAAAAGTGGTTGGGTTATTTTAAAAAAAAATGGGAGAATGTAAAGAAGACATACAGTCAGGGGGTGGAGAAAGGAGAGTACATGGGAGTAATTCTGGAAAAGAGTGTCCTATAGTACCCATGTAATACTCAGTTACTAATATATCTGGAAAGAAGCTGTATACTAACAGTGTAATTAATTTCCATATAACTAGTAATGGCAATGCCCTATGAAATTAATGCTATAGAATATTGGTCATCATATAATACTGAATCAGTCATTATGTACTTGGCCTATAGATTAATCCATGGATAAAGTTCCAAATGCTAATTTGTAGCAATAACTTTAAAAAAGGCTTGGTCATCTGGGATTTCTGCACTGTATGCAGGAAAATCTTGACAACGACTATTCTATGTAGTTGGAAAAGGTAAAGAAGCACGAGTGTCATTTGCTTGGGTGGGTGGGGAGGGTATTATAGTGCCTTGCCTTCTTGCCTTTCATGCTTTTTACTTTTACAATCTGATATCGAAATGTGTGTTGGCACAAGAAGCATAAGGGGAAAAAGCAAGAAGCATCATTTCATTTCCCAAATGCAAAAGGTAGAAAATATGGCTATTTAATCACTTCTGCTGGAGGACCAAATAGAGCTAATGCTGTGAGGAAAACAGAAGATAAACATCTTTTGAAAACAAAGAGAAAATTTCACAGTGCACATTTCTCCATTAAGTGTTTGAAATAAAACCTGCATGGAACTTCATGTATTATCTCAGCCTCATAATTTTAAATGCACAGAGAAAATTCAAGGATGGTATGTAAAATCCCTTATACAATACAAATTGTCAGTGCTGAGGCAGAAGTTAATCCATGCTTCTGTTATATATGCCTATTACAGCTTTAGGAATAGGTGATAAGATATATTGGAGCCTGAAAATACATTTTATTGGCTCCTAAATTCTTAATGGTGCTATAGATATCAGCCACGGGAGATATTAGTATCAGACTGAAGTAATTTAAAACTCAACAACAACAAAAAAAGAATCTTTGTCTTTGATTTTTCTAATGTGGCTTCAGTGTCATGAGAGAGAATACCCAAACAGTTTGGAGACATGTACATTTTGCAGTCATAGCCCAGTGATCAACAATGTACTCTTTTTCTGAGGTATCAAAAATGAAAATCCTGGGGACTTACCTAATGTGTACAGATTGGATCACTTGAAAAATATTCATTCCTTCTTTTAAAAACTGCAGCAAAGTGACCACTTTTCACAGCAAAAAGGTGAAATGACCATAAAGTTATAGTTATGTGTGTGTGTATATATATAATTTAAATTGTGAAGTGAAACATTCAAGGGATGAAGCTTTTTAATTGCCTGTGTGTGGTGTCTAGTATCAGCACTGCCACCCCCAATATAAGTTACTTGGTTCCTTTATATATATAGGTACTTTACAATGACTCTACAATAGTAGTTTTTTACATTACTTTTTTTCTAAGGGTCTTTAGTGTTGGTAATGGCATTGGCAAAGATTTCAAACAGCCTAGTATTGACTCCCATGTGGTTAATTTTATGTACTCTTATGTTGATCTATAATGAAAATAATCATGCTGAGCAAAGATAAATACAAAGGGTATTTTTGGAGAAATAGTTTAAGAAGAAAAGGAGAACCAACCTATTTGACAGTATTATCAGGATTAGGAGGTGAAGTCTTGTTCAAGAAATTGTGTCATTGGAGGGTGGGGTTTGAGGCTTCAAAGACCACACTAGACACCCCAACTGTTTTTTTCTACCCATGGTTCTGGATGTACTTCTCAGCTACTTCTCCAACACATGCATGCTTGCTGCCATAATCCCTTCTGTGATGATAATGGAGTAAGTAAAGTATTGAGACTCTAAGCAAGCTTCCAATTAAATATTTTCTTTATAAAAACTGTATTGGTCATGGTGTATCTTCACAGCATTAGAACAGTCCCTCTTCTCTAGTTGTTGACAAGAGAGTTTCTATAGATTCTCAAACATTATAGATTATTGACATTGCTCTTGTTTATCATTCAGTACGATTCCCCATTGCTGAAGACAACACACACTTGAATGATAGAACATGGAAAAATAAAGCTGGCACTGACTAAGAAGTCTCATTCCTACTGGTTAGCTTTAACAGTGTTGCAAGCTGCTGAATGAGATATTACAGATGAGGGTGGGGGAATCATCAATCTTATCCAACCTTGAAGCCCAAGAGCTATAATAATGACTGGCATAGCAAAATATGCCCACTGCTGCAGTGGTGATATGAATGTCAGGAGAGCAATCAAGCACTTTGAATTGAAGGCCGGCTGCACAGGCTAGCACTACTAACAGAGCCAAGAACTTGCAGGAGGACATGCCCTAGGAGAGAATCTACTCCCATTATACTGCTACATGGACATTCTGAAACCAACTTTGAATGACTTATCACTTATGTTCATAGACTATTGTTATCTCTCAACCTTCTTCAGAGAAGCTTCTTTTTGGAATAGAACATGATAAATGCAGAGACCCACAACTGGCCAAAGTATAGAGGTTAAAAGATTGGGGAATATTCAGCCCTAAATGGAGCATCTATATCATATCTCCCCCTCACAAGTCTCAGGGTTCATTGAGGAGAAGGTTGGGAAAAGACTTTAAGAACCAAAAGTTGTGAGACTTTACTAAAAACAGTGTTTTCTGAACATAGTGGAGCAGTTGAACATATAAACTTGCAGAGGTTATAATACTACACACAAGACTTCCACAGATTCAAACCTCATAGAATCTAAGAATGAAGAAGGGAAATAGTCACAAGGTTCTACCTCTAGCTGAGGAATTGGCAATATATAGCTACTAGGTAATGAGTCAATTTTCCTTAAGGATATAGCTCTGGGCAAGCTGTCCACAATTGACATAGCCACACAAGAGAGTATTTGGGAAGCACAAATTGAACTCAATATATTGGGTGAATATGCAAATAGGGGCAAATCTTAGAAGAGTTGGAGTGTATACCCTGTGTGTTCTTTTGTGACTGGGTTACTTCACTCAGGATGATATTTTCTAGTTCCATCCATTTGCCTAAGGATTTCATAAAAAATCATTATTTTTAATAGCTCAGTAGTACTATATTGTGTGAATGTACCACATTTTCTGTATCCATTCCTCTGTTGAAGAACATCTAGGTTCTTTCCAGCTTATGGCTATTATAAACAAGGCTGCTAGGAACATGGAGGATCATGTGTCCTTGTTAGATGTTGGAACTTCTTTTAGGTATATGCCCAGGAGTGGTATAGCTGGGTCATCAGATAAGTACTATGTCCAATTTTCTGAGGAACTGCCAGACTGATTTCCAGAGTACAATCCCATCAACAATGGAAGAGTGTTTCTCTGTTTCCATATCCTCGCCAGCATCTGCTGTCATGTGAGTTTTTGATCTTAGCCATTCTGACTGGTGTGAAGTGGAATATCAGGGCCGTTTTGATTTGCATTTCCATGGTATGCACTCACTGATATGTGACTATTAACCCCAAAACTTGTAATACCCAAGATACAATTTGTAGACTATATCAAGGTCAAGAAGGAGAATGACAAAAATATGAATGGTTCGGTCCTTCTTAGAAGGGGGTGGGGGTGGGACTTGGAGGGAAGAGAGGAGAGGCAAGAAAAAAAAGGGAAGCAGGACCAGGTATGAAAGAGGACAGGATTAGGAATTTGAAGACATGTGCATCAGTGGGGTATGGGGAACTTGGAGTAGCTACCAGCAAGTCCCAGATGCCAGGAAAGCGAGAGGCACAAAGGATACAACAGGGATAAGATTAGCTGAAATGCCCAACAAAAGGAAAAAGAACCCATGGAGACTATATTCAGAGGTTAGGGGATAGGGCTACCACTTTTTCTCAAGATTTTAATCCAGAATTGTTCTTGTCCAAAGGAAATACAGACATAAAGAGTGGAGCAAAGACTGAAGGAAAGGCTATCCAGAGACTGCCCCACCTGGGATCCATCCTATATGTAGCCACCAAATCCAATCACTATTGCTGATGCTAAGAAGTGCTTGCTGGCCGGAACCTGGTATGAATGTATCCTGAGAGACTATGCCAGAGCCTTACTGATACAAATGAGGATGCTTGCAGCTAACCACCAGACTGAGCAAGGGGACCACAATGAAGGAGTTAGAGAAGACTGAAGAAGCTGAAGGGGATTGTAACTTCATAGGAAGAACAACAATATCAACCAACCAGACCCCCCAGAGCTCCCAGAGACTAAACCATCAACCAAAAAGTACACATGGAGGGACCCAGGGCTCCAGGTACATAAGTAGCAGAGGATGACACTTTCTGGCATTAGTAGTAGGAGAAGCCCTTGGTCCTGTGAAGGCTCATTTCCCCAGTGTAGGGCAATACTAGGGAAGTGAGATGGGAGTTGGTGAGTAGGAAGAAGAGCATCCTTCTTGAAGCAGGGAGAGGGGTTTTGGGAGAAGGAGGGAATTGGGAAAGGGATTATGTTTGATTTGTAAATATATAAAATATCTAATAAAAAAGAAGAAAGAAATAAAACAGAAAATAAAAGAGTTAGAGAAGGCCCATAGATATAATCAAAATACACTGTATGAATTTATCAAAGAATTAATAAAATATGAGTTTTATAAAGATTTAAAAATAAGAGAATAAGAGATAGACTAATCACCACCTAAAATTCAATGCGTATAAAGTACAACATTCTCGATAGGATATTAGCAAACTACCTACATGTATCAGTACAAATATACATGTATACAACAGACATGTATAACTATACATACTCACATATGAATATAAATGTATGTGAGATATATGCAATGGCATAACTAACAGAAAGAAGTGTGTTTATCATCAGATCAACAGGTAATTCTCACTGAAACATAAGAATACCAGAAGAGAAACAATAGGTCATCCATTTATTTAAAGAAATAAAAAGAAAGTGAAAAGAAAGGGGAGAAGAAAGCTCCTTTTATGACATTTATCCTTCCATAAATGAGGAATTCTTGATAAAAGCTCAGTGTAGCAGATGATCCTTTGATTTTCCTCATCTGAAGTCACCAACTGGGTTTGGCTCCTAGAATCTGAAGTGGCATTTTTGTTTTGCTTTGTTTTGTTTTGTTTTTTTGAGGTAGAATTTGTCTGTGTATCCCTGGCTATCCTGGAACTCTCTCCATAGACCAGGCTAGCCTCAAACTCAGAAGTCCACCTTCCTCTGCCTCCCAAGGGCTGGCATTAAAGGTATGTGCCAACACTGCCCTGCTTGAAGTTACCTTTCTAAGGGGTTTCTAAATTAAATTTCCACCTTTCGTAGATTGCAGATCTTTATATTCCGATCATTCTAAGCATAGAGTTCAGATTCTAAATGTGGGTAAAGAAGGGGAATTCTGTTTTCCAGCTCTATAAGTAAAAAGCAGCATCCCTCTTCAAGACCACAGAATTCTTATGAAGAGACAATTTTTCACTTTAGGTCTCCAGCTATAAAATGTCTAGGTCTATCAGTTAGTCAGTTCCTTTCTTCAGATCCCTAATAAGCATTGCGCTGCTGTACACCAGATACTACACTTAGCTCAGTAGTGGGAAGCAATGAGCAAAACTAGAATGGTCCCTGTATTAGAGCTTCAGATCCAGCGAAGGACATATTAACTGCTAAGCTACACAATGGCTGTTTCCTTTTGATTGCATTGCATTTAATGCTTCAAAAGAGGAAAACAAAGACTGAACCTATTGACTGGAGAGAAAATTATAGTTTGAGCAAAGATTAGAAGAAGACACGGAATTTGCTGGAACAGAGGAGGCAGGTGAAGAATAAAGAGATGAGGGTGTTGAGATACAAGGCTGGAGGCATTTATTAGGTAGAATCAGGTGAACAGATCATGAATTTAAAAAGCAAATGTTCTCTATAACTTTGATGCTTACAAATTAACTTTATGCACACTATCATGCTCCTTAAGACAATACTTCTCCAAACAAGAAATGGGGCAGAAAGTAAAATGAGCATCTTTTATGCCATAGGTACCACTGTTGTTCTCTGTATATTCATTATCTTATTTGATCCTCCCAACACATCTGGAAGAACAGTAATGCTCCTGTTATTCCCATTTTACAAATGAAACTAACTGAAAAAATGGAGTTTCTTCTAGAAGCTGGCTCTTCTAGAACCAGAATAGAAGCTCACTCCTTTCCACAGTGCCCGTTAAGCATCAGAAAATATGTAAAGTGAATCTCCTAAAATATTACCTTTTCTCTTAAGTACTTTCCTATTTTAATTAAATGCTAATAGTGTTTGTGTTCACCTACTCAAACTAAAATAGCTTTTTAAAAGTTTTAATCTATAGATGGTAGGATGAAGATTTATGAGCCAGTATTGGAACTTTTCTCTGAAGAATACTGAGAAGGTTAAATAAATCCATTCTCAGGAAGCTTAATAGGTTTTCCAATTTAAAAAATCAAATTTTATTGTTATGCTGAGAAATTTTAAATAGCTGACATTATTTATTTCTTATAATTCAGTCAAAAATCGGGCAATGAAAGAACATTAATCTTTACTGTATTCTTCTCCTTGGTAAAGAGAAGAGGTTGCATTAATTAAACATTTAAGGAACATGCTAAAATTCCACACAGAGATGTTTTCAAGTGGTGCAAATTTTCCAGCAGAAAAGCATCATATAATACAGTCTGAGAGTGAAGAGAGCATGAAGGCAAAAGTCACTGCTACAGGCAAGAGTGGTTCACATGCTTACATTAAAGAGCAAAGCAGCAGATGTGATGAACACTGAGAACCACAGATGCAAGGTTCACAAGGCTTGAGTGGCAACAAAAAGGGAAAAAAAACTGATCAGTGGAGCATAACTCCTGACGTCCCAAAGGCAATGGTGGACTAGAGGGTGCAACTAAACAGCAAACATTGTGCCACATTTAAAAAAAAAAAAAACAGAATCTTAACAGCTGATAACACACACAAGCTCTGATTAGAGTGGAAAACAAGTTCACTTTAAAGAAAAGCAAAGAAACTGCAAAGCGAAAGATAGACCAAGGCTCCAACAGACAAGAAAGCTTGAACAGTGTGGACAGGAGCTCACCTGAAAAGATGATAATAGAAGATGAACAAGTGTGACAAAGACAATCAAAGCTTCTCCAATGTGCATGGTTCAGGACTGGTCTTGTTTCCCTCAGCCTCTCGGCTTACAAAGCCTGGTGGTCATTTTGCTCATTGTCTAAATTTTATTTCTTTGAGTTATGGCTTTAAATCCAACTCTCTTACCATCATTCTCCTTCTATCTTAGCGTGAAAGAATTACTATCATTTTTCTCCAATTCAGCAGAGCTTTCTTCACATTTCCCCAAACACAGCACCCGTATTCACTCTGTAGTTTAACCATGATTATATGGGATTTTTTTTTGTGCTGTGAATCTCTTAACAGAGCAGATCTAAATAACATTTGTACACTATACAGAATGAAGAAGAAAATTTAAATTATGATAGTTGAGACTACTAGCAAGATGGCTCAGCTGTAGAGGCATTTGCTGGTGAGCCTGATAAACCAGAGTTCAATCCTCTCACCCCACAAGCTTCAGGAAAGAATTAACCCCTGAGGTCCTCCAATATATGTGTGATATATCCCTGGGATATTGCATATGCACACAAGTAAAATAGAATGTTTGCTGAAAGTTAATGAGTTAACACTTCATCTCTAGGAAATGGGGAAATAATTACATATCTTAGAGTACATGTTCAATGGGAACTAAGCACTGTTGAGAAGATAGAATAATTACCCAAGAACAATGCACCTTTAAAGAAGAAAATAATCAAATGTGTATTTCCTAGGAAAAATATTTGTCTGGTTCTATTTGATCAGTGAGATGACAGTTTCAATGACAGCTGGGCAGTATTGAGCCCAGAAGACTCATAGCCAAGGAAAAGCAAGGGAGAGAGAAAGGTGAATGGGCTTTTAAATCTGTGGAGATTTCTGCAGCACTGAGACAGCCAAGGGGATGATGTACAGGCATAAACGAGGAGTGGGGTTCCTTCTCATCACATACCCACAGACTCACAACAGCAGACAAAGGGGATATTCACTGAATCCAAGAAAACAACAGTCTTTAGTTGCATGTCACAGAGCAGTATCTGACCCTAGCAAGAAATAAAATAAGATAACGAGAGAGAAGACTCTAGAAAACTCTGCAGGCCTGTCTCAGAGTCTGCAGCAGGGTTTGGTAAGATTTCAACTGTGGATTGAGCATCAAACAGAAGGACAAAGGCATTTGTAGGAAAGCTATTGAACCTGCAATGTAAATCTGCATCCTCCTCAACTGTTCACCAAGGTGACCATTTCCTCAAAAGGCAAGACTTATCTGCAGATGCTGGAAGTGTGGGCTGCACATTTATTTTCATGCTTACGATCTGGAAGCTCTTTATGTCATTTTATTTCCAACTCCACACAGCAACTCTGTCACTAACATGGTTCTGGTACAATGACCTGGAGTAAACAAATTCCAAATGGCCTTGGATGTTGAACAGTTGGCAACAGCACACTCAGATCATTAAGTTCCATGGAGACCAACATGTGACAGACATTGCAACACTTCAGTTAATTCTCCCTCCTCACACATGAAAGAGTATTTGTGTTAAAATCCAGAAATTTACAATCCAGGATCCATATTCCTCTAAAAGATCCAAGGAAGTCCACAGGCATCTGGGCCTTGCTTTGTAATTCTGAAAACATTTTCCTTGCCTGTGTACATCTGCCTTTTTCTGAAAATAGACCCACTTATTCCCTTAAACCTTTAAATACAGGTAGGAATATAAGATACTAGAAACAACTACTGAACAACAAAAAATCAAGACACTAGAGTTCACTGAACATAAGAGGTTTCTTACGCTAATGAATGAAGAAATCATTTCACTGGACTTATCCTTTCATGTAAATAGTTTGCATACTTTATCACCAATGCATTGTAAATATGACTACAATATATACGTAAAATAACTTCATAACTTTAAATGTAAATAAATAAACAATAAATACAATAAACAATAACTACACATAGTATAGACCTGAAACCATCAAAACATCTCAAAATACTTGTCATTTTCAAATGTTCATAAAATAATTGACTTTGGGTAAATATTATTCATACTTTTCAACACATCGAAATGACAAATCTTCAGCACAATTGCAAAGCTATATCCCTGTATGGAGATATTAGTCAAGCCAAAGTGGCCCAATCTCAGATTTCTTTCAAAGACTCATCAATCTGCATTTGGTTTCTTGGTGCCTACACTGTCCTCAGATACCTCAGCCTTTGTAATGGCACAGGCTCTGATTATGCCCTGACTCTTTTCCTCTAAGTTATTATAAAATTTCATCTAAAATTTAGAAATAGTTTTAAAAGAAAAACCCAACATGTCCCATGAAAGCACTTAAGTCACCATCCATACTCTCCCCAAAATAACACAACAAATCCTTTACCTCCTCCCACTTGGCATCATGAGCTCTCCTTGGAAAAGCCAAAAATCAATACAGTCCAGGATACAATACAGCATATGCCAGCAACAGCTCACAAATGTGACAGGACAAGAATTGGCCAAGCTGCATGAGGTTGGCAGAACATTACTTGGAGGGCACTGATGTCATGTAGTAATCAAGGGCTGAGCCTGCTCTGCCTCCTGCAACAGCCACTCACATGCCTCTGGTTGAAGGTTGTGCTAGTGCCAGATGCAGAATCTAGCATTTCTGCCAAGATGCAAACCTTTCTCAGTTGTCCTTCCACCCCTTTCCACTCTCCTGCCCAGATCTGTTATCTCAATGACTCTTCCCACAAACATGTCAGCACATCCCTCATCTGTTTTTCCATCCCTTGTATATAACTTGGCATTTGATTATAGGTTCCCTACAATATAAATCTAGCAACTTCAGATATAAGTGCTTTGTCTTTACCAAAGAACTGTGGGATCCTGAAGCATCTTGGAAAATGGGAAAGTCTAAGGTCTCTGTATTATTGAAAGCAGATTGTATAGACAAAGTCATATATTTCAAAAAAACTTTTGATTTTCTCAAGAGAGAATTTTTTAAAACCAACCCTCCATGCAGAACCATGCTATTATGTCCCTCAGTATAGCTCACTGTCCCTAACATCTATGGGATTTCACTCAGGAAAGACTGGTGCCAATGGAAAGGATCAAATGTCATTAACTATTTTCCTTTATAATTTTCTACCCATAAACAGATTAACAAAAGCTTACTGAAAGATTCTGAATAGACACCACCATGCTGATTGAACACTATAGCTTAGATCATTCCTTAGCATAATGATCAAAAGCTCTTCAGAGCTACACGGAACTGTGTTGGGCAAGCTCCAGATCAATTAGATAATGACCTGAAGTTTGTTTTCCATTAGTTTCTCATCAAATTTATACTTAAAAAGAAAGGTAAAATTGTATCATGTGTGTGAATAAGGAGGGAATGGCAGGATTGGTGGGAAGGAGTGAGGAAGAGGAGCAGTCTCATAACAAAAAACAGGGCAAAGAAAAGCCTACGCTCTTTACTGTAACAATCTAGGGGAACTGTCCCTGATTCATCTCTAACAGAAAACTTATTGCAGAGACTAAGTGACAGAACGAAGCTGAATCTAAGCGGCCAGAAACTGAAAATTCCACTTAGACATGAGTTTGAGACTGTATGAGGAAGGATGGGAACAAATCAAGCAATAGTATTGTTCAAGAGAACGACCTTAAACAGCTAAAGGAGGAAAACATGAGATAACAAATGAGTTAGAAGACACACATGGACACATATACCACAAGCATGCACACCCATAAATGTTCACACCAACAAACATGTACATAAACATGCATATACAAAAATAGCACTTTTTACTCATCAGGATAAAAATGTGGCTTTCTAACAGTGAAATATATCTCCATGTAGACAACAATAATTTCCATAGCTTCCTTTATATTCCCTTTTACTCAACACAATAGAGTTTTTATCTGAAGGGTATTGGACAGGGGCAACAGATTTTATTTACAAAGCGTATGTTTTCTATTATTATTCCAATATCTTCTTTTTTAAATCTCTAAATACAATCATATTTCTCAATCTGTACTTTTCATTGTCACCCTAAAGAATGTCTCCTTGAAATAAAAAAAAAAAAATACAGCATTATGACTATTGACACCCTATGCTCAGTGAACATTACATACAACACCACAGTGACACAATGAATCCATTGGATTAGCCACTTTTACTGGCTTGAATTCTCCCCAGCAACACATCCCAGGTTCTTATTAAACACACTCTTCCCAAAACACACAGAATGATGAGCACTCACACTCTGTCTACCTGAATCAAACAAGCATGAGAGGAAATTTCAGAGGGAACAACATAAGTTTCACTGGAGTGGCATAAACTACCATGGCTCAAGAAGAGAAAGGGACTTGGGGAATTCTGTATTATTTCCATATTAAAACCTCACCTGTGGCCATGTTGGAGATTATAGTTTGCACAAATTGCTTTCAACTGTCTCCAGACCTTGTTTGATGCACATAATAGAATATTTCCCAAGGCGAACTCCTACCCAAATACGTTTAGACATTCAACCATAGAGCGAATCTTCGTAGCCACCTCATCCAGTGCAGACTGTCCATTCTTGACTCAGCAGCCATATGCTGAGTACTGAGTCTGCGTTAGTATAAACTCTGCTATGGTACCCGACATGGCCATAATGATTTTTACTGGAAAAAGTTGGTCCTTATGATGGATGACGAGGTGGTAGAATCATTAAACAACAAAAAGGTGGACAAAGAAGACTGCTGAAGTCACCGTAGTCAAACCACTGAACAGGATGAATAAAGTTCTTGGGATGCTCTTATTTATCCTGTCGATGTTACAAATAAAGCGAGGTGGGGGCCCTTGAGCCCCTCTTACTTCTATCCCACTATGTCATGACTTCTGTATATATATCCACCACCATAACATCATGGGGCCCTTATCTGACGCTAAACAGAGAAGCTTGCCCCCCTTTTTATTTCAAGGATTTTACCTCTTTCAAACTATGTGCTAAACAAACCTTAGTTTTACCTTACACCAAGTATTCAGTTGCAGCAACAGACTAATTACATGCATTGATAATCTGATTCATTTGATCTGTAATAAGGTTGGCATAGCTTCAATTTAATTTACCTGTTCTTTAACTTTCAAAGATTTTTCCTTTACAGTTTTAGATGTAGGTAATTGAGTTATTTATGATAGCTAGAAGACTATCAAGAAAAAGTCTTTTGATTGATAGTAAAAATCTTAGTTTTCTCCCATCTTTCATTGTCAGCCCATTTTTCAAAGGCAAACAACAGCTCCTAAAGTTTATCTTCATAGGAAAAGAGTACATGCACTAATTCTCCTACAATGAGTGGTTCAGGGGCTGTGTATATTTTGAATCTATAAATCACTTTAAAGAATATGATTTTGTGTCCACTAATACTCAGGCATGCTTGGAAGAAGGACTCGGGGGACCTGAGCCCTTACTACTGAACTATTTCCTACTGATAGTCTCAGTAGAAGAGAGATAGATAATAGCTTTCAGTTGTGTGCCCATTAGTGACCCTACCAGGCTCTAATAGATCATCTGATTCAATGGCTACACAGATAGCACTGGTGTCAGAAAACAAGCCAAAAGTAATTTTGGAAAGGCTCTGATAGGGTCAGGGGAGGAACTTAACTGAAATTGTCAAATTATAGAATTCATCCAAAAATCTTCAATCTTTTTTTAAAAAGTAAATAATTTTAGCAGTATAACTTATCATAATTATTCTAAATAAACTATATGCATCTCTCTGAAACCTGAATCTGACAGTTGCTAGAAGATCTGTGTTCAAGAATGTTAAGGGTCAGGGTGCTGAAGAGATAGTTCAGAGTCAGGAGTGCTAACTGCTTTTCTGAAGAACCTGGGTTTAATTCCCAGGACACACATGGCTGTTGACTTACAGCAATTTGTAATTCCAGTTCCAGAGTGTATAACACTCTCTTTGGGTCTTCAAAGGAACAGCAAACATTTGGTACATCAACATGACATTCAGGCAAAATAGCCATACACACAAAAAATAAATAAATGAATATATTTTGTCTTAGTCAGGGTTTCTATTCCTGCACAAAACATCATGACCAAGAAGCAAGTTGGGGAGGAAAGGGATTATTGACCTTAAACTTTCACGTTGCTCTTCATCACCAAAGGAAGTCAGGACTGGAAGTCAAGCAGGTCAGGAAACAGGAGCTGATGCAGAGGCCATGGAGGGATGTTACTTACTGGTTTGCTTCCCCTGGCTTGCTCAGCCTGCTTTCTTATAGAACCCAGGTCTACCAGCCCAGGTATGGCACCACCGAAAATGGACTGAGCCCTCTTCCCATGATCACTAGTTGAGAAAATGCCTTACAGCTGGATCTCATGGAGGCATTTCCTCAAGGGAGGCTCCTTTCTCTGTGATAACTTAAGCCTGTGTCAAGGTGACACAAAATCAGGCAGTACACACACACACACACACACACACACACACACACACTATTGAAAAAGCAAAAGAATGTTCACAGGACCATTTTATAGGAAAAACGAGGGAAGCAACCTAAGTGTACAAATTTGAAGAGTATTTGAACTAAGGTGATGTAACTCTAAGTTGGGATGCAAGGAAGCCACAAGAAGCCATTACCTGGGGTAACAATATGAAAGAAGCATAGGTGATGGTTTATGTTACTGCCCAGAGCAAGGCTGTGAACATGTACAAGGCATTTGGGACAAAGAGGAGAGTCTATAGACAAACTCTATGCTTCCCTGAGCTAACACCTACCCAGAAATAACTACCTAGAGAAACAGAGTTCATTCAGTAAACTTGTACCCAACCTGCATACTATGCTAAATATGTAGCTAAGTAAAAAGCCAAGAATAGGTCTTAAAATCCACTCCATAGAAATGAGAAATAGTATCTTTGAATAGTCACGTAATGACAATGTTAAATTTACTCTTTATAATTTTTATTTTATGTCTTTTTATAATGAACAAAACATAGTCTTTTTCTTGGATGTGAGAGGGGAAAATTCGTAGGCTCAAAATCAGAAGGTGGTTCTGTTCCTGTCTGTGCTGAGGAACTTTGACCAAGTTGCTCAACTCTTCTGGTCTCAGTTTCCTTGGATGGAAACATCATGTTGGATAAGGGCTGGTCCATCTACAGCTGTGGTAACAGCATTGCTGCATGGGGTTTTGGAATATATTGGAATATATAACACGTAGTTATTATTTTATGTGATTTATATGTATAAAAGCATTATTGGAGTATTAAAAACCAACCCTGACTTTGGGTTTCTCTGGTGTTTGTGTTATGTGAACTGCAAGTGTTTTTTAAACATTCTGGAGTTAATTTGATATATCATAAGAGAGAGCTGGAGAGAAGGTTCATCAGTTTAGAACACTATCTCCAAGATAGATCCCCACTCCCCATATAGTGGGTCATAAAACCATTTGTAATTATAGTCCCAAGCTATCTAATACCTCCTTCTGGCCTCAGCAGAAACCAGAGGTATTTGTGAATCACGGAAGTACCTGCAGGCTTAATATTGATACACTAAAATAAAATAATAAAATTTAAATTAAAAACACAATAGAATACCTTTTCACACAGTTTACATTGCTAGTCACTGAAATGGTTGGGGAAAATATCCCTGTTTAACTCTCTTAGTTTTCAAACCTGTTCACAACTAGGTGGTAAAAGAGTAACGTGGATATCAGAAGAGTTGTCACTGTTTATTGAGGTAAAGAATACACTCAATCTTTATTATTCAAGGTTTTTACATTTTAAGTTTTAGTGTTAACCACTTCAAATATCAAAATGATTTTATGATCACTGCAAATCCTTAAAAGGAAATATATGTCATATATTATAGTTAAAGGTAAATGAATTACAATTTATTGCCAAAATATTAGTATTTCTCCATAAGAAAAACAGAATGTGATCATAGTTTTGAGTTAAAAGACATTTTACTAAGTGTGCCTTTCATTATTTCAAAACAGGAAAGGTTAAATAAGCTATAAACTTTATAAAAGTATACTCTAAGTAAAGCATTCTAATGGCTATCCAGTGGAGCATACATACATCAAAAGTTGGTAATGCAGACCTCTGCCCCATGGGCTTTCTAATGGTATGAGGATATGGCTTAATGCATTTCATGATCATCATTAGAGAAGCTTCTATTTGCAGTAGCTGGAGATTAACACAAAGTTACCCAATTAGCCAAAGGGCAGAGAATAAGAGACTGAGGAGTGTTCAGTGTTAAACAGGGATATCTATATTATCTATATTACACTTCCTTCCATAGGTTCCCTGATCAGTTCAGAAGATGAAGTAGGAAGTCTGCTAGTGGGAGCATACAAACACAAGAAAGCACTTTCCTCTGTGCAAAGCAGGATAACTTCACATATAACACAGAATGGTTGTCACACACACACACACACACACACACACACACACACACACACACACACACACACACACACAGCAGAGGCAAGCTTAATGGAGCTCAATGGATCCTATCCTAGGATCAAGAAAGAAGTTAGATGCAAAGTCCCACCCAAAGAGCTATTGACAATTGATAGTGACTGATATAGGGAGAGTCAGTTCTCTTTAAAAGAGTGTAGCTCCTGGTAAATAGACCATACTCAGAAGAAGGTCACACAGCTGAGAACATACACATGTGTAGCGCAAATTGGACTCCACGAATGAAAAAAAAGCAAACAAAAAATTTAAAACAGAGACAAATTAATAGGGAAAGGTGAGCTTGAGACAAGTTAGGGGAGGGTTGAATATGACCAAAACACATTGTATAAAATTCTCAAAGGACTAATAGAAATAGATATTTTAATAGAAAAAAGATGAAGAATCAGTGATATAGCCTATAGCCACTGCTTCCAAGGAACCCAGGGTTCCTTTCATCTGACATAAGCAGTCATGGTATGGACAGAAGGTGGGAAGAGGGTTAGAACTAAGATGGCTGGTGTGGTGGAGGGGAGCAGAAATCAGGAGGGTCTACAGTGTGGTGTGGGTCGGGGATATGGGCTTAACAGCCTCACTGGCCAGAGATGCATTCATCATTTGGGAGCAGTGTCTTCAGTTAAGTGAAAGTGAACAGGATTATGTAGTGGGGATAGGATTAAATTTTTATACACTACATAAAGGAGGCGAACATGACAGGCAAAGAAAAAAAGGCAACATGTCTGCTTGGTCCGAAAGGAAATCAACCCATGCAGTTTCTAAGGCTCCGGCAGAAGAGGTCTATGCTCAGATGTGATGACCTACTGAATAATGGAGGGATTTGTTCAACATGAATGATCAATCCAGCTGAATGGCTTTCAAACAGAAGCAGACTTGAAATTCTAGAAGTTAATGTTGCTAGTTTTCTTCCCTCAAATCATTCTTGTGAGTTAACAGAGGAGATGGTTCTAAAAAGCCATCCCATGTGACAAGTGTAGAGGCAGCAGAGGACTGACTGGTCTTCATGTCCCAACTGTTGCAACCAACTTGAAAAAGAAATGTCACCCAACAGTCAACATGACTCTCCCACTGAGTCCCTGGCACTTCGATGCTCACTTAGATCAAAATACATCAAAATCCAAAGCATTTTTATACACCTCAGTCATTTTTATTTATAAAAACAATTTAATGGATAAAAAAATTGGCATGAAACCTTGCTGCATTAATAGTTTATATTAAAAAGTTAAAAACTGCAACTCTTGATATTATAGAAAAACTTTTCAAATGTAGTTGTGGCTGTTGTTTCTACCTTCCCTTCTACCATTTGGCAGATCAGTAGTGAGTTTTTGTGTGATTTGTTTTTTGTTTTTTGTTTTTTGTTTTTTATTCAACAAAACATTTTTATTGGTTCTTTGGGAATTTCATATTATACACCTTGATCACACTTCCCAGTCCTTCCATGTGCATGCCCCCTTGTGACCTCCACCTCAACAACAAAAACAACAACAAATCTAATTAACAAAACAAAACCAAGCAAGAAAAAAACCAAAAAAAGTTTAATTTGTGTCATTTATATACTCAATGGTGAATGGTCAAACTCTCTGTGACCTGACCGTCAAATAGAACTGAGCCTTTCCCCTCCTATTTTCCCTTCAGAAGGCATCAATTGTGGAAAGCTAACTTCAGCATCCATATCATACTTTTAAAGAATTCTCTTAAATGGCTTCCCATTTAGGCTGCTACTTGGCTCTTCCTTTTGCGGTGGGTAGGGTCAGAGTAGGGATTGTCACAGAAGCCTTCCTTGTACCTTTTTCTCAACTGTGCATCTACAGTGATAGGTACCCTGACACAATACATTCCTTTGTTCTTTATAGTAAGCAGGAGCATGGATCATAGGATTTCACATGGTTCCTGGCTTCAACACAGACTATGACTACTGCCCTCTCCACTCCCTCTACTGCAGCAGAGTCACAGACACAGACAAGGCCCTCAGAGGCAGCCTGAACCAAAGACATCAACATGGCTTTAGGCTTCTGCATAGAGCATGACAGCCTCTTGGCCTTTGGTAATAACATAGGCCATGGGCATCAATACAGAATCCAGCTGCAGTAAAACCACAGGCATAGACATGGCCTTCAGTGACAGCATTAGCCTCAACATCACAATAGATTCAGGTGACAGTACAGACCACTCAGATCAGTATGGCCTCTGGTGTCTCAAGCCCACAGACATCGACATGGCTTAAGCTGGCAACACAGACCATGAATATATCTATAGGGCCTTTTGTGGCCAGGTGGCCACAGACATCAACATTGACCCGAGAAGCAGCAGGACCTCAAACCAAGACCTGACCCCCGACAGTGTATGTACCAAGACATCACTATAACCTTAAGTGGTAACGTGGGCCTCTCACCTCAGTATGGCTCTAGTAACAGCATCGTCCATGAATATCAACATGGATTCAGGTTGCAGCATAGACTATGGACCTCTGCATGGCCTTCTGTAGTAACATGGGCCACAGACATCAACACAGATCCCCAGCTGCAGTAGGACCACAGACTAAGACATGGTCCTTAGTGGCAGCATGGGCCCAGACATCATGGTGAGTTTTTGTTTGGTTGTTATTGTTGTTTTAACCATTATATTGAATCTCATCCTTAACAAGTCATGTCAAGGCCACATAAAGGTTTTGTTATACAAACAGCAAACATCTATGCATGTCTTCTAGGTATTTCAATAATTTGTTGATAAATGTTCCAAAGTCTACAACAAGTATCACTTTCCCATCTAATTTCTCTCTCCATCATACTAAATTGCACATTTAACAAAGACCCTACTTCTAAAAGACCAAAGACTAGCTTATAATTGAAGTGCTTCACTTTCATGGCAACTTTTAAAGCTGTATTCCATGCTAAAGAAAATAATTACTCTAAACTAAACTTAAAAGAGTTGTATGTGCCTATTTCTGTTATCTGTGATGCAGGAAGGCCTAGCCTTGGTGTGAACTTCCACTAATCTTATCAATTTAAAACAGATTTTCTAAAGAACAATTGAATCACACAACCAGGAAATCGTGTTGTACTAATGAAATTCATCCATCCTCTCAAGAAACTTTAATGAGCCTTCTTTATCCCCGAAAAAACAAGGTATTAAAATGCCAAAAATATTCCTTATTCTTGGAGTTTTCCCAATATTGGTCATAAAAAACAGCATTATTTCCTGGGCAGAGAGGGCTCATCCTAAATAAACAATTAGACAAAGGTTCCTTGAAGATTTGAAGTTCTAGGAACCTTTCTAGAAAGAGTATTGACAAACTGAACCTACACATCCCATAAAACATGGCATTTGTCTCTGTGATTAAAATTTTACATGGGATAATAGTTTCTGGATGTAATATCTGTAGCTGATTTCAGGCTGAGAAATATTATAAGTGCCCCTTGGACCTCAAAACTAACAACAGGGAACTCTATGACTCTTCATAGAGTCATATGTTTCTTTCTTATCTTTCTTCATAGTTTACCAAGTGCTAATCAAGGCAAAGGGTCTACTAAGGCTTGAGAGGTAGTTGTACCTTCCAGCTTGGGAAGCATGTTCTGAAGCTCCAAGTCCTTTTCTGTGAGCTCTATGTGACCTGCTATGGGAAGGAAAAATGTACCTAGAGGAACAACCATGGTCTAAACCACAAGCTGCTTTGTCCTGATGATTGAAGAAGATCAGTTATAACTCATGCACCTACAGGCTTCAGAGCAAATTTTAGGAAAATATGAAATTACTATATCAACAAAGTCTTCAGATCCATCTAAAGATCCATATAACCCTATAAACCTTTGTAGGGCAGAGGTCATGTGCTTCTTCTGTCTATGGAGAATTAAGAACACAGAAAAATCAAATGTAAATTAAAGCAATTCATGGATTTGTCAGTAAGCTACTGTTTTCTACTGGTCAGTAAAAAACTCTTCTTTCAAAATCCTGAAAAAGAGAGTCTAAATACTTCTGACATACAGAAGAGGCTATGTTACTGGGGAAAAAAACTTAAGAGTTTTAGAATAAAATATATGTATTAAATTTTCTACCAATAAAACCCAACTAAAGGTCAGTAGGTTACATGCAAAATGAATTGGTCAGAGCCTGGGCATTCTTCTCTATACAATGAGAACCCTAAAGTACATATAATATAACAATTATCAGCATGATAAAAATGTGTTTAGTTTGAGACTCCCTGTCTGACACAAAGTAGTGTCTCAATGATGCTAGGGGCAGTAGCTGGCTTTCTAAGTGCCTACCACATATGAAAAAATAAACAGATAGTCGATTACTGTAATTTATTGGTAAATAAATCTAGCTAATACCAATGTTAGTCAGATGTATTTTCACTTACACATCATGCATATCATCCAAAATGCTTTCATTTCTCCTTCTACAATCCCATTATACATCAAACCTTTACACATGTACAATATAAAATCCTAAATTTCCCTAACCTTACCTCCCTAAGCTCAACCTTCTGTCCATATCAGACATAGCCATCTCCTGATAGATGATGCTGTTAAGCGTGACAAGGTCATTCTCAAAGACATATGGTGCCTTTAGACGATGTTACTACTCTGCTATCTACATCCAGTGGTCACCATTGCATTGTGAATTATGTCTGAATCCAATTTCTTCTCCACAAACCAACGTCCTTTTCGATCTCTGTAGCTTTGCAAAACTACCCTCTGTCTTCTCTGCACCTAGGAAAGGCTTTCTAGTCATAGGCCAAACACTGTCATGCTTTAGATTGCTCTCTTTTGTTTATTCAGAAAACTCTGCTCCACTACTGTTCCAGCTCCTATAGTGCTTCATTAGCTAGACACATTTTCTCACTCCTGTATTGTTCTATGACTAACACTCATATCTGCCACCTCAGAACTGTGGGTGCTTCCAGGTCATGAATCTTGTCTTACTTGACTTCACACCCTCAACACCTTCTGTATTTCTTGTCTCATAGTCATTATCAGTAAATAGTTGCCAACTGGTAAATGAAGTGATAATTACCCCATTGTCTGTCTTCATAGGTTCAATTAAAGACAACTGTATTAGAAGTTAATCAGAATCTTGTTACTGCATGCCCTGAGTTCTACATCATGTGTAAAGTCAGAGGAGGATAAGACGGTTTCTTCAGAAGCTCAGGGTGGGGGATGGTGAAACACAAATGATCATTAGACAATGGTGTCCATCAGATGAAGACAAAGACCAGCTCCCTCAAAGGTAGTGCTGCAGTACTAACAGGTTTCAGGTACTTGCTGCATACAAATAGGATCTTACCTTGAAACTTCAACCACATGCGTAGATGTGGTTTTTACTATTTCTGCTTAGCATTGCTCCACCTGTTGTACTTATTTGCCTTTAAGAGTCTGAGGAGACAGAACTAATCTTAAAATGCTTTCTCTTTTTACTATGAGTTACAGAGTCCTGATAGAACACCCTTTTTCATTTTCACATACTGGATTCTGATTATAGTTATAACAAAACACATTTATGAATTTTTGTTTCCTGGTGCTTCTCTCTTTTTTTTTTCACAGTGCTGTGTGAAATTATCAATTCCATTTGTCTTTACACTCTGCACCAGGGTTGCTTCAAAGAACAGTAATTAATATTTGGGAGATGACAACTAATACATATTCAAGATACAAACTGTATTTTAAAGCATGTCAGAGGCTAAGAAAGTATCTGGGTACCTGCCCCTCCTTGCTTCACAGCTTAGAGCAGAAATGGTCAAAGGTAACAGAACAAAGACAAAAAACAATAAAGGCCTTCCATCATCCTTTTCACTACAAAAAGTTGGCAAATGAAAAGAACCAATTCTGTATTCTTTGTTGCTTTTTTCCACTGTCTAGCACAGCATTTAGCTATAGGGAATATTTAATAAACATGTGTTAAGTGGAAGAAGAAAGAGACGAACAAAGAATAACACAAAAGAGAATACAACTTGGTGTCTTAGGAAATATTCTCTACAGACAGGCAACCGCATACTGAAAGTATCTTGAAATAACAAGGGGGCTGTGATATAAATCAGAAAAACAAAAATACTCCAAGTGACCCAGAACACTGAGCACTGATAGTCAGTTCTATAGGTATATTGATGATAAGAAACAATGAACAGCTTTGTTGACAATGGGAATTACATCCAAAAGCACAGCAAGGATTTGAAGAGCCCTGAAACAATGCAACCCCAATGACAGCTTTATTCAGCCCCTTTTCATATGTCTTTGTCACAACCATTGTGGTCCATATCAAGCCACCTCACCTGGGTTGAGACACTTTCTTTGAGGATGTTGAGCATGCCTAGAGAAGGGAAATGGATATTGGTTAGGAATAAAGGATTAAACTCTAGATTCTGGACTTGAAGTTCAGGAACCAGGTTGCAAGTGAGGGAGCCAAGAAGACGATGAACACCCACACTGGTGGAGAAAACTGTTGTTAGATTTATCACTAAATGTGAACTGTCTGCAAATGTAAATGGCTGTGCGTCTTCAAATATGTCCAACTAGCTACCGGCTTTGCTGATCTATATGTACTTCTGAGATCTGAAAACCAGTTCATTCATATGCACTGAGCACTGAGAAAGGGTGTCCTAAATACTCCACTTACCTTTTCTACTCTGACTCCCAACACTGTGTGACAGTTTCTGTCACTATACCCTTTTCAGTAACTACGAAGTGAACGGATTTTTCTAGTTGAAACTAACTTTCTTTTGGCAATAAGAAGTGTGTATAGTGTCAATGGGATTCATGTTTATCAAATATCATGCACTGTACAATCCTTACACAGAACAGAGAGTGAGCAGGGCTTTCTGAATTCTAGAGTTACGTGCATCTTCCAAAGTCTGACTGATGGAAATGGAATCCACTACAAAAACTATAGATGGTATGTAGTCAGGGGAGATTTAAGTCTCCAGGGAGCCACCCCACCTCATATCTTTATAAAGGGCTTGTGGGAGGGAGGATGTTTGCTGTCTCCCACTCCACTACCAAGTAAGGAACATGTGTTTCTTCCCCTAGAACTCTAATGTAATCTTGATGCAGGCAGACAGGGCACAAGCCTGCTAATGTCTCCACCCTGGACATGGCAGCTTATAGGACTGTAACAAATACTCTTCTGTTCTTTACAAATTATTCAACTCAGATGTTCTCTTCTAGCGTCATGTAACAGACTAAAACATGGAGGGAGTTTGCCTCCTGACTGCTTCACACTACATCTGCTGACATTAATCTAAAATCGACTCCCAAGCATGACCTTTTCCTTTGTAATATTCAGGAAACTAAAACAAACCATAACCTTTTAACTGTACAGTGTAAGAAATGGAATTAAACCTTCTCCACTATGCTGCATTTTCCAGTAGTGCCATTCCACACATGCTTCTGAGGCTGTCTTCACTCTTAAGCTGTATTCACTGTGGTCAGCAAGGCTGAAAGAGACTATGAGGCAGGGGGTGGGGGGAGTGAAGAGAGAGGGAGGGGAAAAGGGAGAGAGGGAGAAACAGAGAAAGAGAGACAGAGAGAAAGAGAGGGGGGAGTAAGGGAGAGAACTATACCATTAAAGGCAGGAAGGAATGAAGAAAAAAGAGAGAATTATACCATTTGAGGGTAGGAGCCAGCATCTAAGTAAAACCATGGAGAAAAAACTTCAATATAATAGATCTTATTTCTGCTACATTAATTCCTTATTACAAGAATCAGGCCATTGTATCATTAAAATGTTGTGACAATTTGATGTTACCAAACAAGCTTAATACCACCACTCTCTTAGAAGCTTGCCCATCGATTACCTCTCTATTTCTTTTTATAAAGGAAAAAAAATTGAGATGAAAGATAATTAAATAGCTTGGGGAAAAATGAAATGCCATTGTAATCTAAGGCAGATACAGCTAAAAGGCTGCCTCTGTCTCAAGCAATGTGGTAATCGCATTTCCTGACTCAAAAAATATAACACATAATGGAAGTATTGGTTAACAAAAGGCTGAAATGCTACTATCGGGATAATTCTAGGTTACATAAGAAATAGTTTAGCACATAGACCTTGTGTTGAAAGCTTAATGAAGAGATGAGATACTGACTCACAGGTTAGAGATACCTCAAGATTCTTAAGGTTATTTGAATAATACCAGTGTCTGGCTCATGCAATGTACCCCCATCCTTTTGAAGACAATAAGTTAAAAGCAAAATTGTGTGAGAAATATTGCTTTGGAGTGACAGAGAAAACAGAGGGGTGATGAGAACAGTGAGGTGTTCCAATGACCCAAATAAGAGCTTGAAAGAAGTGAGGTCCTCATCCCTGGAACCTGAACATCATGTGTTATTTGGGAAAAGGGATGTCAGCAGGGTGACTCTCATTAAGGGACTTTGAGACTGGAGACTGCCTTAGATTATTTGGATGAGGCACATGCAGGGACAGTGCCCTCATTGGAGACAGGCAGACAGGAAAGGAGTCCATGCAAAAGGAGAAGCATGACTATTGAGGCAGAGTAGACAGGCATGGCTGTAAGCCAAGGGATACCGAAAGTCCATCAGCATCCAGGAGACGAAGCAGCTGTTTGTGCCAGAGCTGTGAGTCAGTTGCTTTCCTGGTGTCTTGATTTCTGCCTGTAATACTAAGTTCAGACTTATGGAGTCTAAATCTGAGAAAGTCTGTGATTTCTATAGTCTTAATCTACACAGGTTTTAGGTTCTTTCTTACATTAACCACAGAAAAATGATATGGTTGTCAGTAAGCTTAACTAAAGTATTATTATAATATTAAAGTATTATGAAGTCTAAGTCTTATTCAAACACATTTTCCTATTTATTTATTTATTTATTTATTTATTTATTTATTTATACCCAATAAATTAGCTTTCAAAGGCTCTCTTTTTTTATATGCCATAAATGAAAACAGTACAAACATCAACTCCTGTGCATGGAACTTTTCACACAGCACATGAGTTAAGCTCAATGTACGAGCCCTTGGTACCCTTTGTTAGGACATCAGTAGGCGTTTTGCCCACCAGGATGGGTGTTAAAGTCTCATCCTGAGTTTTGAATGCAAACAATCTCAGCAAAATAATGTGCAATGATATTTTTAACACAAACTTAATTTTTTTTCAAACCATATTGGAATTTACTTTAAGGAGGAGGGAAGAATAGTAGAAACTATTGAGTTTCTGCTATTGCCTGGTATGATCAACACATTTTTAAAGTAATTGTAGGGTATTAAGACAAAGCTTTTCCAATTGTGATTTTAAAAAATCATGGGAAGAGGTTACCAACAAACCAAACCTTCCAAAACTCCCATGGACTAAAATACCAACCATTGAACACACATTGAGAGACCTATTGCTCCAGGTGCATTTGTAGCTGAAGATAGCAGTGTCTGGCATCAATGTGATGAAAGGCCTTTGGTCTAGGGAGAGTTATTTACCCAATGTGGGGGAATGCTAAGGCAATGGGTGATTAAGAGTGAGTGAACCTTCCTGAAGACAAGTTGGGGGGGGGGGAGATGGGAGCAGGGTAGGGGAAGGAAATAACATTTCAAATGTAAATACAGAGAGTATTAAATAAAATTTAGAAAAGAAATTTGAGTGTTTTCCCCCTCTGTATCATGCAGATAAGAAGTAAAATGGTTTAATCAAATGAAAAAAAAAAAAGAAAAAAGAAAAAAAAAACAACAGGAAAAAAAGACAAAGCTTTTCCTCTTTAATTGGAGTTTATTAGAAGATACTATGGCTGAGAATTGACTATTTTTTCAGCACTGAGATTGACAGCACATCCTTATGCATTCCAGAATAGGGCTCCACACTGAGGTTGACCCTCAACTCCAAATATTCATATTTCACAAGTAGAAAAGAAATAATCTTGCTGTTTTACCTGCAGTATCAAAAGTCATTTGAAGCCTTTTGGTGTCTGTTAAAAACTATTTAGTGGAGAAATTTTAATAAGATTCAGAATGGGTATTTACATAACCAGAAGAAAAGTCAGTTTATTAGTGTTCTGAAAGGGAACTTCCATAAAGATTTTATAAGAAAATTATAGACATTTTAAAATTAATAATTGAGTTAAATAAATATTGAAAATTATAATTATGTTATTATTGGTAAACCTTTTTGAATTAGTTAACAACTTTCCATCATCTCAGATAAGTATTTTACTCTATTTTCAAACTTGAGAATGAAGTGAAAGCTACCATAAAATGCACAATATTGGAGCCTTCATGGGGTTTGCTCACTACGGAATAGCAGTTAGAGAATTTTTGCTTCTAACATAAGCCAAAGCCAGTGTACCTAAACCAACAGAGGGGCAGTTTGGTTAGGAGTTGTTGTAGCATGCCAGTAACCATGGCAATGTACAGATTGTACTGAAGATCTTCTTTATGACATAACCAAGCATGGTTTCTTCGCAGAAGGACCGAGAAAACAGAAGGTTGTTTTCGTGTTTAAAGAAGAAGAAATTTTATGAAATGTTTAGAAAGCACGATAATTTTTGAGTAGCATGTTTGTTGATTTGTTTATTTGCAAATAAATAGATATTCTTCTGCCAAAAATGAGAGTTTTGGGGAAGCTGAAGCAGTCAGGCAGTTACTTAGTTAATTTCTTGCCGTAATTCTTTCATAGTTCATAGCAGAAAAAGGATTAAAGTGTTTGAGATAAAACTTGGTAAAAAGAAATATATGATTTTTTTCTCAAGAACTTTTACCCTAATATCAATGAGAATGCATTTAATACTGTTGAAGACCACTGTTGAATTCCACTTAAAACAGATAAAATGATGTGCAGTGTGTTATGAATGTTGTGTCATAGCAAAAAGAAAAATTGCTGTAATACAACTTATTTTCTTCCCATAACATGTGGGTTCAATGGCTTAGTTCATATGAATGATAACTGTCTTCTTGCCCAGACTGAGATACAAACTTTAAAAATATTTCTTTATGTTCTAAGTCATTAAATCTCCTGTTGTTTATTCAATGAAATCCAATGAAACTATTCTTTCAAACCAAACATTCAATTAATAGTCAAACAACCATTTTCCAAATTCTCATAATTTAATTATGTTTAATATTGCTACTACTTTATTTTAACAAATAATTTTATTATTTTTTATTCAAAACATTAATATTAGTTAACATCAATGTGCTGTCATGTTCTTGACAAAAAGATGAGTGTGGACCTGAAACAATATGACAAACATGATAGGGAAATTCTCATACAGATGGAATAGGAAAGAAAGAAAAGGAGGGCAGCTAGAAGCTAGGAATTTCAAAAGTTTCTTCAGACTACCTCTTTCCTCAAAGAGCCACCTATTAACATCAATGAATTTGTATTCTGTAAATCTCTCCTTTTTTCAGAAAATGTTCACAGAAAATATGTAAACCTCCAAAGAAAGTTCTGGAGTTAAGGAAAGACTATGACATCCTAAATATGCCAGACTGGCACAAGGATTACTTTGAGTTGACAACCAGGAAGTCCTCTCTGTGCCACTTTACAAAATAGAAAGTGGGGCAGAGCCTCAAACTCATTGGCACACAGGGTAGAGAGGAATTTCTAAAAAGAAATCCAATGGCTCAGGGTCTAAGATCAAGAATTGATAAATGGTACCTCATGAAACTGAAAAGGTTCTCTAAGGCAAAGGACATAGTCAATAGGACAAATTGGCAACCTACAGATTGGGAAAAAGCTTCACTAACCCCACATTTGACAGAATGCTAATATCCAAAATATATATAGAATACAAGACGCTACCCTCCAAAACACCAAACAACCCAAACCAAAAAAAAAAAAAAAAAAAAATGTGGTATAGAAATAAACAGAATTCACAGTAGAGGAAGCTCAAATGTCAGAGAAACACTTAAAGAAATGTTCAAAGTCATTAGTGATCAGGGAAATGCAAATCAAAGCAACACTGAGATTCCACCTTACACTAATCAGAATGACTAAGATAAAAAACTCATGTGACAGCACATGTTAGCAAGGATTCGAAGAAAGACGAGCACTCCATACTACAGGGGCACCTGCTCCACTATGTTCATAGTGGCCTTATTTGAGATAGGCAGAAGCTGGAAACAACGCAGATGTCCCACAATGGAAGCACAGCATACATTTATACAGAAGTACTTTTCCTTCTCTCCTGGGAAAGTGAAAAAATGCTCTGTGAGGGATACTTCATGGGTCTTCACCAGTCGAATCCACATAGCCAACAGTGCTGAAGAGCATTCAGTTCCCCAAAGATTGCCACACTAGAGTTAATGTGCATTTCCCCCTTGGGTTACTTCCATAAAAGACAAAGTATGTTCTTTACTAAAAGTGCCAAACAAAACAGCCCTGATTGGTTATTTGAGATTTTGATTTTTCCAAGTTTCCTTCAATAGGCATATGAACAAAATATCTCAATAAACATAATACTTTTTCTTATTAATTAATTTTGCTGCACGCATACAGATAAGAGCTTAAAAGAGTAGAGAATAAAATATTTTTCCTCCAATGTCATAACAAATGTCACAGAAGTGATAATGTGAGTCATGAAAACAGCATGAATATACTAATACACGCCAGGTAAAATTCAAAAAGTGGCCATGATTAAGAAAATAGAACAGATATCTATACAGATAATAAAAACAGCAAGGAATGCAATTTCTGTGGATTTCTTAGAACAATGCTTATCTCTTTTGACACGGGGGATCTCGGTTAGAGACTGCTGAGTCTTCAGCCACTGTTGGGCTAGGGCCAAATTTTAAAAAGTAATGACCCTCTGTGCATTTTCTCAGAAAAATTTAATGAAACTTGAAGGTCCCAAAAGCTTAATTTGGAAATCCCTGTCTTTTTGTATGTTCAAGATAACATAACTTCATATATTTTTTCTAGTATAATAAATCTGAATTCTTCTAAATAAGCGAAACAACAGTTTCCAAGATAAGTGAAACTTATAAAGGATGCCAAAATGAGATGCATTTGGCTGGACCTATGTCTCATAACTATATTTGGTTTAATAGAGCTAGCCTTTTGAAATTACTCAGCTAATTCGTAAAGTGTACACATAAACTAATATGTCTAACATTGCTGAATCTTCAAGGCAGCTCTGTTGAAGCAAGTAAAGATGCTTTTTAATCTCAATAGATCTTAAAAGTAATTTCTAAGCCTTCACCTTTCTTGACTCACCATACTTTTCTGAAAGAAATGTGACCTTTAAGAACCCTAAACATTCATATCATAACTCCACCAAGATACAATAGATAAAGGGCAAAACCCACTCCCTCTAAACGTTACTTCATAACTTGACAGATGCATGCCACAACAATCTTATACCTAACAGATGATTAAGAGTTCTGCCCAGTGTCCAACAATTTCAACCACCCTGTTCTCCAGTCATATATCCTACAATGACTCCTATCCTGCTCCAAGTAAATTGTTCTGCCTGACTTACTATAAAATTCACCTCTTAAGCCTGGAGCAGATCTTCACCTTTTGAGAGATAACTTTAAATTGAAACATTCTAAGAATTGGTTGAAGAAGAAAAATCCACTGCAAGTCAGAAAATTCAGAAGTAAATCTTACTTCATGAACCGTTCTAAAGAAAATAAATTTTACCCTTTTTGTTTTCAAGGTTTACCTTTATGTGAGACTGTTTTGCAATATGACCCATATACAGAAACATGTCGCATCTAAACAATGAAGAAAGGTATCACTGAAGAAACATTCCCTTACTCTCTGAGAATAGTTTTCTGTTGCCACTGTCTTCATCACAGGGTTCTGGGATTACAGCCTGGCACCATGAAAAGCAGTTCATTTGCTTCTCCTCAGTATTTAATGCTCATTGGTGAAACTTGTGGGTAGGAACACTGTGTATCATTCTAGAAATTAGAACAGATTATGTAGGTAATAACTTTGCGAGGCTTAGAAAACATAAGAAGTATGCACTTTCAAAGATATATGAAAGAACAACTCACCATCACGGGAAGTGGGCAGCTTTCTCTCAGTAGGTTAAAAAAAGTCTCTCTGAGCATAGGCCATTGGTGTTCTGTTTAGAAAAATTTTCCCTGTGCTTATGTGCTCTAAGCTTTTCCCCAGTTTCTCTTCTAATAAATTCAGTGTACCTGGTTTAATGTGTAGGTCTTTTATCTACTTGGACTTGAGCTTTGTACAAGGAGATAAGAAAGGATCTATTTTCATTCTTCTGCATGCTGACTGCCAGTTGAACCAACACCATTTGTTGAAGAGGCTGTCCATTTTCCATTGAATGTTTTTAGCTCCTTTTTCAAAGATCAAGTGACCATATTGTGAGGGTTTATTTCTGGGTCTTCAGTTCTGTTCCACTGGTCTACCTGCCTATCTCTGTACCAATACCATACATTTTTTTTTAACACAATTGCCTTGTAATATAGCTTGAGGTCAAGGATGGTGATTCCTGAAGAAGGTTTCTTGTTTAGAATAGATTTTGCTATTCTAGGTTTTTTGTTATTTCAGATGAATTTGCAAATTACTCTTTCCAACTCTATGAAGAATTGAGTAGAAATTTTGATGGGTATTGCATTGAATCTGTAGATTGCTTTTGGTAAGATGGCCATTTTTACAATGTTGTTCCTTCCAATTCATGAGCATGGGAAGAATTGATAAATGGGACCTCATGAGACTGCAAAGTTTCTGTAAGGCTAAGGGCATTGTCAAGAAAACAAAACAGCAGCCAACAGACTGGGAAAGGATCTTTACCAATCCCACATCTGGTATAGGTCTAATATCCTGTATATACAAAGAGCTCAAGAAACTAAATTCCAAAGAATCAAACAATCCTACTAAAAAATGGGGTACAGAGCTAAACAAAGAATTCTCAATTGAGGAATGTCAAATGGCTGAGAAGCATCTAAGGAAGTGCTCCACATCCCTAGTCATCAGGGAAATGCAAATCAAAACAACCTGAGATTCCACCTTACACCAATCAGAATGGCTAAGATAAAAAAACTCAAATGACAGCAGATACTGGCGAGGATAAGGAGAAAGAGGAACACTTCTCCACTGTTGGTGGGATTGTGACCTGGTATAATCACTCTGGAAATCAGTATGGCCGTTCCTCAGAAAATTGGACATAGTACTACCTGAAGACCCAGTTATTCCACTTCTGGGCATTTATCCCAGAGACACTCCAACTTACAACAAAGATACATGCACCACAATGTTCATTGCAACTCTATTTATAATAGCCAGAAGCTGGAAAGAACCCAGATGTCCTTCAACAGAAGAATGGATACAGAAAGTGTGTTACATTTATACATTGGAGAACTACTCTGCTACTAGAATCAATGACTTCATGAAATTCCTAGGCAAATGGATGGAACTAGAGACTATCATCCTGAGTGAGGTAACCCAATCACAAAAGAACACACATGGTATACACTCACTGATAATTGTATACTAGCACCAAAAAGCTCTGAATACCCAAGAACAACTCACAGACCTCACAAGGCCCCCAAAAAAGAAAGGTCGAAATGTGGAAGCCTCAGTTCTTCTTAGAAAAAGAAAAAAGAAAAAGAAAAAGAAAAAAATCATGTATTCATCATATATTATTATGTAACAAATTTTGTGAACTATAATAATATTTTATAAAATAAATACATTTTTTAAAAAAAGTTTAATATAAAAAATCTCTCTGCCATTTATGGCAGTTTGCTTCTGCCTAACTTCATGGTACAATGTCTGCCCAATGTTATAACATAGAGAAGAGGTATATTCTTAAAAAGCTAAAATTATTAAACCATGAACCACACCTTGACGCCTACTCTTGAATCCAGTTTGACTGTCTTATCAGGAAAGGGTGATGAGAAGTCTGATTAGGACTAGGGAAGCACTGGTTCCAGACCTTCTTTTGATCTTAACTTTGAAATCAGAAAGCACCATTCAACATTCTCCCCACATTTCAGTCTCTGTCTTTTGGTTTCTCCCAAAAAATACTCAAGTTGTTCAGGTTTTCAAATTTGCCTTAGAGATTTCCCCATAATACCTCAAAGTCCTAAGTTACTTTATACCATGTTCATCAATAGGTTTTGATTTGTATTTATTCACAAATTCATCAGAAACTGGTTCTTGGTGCCCGTTACATGTCATAAAAGTAGTTTTTTTAGAGATTTGAGACCTGTGAAAATACCTCCATTAAACTCTTATTGAATACACATATGATCCAAGACACATTGAATATGCATGTGACCTAAGAGGCATATGCAGATAAAACTTACACGTTCTCCTCTGGTAAGTCAAGTTGAGAGATGGGCTGGGGATAAACAATCATCAAACAATTTAAACTTCTCTCTTCCTTTATCAGTGCCTTCATCTCCTTGGTATCATTTTCAGGACACAATCCCACTAGTCTTTATCTTCAAAGAAAGCACTGCCTTTTCCCAGCTGTCCAGTCTATTTTCTCAGTTCTCTACTCTATTCACAGTAGTCAACTCAGCCACAGACACTATTTCCTACACTTCCTACCCTACTCCAGCCTGGGCCCTGGTCCCTGGCCCCTGGCCCCATCACTATAAAGACACTTCTCTTGACAAAAATTCAGACTTTCAAACAAGTGGGCCTTCCTCTCTCCCCAACCTTTTCTTTTCTAAAAGTATCCCCAGATTCTCTCTAACCCTGAGATTACCCTCAGGCTCCAGTCTCAGATTCAATTAATCTACCTAATACAACAACCCCAGGTTCTTGCTTTGGCAAGTAGGAAGTGCAAAGCATCCCTTGCCTGTCACCTATAACTGAAGAGCAGCACCATGTCCAGTGTCAAAGTCCCCATGTGTTTTAATGAAGATGCTGAAAGCTCAAGTTATTTGCCCAATTCTGTTTTAACCTCAGGACAAAGCAGGATGATTGCTTTCTTAAAGTCTCCTCTTTCATTTGTCACATTTAATTATGTGTACATCTCTGTATGTGGTTATGTGTGATATATGTGTGCAAGTTCCAGAAATAAAGAGATATTGGGCACCCTGGAGTTGTTGTTACAGGTGATGGTGAGCTGCCTGACATGAATGCTGAGGAACAAACCAAGGTCCTCTGGAAAAACCAGAAGTGCTCTTAACAACCGAGTCAGCTCTCCAGCCCCTATTTGTCATATTTATAATTAATTAAGCAATATTCATATAATTGTATTTTATATTATGCAATATTATACATATTATATATAATTATGTAACAAAGATATTTATTGTATTAATTATATAATATTTTTATGATTACATATTATATTATACAGTATTATATGTGTAACATACAGTTACACATCAAAAATATTAACTATGTTAATTATATAATGTCATTAACTTATAATTAATAACTTCAAATTATTAATAATATGTAGCTACCATACTCCATACATATAAGCACATATGTGCATATATACATGTATATAGAGAGAGAGTGAGAAAAGAAGGGATGGAAGGAGAGAAATAGAGGGAAGGCATACATAGCTAACAAAGGTTCTATACTGTTTCATTGATGAATTTAGTTTTCTAGATCTTGTTTTGATTGGAATAACCAAAAACAGAGTTTATTTAAAACTCAGTACATAAATGATCTAACATATCAAAAACAATAAACAGACATAAGCCAAAATTTAAGATAATAGAAGCACAATCTGATGCCCTGTTTTCATTCAGTGGTGGAAACAAAGTATTTCCAGTTACAAATATGCATTTTTTTCATTTGATATTTTGTGTCGGAAAACAAGCTCATTAACAAGACTGCCAACTACATTTTTAAAAATTTTATTAGTTAGTATGGACCTGGTTTGACCTCACCATCTATATCAACAACAGACCGTGTAGTTCAGGCCAGAGATAAACGCTGTTTTTCATTCATCTCCCCCTGAGGCACAAGTCAGCCAAGTATTGGAAGTGAGCAAAGGATGGATGTGGCTACCTGTGAGTACCACCTCCCTCGTCTCCCACCTGGCTGTGGTTACAAATGACCTCACTCCTCTGAAATTCAGTGTATTCATCTGTATCTTGAACAAGCAAATAAAACCTACTCAGAATGATG